>NC_079503.1:38509612-39109612 GCF_030052815.1 Hevea brasiliensis | reverse complement strand
ATTGAAGAACTGTTTTCTCCAGTTTTCAAACGGAACTCTATCAAAATTTTTATAAAAATTTGCGGCAAAATTTAAAATGGACGAAATTTTTACTAGTATTTAAGCTTTGAATAAATGGTCCTTAATTCTCACTAAAATGCTCACCACTTTCAAAATGTAAGAAAATCGTTTTAAAATCCCTTGTAGGGTACTTAATGGGTTATCGGTAGGCGAAGTTCGGTAGTTCATTAAGTATTCTACGGGATCATGTTATGCCTTACGGAGGGGTAAGGTGTGACATGTTTTAGTGGTATCAGAGCATGGTTTTTTAATAAATTTTGACTATGTGTATGAACATTTTGTTGATAAGTACAACTGCTCAAGTGTCTTTAATTGATACATATGACGTATTTACATCATGAATATGCACTAACGGAGGTCAACCTCCTTGTGCTTGATCTCAGAAAGTAGAAATTTGGGAAAACGGAATGGAAGGAGGAGATCATTCCGAAGAACAATCTGTTGAGGCTGAGGTTCAAGGGGAAGCCCCAGCACTCCAGAACGTGAGTGGGTCAGCCACTCCAGCTCCTGCTCCAGCACCGCAGTTCCCTGCTCAATTTGTACAGCAGATGGCTGCGTTCTTCCAGCAAATGGCTGGTAATGTGCCACCCCAAGCTCAAATGCCAATACCTGTAGCACAACCACCGCCCTCGGCAATATGAAAAATTGATGAAATTTGGGGCTACCGAGTTTAAAGGCACTGTGGACCCACTGGAGGCAGAACAGTGGTTGGAAAGAATGGAACGGGTTTATAGAAAACTGCAATGTACGGAAGAGATGAAGTTTGAGTATTCAGTATCTCTTCTCCAAGGGGATGCATATGAATGGTGGAAGACCATCCCCCACAGCCTGGTTGAGCCGCCTGTGCTGACATGGACAGACTTCCTGAGGGAATTCAGGCAGAAGTGGGTTCCTGATGCTTATGTAGATAAGAAATTACAAGAATTCTTGAGTTTGAAACAAGTAGACCGAACCATAGCAGAATATGAGAGAGACTTCTCAAGGCTAAGCCACTATGCTGGAAGCTTAGTCTCCACCCCCCGAGACAGATGCAAGAGGTTTGAGTCTGGGTTAAGGCCGAATTTGAGGATGCAAGTTGTGGGTTTCAGACATCAGAATTTTGCTGAATTGATTTCACAGGCCTTGGAACTAGAAAGGATAGAATCTGAAGGGGCAGTGAAGAAGGGTTCACAAGAGAAAGAGAAGACTAAAAAGACTACTGGACAAGTATCTGAATGTGGTTCTGGCAAGAGGAAACAATTTGGGGGATCTAGCTCCCATAAATCTGGCAGAGGTAAATTTTCTGGCCAAAGACCACCTCGGTCTGGTCAGCAAACCCAGCAAGCACCCCGAGGAGCTCTATCAGTACGGCAGTGTGAAACTTGTGGTAGAACTCATGGTGGGGTTTGTTTCAAAGCTACCGGTGCATGTTTTAACTGTGGAGGGAGCGGACATTTCGTTAAGGATTGCATTAGTCCGCGTCGGTCTGGATCTTCTGCTACATCTGAGGGATCAGCCCAAGTCTCTGCACCTAGAGGGTCACAGTCAGCTACTAGAGGTAGAGGCAGAGGTAGGGGTCCTGGTAACACTCCTGGTAGTCAGAGCACTGTTAACCAGCCAGCACCCAGTGGTGCACCAGTCAGAGTGTATACCATGCGTCAGAGGGAGGAAGCTGAAACATCAGACATTGTAGCTGGTATTTTCTCCATCCTTGACCAAGATGTGTATGTGTTATTTAATCCTGGCTCCACACATTCATATGTTAGTGCTATTGTGACGTGTCCTACTGCTATTCCGTGTGTACCAATGGACTATGATGTGCTAGTAACTATTCCATTAGGCCAGGAGGTCAGAGTAAATAGGCTATATAGGGACTGTCCTTTGGCGATCCAAGGACACACTTTTTTGTCTGATTTAATTGAAATGCCCTTCAGAGATTATGACATTATCTTGGGCATGGATTAGTTAGCCAGGCATCATGCGATGATTGACTGTAGACTGAAGACAGTCACTTTTGGTCTTTCTCAGTATGGTGATGTAGTAATACATGGGGAGAGACAGTTATTACCTTCAAACATCATTTCAGCTACATTGGCCAAAAAAATGATTAGAAAAGGGTGTGAGGCGTACTTGGCACATGTGATAGACACCCAAGTGGGGAGTCCAGCACTAAAAGACATTCCTACTGTATGTGACTTTCCAGATTCCTGATGAATTGCTAGGATTACCTCCAGAAAGAGAAGTGCAGTTTGAAATTGATGTTATGCCTGGTGTGGACCCAATCTCCATAACACCATACAGAATGGCACCAGCAGAACTAAAAGAATTGAAAGTGCAGTTGCAAGAGCTGCTTGATAAGGGCTTTATCTGCCCTAGTATGTCACCTTGGGGAGCGCCAGTATTGTTTGTAAAGAAGAAAGATGGCACTCTCCGGTTATGCATTGACTATCGGCAGTTGAATAAGGTGACAATAAAGAATAGATACCCATTGCCCCGCATCGATGACTTATTTGATCAGTTAAGGGCTGCAGCTGTGTTCTCCAAAATTGACCTGAGGTCAGGCTATTATCAGCTGAAAGTACAAGAGCAAAGTATTTCTAAAACTGCTTTCAGAATCCGCTATGGCCATTATGAGTTCTTGGTCATGCCATTCGGGTTAACTAATGCTCCGGATGCTTTTATGGATCTGATGAACACTATCTTCAGACCATACCTCGACCAATTTGTTGTGGTATTTATTGATGATATATTGGTCTATTTAAGGAATGCAGAAGAGCATGATAGACATCTGCGGATTGTACTGTAGACTTTGAGGGAGAAACAGCTATATGCCAAATTATCGATATGTGAATTTTGGCTGAAGGATATATCCTTTTTGGGGCACATAGTATCAGCAGAGGGTATTAAGGTAGATCCTAGCAAGATTGAAGCTGTCCTTAATTGGAAGCCACCTAGAAATGTCACAGAGATTCACAGTTTTCTAGGGTTAGCTGGATACTACCATCGATTTGTGAAGGGATTCTCCATGTTGGCATCTCCATTGACTAAGCTACTTAGAAAGGATGTGAAATTTTAGTGGACGGACAAATGCCAGCAAAGTTTTGATGAATTGAAGAGGTGTTTGACCGAGGCTCCAGTCCTAACTTTACCTACACCGGGTAAAGAATATACAGTTTACAGCGATGCTTCTCACAATGGGTTAGGCTGTGTATTAATGCAAGATCGAAATGTCATTGCCTATGCATCACGCCAGCTAAAACCGCATGAGAGGAATTATCCGACACATGACTTGGAGCTTGCAGCTATTGTGTTTGCTCTTAAGATCTGGAGACATTATTTGTATGGGGAGAAGTGCTATATCTACACAGATCATAAGAGTTTGAAGTATTTGGGCACCCAGAAAGAGTTGAATCTAAGACAGAGGAGATGGTTAAAGTTGATAAAAGACTATGATTGTCTAATAGACTATCATCCAGGGAAAGCTAATGTTGTAGCTGACGCCTTAAGTCGCAAAACTATGGCAAGTCTACGGGTTACTCCTTTGTCTTTGGTGCATGAGTTAAGGTCACTGCATGCCAACTTAGAGATTAATGATGATGGCCAGACAGCAGTTGCATGGCATGTACAGCTAGTATTGATTGATCAGATCAGAATGGCTGCCCAAAATGATGAAAGGTATTAGAAGTTATTAGAAGAAATTCAGCAGGGCAAGAAACCAGAATTCTCAATTAGAGATGATGGTCTATTGCTATATCAGGGCAGAATGTGTATTCCTAATGATGTTGATTTGAGACAAATCATTTTAAAGGAAGCACATGATCTCCTTTTGCCATGCATCCTGGTGGTACAAAAATGTATAGAGGACTAAAGGAGCATTAGTGGTGGATGGGTATGAAGAGAGATGTGACAGAGTTTGTATTCAAATGCCTAACTTGTCAGCAAGTAAAGGCAGAGCATCAAGTACCAACTGGGTTGTTACATCCACTACCAGTGCCAGAATGGAAATGGGAAAGAATAACGATGGATTTTGTAATGGGACTTCCGCAGACACAGAAGAGTCATGATGCAGTATGGGTCATTGTCGACAGACTAACTAAGTCTGCTTATTTTCTGCCAGTCCGAATGGACTACAGTTTGGACAGATTGGCCAGGTTGTACATTGATGAGATTGTAAGACTGCATCAGACAGTCAGAAGTCCTACATTGATTTGAAAAGAAGGGATATTGAGTATGCAGTAGGTGAAAAAGTTTTCCTCAAAGTTTCACCTTGGAAGAGGATTATAAGATTCGGCAGGAAGGGGAAACTAAGTCCTCGTTTTATTAGGTCATATGAGGTATTGGAAAGAGTGGGTCCTTTAGTTTATCGTTTGGCACTACCTCCAGAGTTAGAGAAGATACATAACGTCTTCCATGTGTCGATGTTGAGGAGGTATCGATCAGATCTATCTCATGTACTACTAGTAGAAGAAATTGAAGTAAATCTAGACCTCACATATGAAGAAGAACCCATAAAGATTATGGCTTATGAGGTGAAGCAGCTACAGAACAAGCAGATACCATTGGTAAAAGTGCTGTGGAACCATCATTCGGGCCAAGAAGCTACTTGGGAACGAGAGGAGGACATGAGGAGACAACACCCACAACTGTTCAGAGATTGATACCAGGTAAAAATTTCGAGACGAAATTTATTTTAAGGGGGGGAGAATTGTAACACCCCCGTTTGCATAGCCTGGTAGATTTCACTGTTCCGGTGACCGGTGTCGGTCCGGACAATTAAGGGGATTAGAACTACACTTAAGACTACTAGAGAAACCATAAACAGAAATAATTAGTAATGTTCAATTAGTTAAGTATAAATAAGAAAAACAGAACATAAGAAGTTAAACGAGCCGAGAGTCATAACGATGGGTGACCTCCTCGGGAACGACTGCGAAGTCATTTTAAACTCAAATTTCGAACCATAAAATGTGACGCTGCGGTCCTTAGGACCATTATAAACACAGTGGAAAAGAGAAAATCACGAAAAGGAACTGTTAAGCCAGTAAAATAATTAGGTCAGGGAGCCGAAAGAAATATTGGATTATTTACAAACCGGGATGAACCGGCGAGGGGCAATTTAGTCAATTGACCCCGAGAGCTGACTCCTGACCCAACTGTCAAATAAAATTGGAAAAAAGAAAATTTCGGAATCGAGAATTAAATTAAAGAACTAATAAAAAAATAGAAATAAAAAAAAGAGAGGAAAATCAAAAAGTTAAAAAGGTGGTGACATCATATATGAGGTCATAAATAAAATTTATTTATTTGATAATTTGACTAAGTCAATTAAGAGATAAATATCCAAAATAAAGAAACAAAAATCATTTTTGCTTCTTCTTCTTCTTGCTAGCCGAAACTCCTTCTCTCCCTCCTCCATGAATTTCCACCATTAAAGAGTTATTCAACCTTGAATAACTTAATGTTCTTTCATTAAAATTAACCCTAAACCCTAGAAAACCTCTAAATCATCATAGAAAGGAAGAATAGAGGAAAGAAAAAGTGTGAAGTTGGAACAAAAAGTGAAGATCAAAGGCTTCACCTAAGGTTGGTATTCTAACCTTCAAATTCTATTTTAAATGCATATTTAGTTGTTGAAATGAGCTTAGAACTAATGAAATGAAAACAAATATGGGGGGGGGGGGGGGGGGGAAGGTCAAACTAAATTTTCAGCTAGCTTGAAGAAGGGACATAATTTGTATGGTTTGATGCATTAGAAAGAGTTTAAAAGCCTTAATTAGTTGAATGGTTAAGTTGAAATTCTTAAATGTGATTAATTGCAACAAGGTAGTGAGATTAGGGTTTGGAGGCCTAGGGTTTTGAGGCAAATTTTGAAGAAATGCATAAATGATGACTTTGACCAATTGTGAACTGAAAAATGGTCAATAATGACCAAAGGAGATGTGTGGGAATTGTTAGAGTGGAAGCCAAATTCGGAGGGTGAAAGGTCATGCTTCTGGCAGCATGACCAAGCCAACTTTGAAGGACCAAAACGGAAATTTTACAAGTCCAATTGATATGCTATCAATTGGAGATGAAAATAGACATAAAATGCCACAATTTTCATTAAGGAACCATGGCCAAAAACTGACTAAAACTTAGTGAACCAATTGACCAAAGTGAAATGAGAGCAGGCTGCCACTGTACAAACTGACCAAATGAATAGTGTTTGTTCATTTGGTCATAAGTCGAGCTAGGCAGGTCAAATTGATCTGAAATTTTACCAGTGGTTAGGTCACATATAGATCTAAAACTTTCATGAATAACACCAACCCAAATTATACCATTAACCTAATCAAATTGTTGGGCAAAGTTGAGTTACTGAACCTGCAAAACTGCAGATTTCCATTTGAACAGTAAAGTTCCAATGGTTATAACTCTCTCTAGAAAACTACGATTTAGGCGATTCTTGAACCGATGGAAACCTAAGACATAGTAGAACATTTCTTATGAAGGAAATTAGACCAAATTATGGACTTAACTTGATCAAATTACTGAATGAAGTTGGATCAAAAATCTGCCAGAACCAAAATAGCAGTATGAACAGTGCACGTGAACAGTAATTGTATTTTGGCTATAACTTGAGCTACAAACCTCCAATTGGGGTGATCCAAAAATGAGAATACACTTAAGACAATAAGGAACATTTTCTATGAAGGAAGGTTTGCCAAATTCTAACAGTAGATTGACTAATGGAATAGTGCAACTAAGAGCACCAAAACTAAAATTTGATAATTTTGGAAAAAGGACTTAAGCTCTGAGAAAATGACCAAAGCCAACAAGTTTGGTGACCAAAATGTGGTATGTGGGTGAAGTTGGAGTTCCCATTCCTATTAAGCCTTAAAAAGTCAATAATTTGACTTGAATAGTGTAATGAATAGTAACCCGAAACACAAAAACTTTGAGAACGTCGAAATTAGTACATTAAAGCTATGTAAAAATGAAGTGAAATTTATTTTTGGATTTATGCTAAGTTATGGTACTGAAACACTGTGAAACTGTCTGTTTCAGCTGAAAAAGACTTGGAAACTCAAAGAGACTGAGTCAAGGCTTCAAGGCGACTCCAGTCAGGTTTGTGCACAATAAGAATTGTTTGAATATTTTAATCTCAAAAATTTGACTTCTTTGATTAATTATGTACTGTGTTGCCATTTTATAATCGTAAATGTGACTTTGAAAATTGATCAAATTTCTCAGAAATTGTTTTTATAAATTGCTTTGAATTGATTTTCTGTTCACACTTAGCATGACAGTATAACATTATTCCTCCTCCATTTATGGGGTTGAGATCGTTTATTTTCCTCCGTCTCTGGCTTGCCAGTTGAGGTTGTAGATCGGATGAGTACTCATTAGCTAGCTAGCCACCTCCCTCATTGATTTCGATTAATGGGGTTGAGATTGCTTTGTCGTGGTGTACAACGCGGCATTGATCAGAAATTTTATGTCATGGCTTAAGTTGTGTGTGACTTTGGCAACATTGTGTTTATGAAATTGTTTGACTAAACTGTGTTTAATAGATTATTTGACAAAATAGTGTTATTATGAACTTTGATATTTGTGAAATATGATTGACAAATATTTAAATTGTGTTTGGAAATGAATGATTTATTTATTGTATTTTAAATTTTTATTGTGCACCACTGAGTATTTTTATACTCAGCGATAGCTTATTTTGCTGTCGCAGATAAGAGCAAGGAGAAAGCAGCAGAGTGAGCTGCTGTTAAATCGAGGACTACTCTGACCATTTTGTACGGGTATTATTTTATACCCTTGTAGATAATCTTGATGTAAATATAAAAATGTTGTATATATCAATGTAGTTGAGCAGTTGTAAATAAATTGTGATAATATTATTTTGGATTTTCTTCTGTAAATTTAATATTTGTACATATAAATTTCCTGCTTTATGCTTTGTGAATGGAAATATTAAATATTTTGAGATGAGAAATCTTGAATTGTATTGTGAAATTATTTTGAAGTGTGTTGAACTGAGTTGATTGAGTTATTGAAGGTTGGGAGTTGTGAAATATTTTTGGAAGTGTTTTTTTTAGGTAATTGAAGAACTGTTTTCTCCAGTTTTCAAACGGAACTCTGTCAAAATTTTTATAAAAATTTGCGGCAAAATTTAAAATGGACAAAATTCTTACTAGTATTTAAGCTTTGAATAAATGGTCCTTAATTCTCACTAAAATGCTCACCACTTCCAAAATGTAAGAAAATCGTTTTAAAATCCCTTGTAGGGTACTTAATGTGTTATCGGTAGGCGAAGTTCGATAGTTCATTAAGTATTCTACGGGATCATGTTATGCCTTACGGAGGGGTAAGGTGTGACAAGTATTTATGCTATGCACCCGGGAAACACAAAAATGTATAATGATTTGAAGCCTCATTATTGGTGGCCTGGTATGAAGAGGGATATAGCTGACTATGTGACTAAGTGTTTGACATGTCAGCAAGTTAAAGCAGAACATCAAGTTCCATCAGGATTGCTACAGCCTATAAGCATGCCTGAATGGAAATAGGACCGGGTCACTATGGATTTTGTTAGTGGTCTACCTCTCACCCAGAAGAAGCATGATGCAGTATGGGTGATAGTGGATAGATTGACAAAGTCAGCACATTTTCTGCCAGTTAGGACTAACTACTTACTGGAGAAGTTAGCAGAATTGTATATCAGTGAGATAGTTAGACTGCATGGAATCCCACTTTCCATCATATTTGACCGAGACCTAAGGTTTACATCGAGATTCTGGAAAAACTTGCAAGAAGCCTTGGGCACACAACTCCGCTTTAGAATGGCTTTTCATCCTCAGACGGATGGACAGTCAGAACGAGTAATCCAAGTAAACCTAAGAACTAATTGAATTTTCATAGTTAATAAATTGGAATGATAGTAACAATGTGAATTATGTGATAGATCTTGGAGGTTATGCTAAGGAGTTGTGTTATTGAGTTTGAGGGGAGTTGGGATAGATACCTCCCACTGGCAGAATTTGTATATAATAATAACTACCAAGCTAGCATTCAAATGGCTCTGTATGAAGCACTGTATGGGAGAAAATGTAGAACCCCAGTGTGTTGGACTGAATTGAGCGAAGATAAGCTGGTAGGACCAGACCTGGTGAAACAAACTGAGGAGAAAGTGAAGATAATCAAAGCTAACTTGAAGGTTGCCTCAGATAGACAGAAATCTTATGCCGACTTGAAGAGAAAAGAGATACAGTATGTAGTTGGCGATAAAGTGTTTCTCAAAGTGTCACCGTGGAAGAAAGTACTAAGGTTTGGAAGAAAGGGTAACTTAAGCCCTAGGTTCATTGGCCCATATGAAGTCATTGAACGTGTGGGACCAGTGGCCTATCAGCTAGCTTTACCCCCAGAACTAGATAAAATTCATAATGTATTCCATGTTTCTATGCTGAGAAGATATCACTCAGACCCTTCACATGTCGTCTCCATTGAAGAGATTGAAATCCAATAGACTTGACATATACAGAAGAACCTATACAGATCCTAGCTCGGGAAGTGAAGGAACTGAGAAATAAACAAATTCCACTGGTGAAAGTGCTTTGGAGGCACCACAACACTAAAGAGGCAACATGACAAAGTGAAGAGACAATGAGGCAACAGTTCCCTCAACTGTTTGCATTAGCTAAATTTCGAGGATGAAAGTTTTATTAGAGGGGAAGAGTTGTAACATCTTCACTTTAGCTACTCCGTATAGTCTACTGTTTCGGTGACCAATATCGGTCCGGGCAGCTAGAATGTTTGAAATTATAATTAGACTAAAGTGGGGAGTTATAAAGAAATTAAATAATGCTCATAAAAATGAAGGAAAAAATTTTTAGAAATGAAATACACTAAGGTTAAACGAGCCGAAACCCCAGTGATGAGTAACCCGAAGGGGAAGTGACGGTGAAGGCCATTAGCAACCCTAAACCCGGGGGAAAAATTATAAAATAATTTTTGGAACTCTAAAGAAGGGTCATTGAGGTTCTTATGGTATTAGAATGCCAAGAAAATGCTTAGAAAAATTTTTTAATCGGTACAGACAATTTTGGCTCGTTAAGCCAAACTGAGGGCATTTTGGTCATTTCGTCTTCCGAGATGATTTTTGACCAACTTGTCCATTTATGTAAATAATTTATATAACAAAAAAATGAATAAATGTTGTTAAAAATTTAATTGAAATTAAATAGACAAGAAAAGGATAGAAAATGTGAAAAAATGAGGATTTTGACATCATTATGATGTCATTAGTATTCTCCCACCCAATCACATGTTGACACATGGCACTAATTTGTTTAAAAAGACTTAATGGGCAGAAAACAAAAGAAAAAAAATCAAAAGCTTTTTATCCCTTCTTCATTGCCGTCTCCCTCCTCTCCCATCGTCCATCATAGCCAAGCTTTACAAGCTTGATTTTCTTGGTTTTCACTCAACTAAAGCCTAAGTTCCCAACACAAATTCTTGTTCTTTCATTTTGGTAAATCTTTTGGGAGCAAAAAGAAAAGAAAAAAAAGAACCCTAGCAAGTTGAAATTTCACTCCATTAGAGGTTAGTGACCTAAACTTGATTTTCTCTTTAAATTCATGTTAAAGGAGTATGATTGAGTGCAAAATTACAAAGAAATTTAATAAATACCATTGTATGCTAATCCCATATTTTCAGCAGCCTTGGTTGGGGTGAGATTTTGATGGTTTTCATGGAACTAAAATGGTAGTATGGCTGCCCTTAGTATTAATCTCTTAAGTGGAGTAATGAAATGCAAGTTATAATGCATGGTTTGAGATAGTTAAGTTAGGGTTTGGGATGAAAATGAGACTTTGATCATGTGATGGTGAAAGTAGGTTTTAATGGTCAATTAGTGACCATTTGGTTTTGTTTAAATAAGAAATGAAATAGTTCGTGTAGTGGAAATTGAGTTTAGTGTGGCTGCCCTTGGTGACCTGCAGGACTGGGCATGAGTCTAGCATTTTTGGGCAGCAATAACTGGAGTTGTAGAGGTTCAATTGGTGCAAGGCCAATTGGAAATGAAACTAGACACATAATGGCACAACTTTGGTGAAGAAACCATGCCCAGAAAACCAAACCAAGTTGACCTAAAGATTGCCCTAATCCGGGTGACCTAAAATATGCCTGGGTAAAATGACTAAATGAACAGTGTTTAGTCATTTGGTCATAACTCAGTGTAGAAAGGTCCAATTGACCTGAAAGTTTACCAAAAATAAGCTGAGATATAGACCTACAACTTTTATGAAGAAACCTAACCCAAATTATGACCATAACATATTCAAAAAGTGACCTGCAGTCACTACTCAAAATACTGTAGATTTGGTCAGTCCAGAAATTCTAGAAAAATTATAATCCGACCAGTTGTGGTTTTTGGGCCATAACTTGAGCTATAAAACTCCAAATGGAGTGATTGAAAAAAAGAAATATAACTAGAAAAAATAAGGAACAACTTTCATGTTGACCATTTTGCCCAATTCCTACTACAAAAATGACTAATGGAATAGTAAACACAAAGTTTGAAATATGAAAATTTTAAACAAATAACATTAAACTTAGAAATGGTATTGGCAACCAATACCAACAATTTTAGAATGCAAAATGTGGTGTGTTGGGAGTATTAAAATCAATGTACCTATTGTCCATGTAAAAGTCAACATTTTGTTGACTAATGAATTGAATAGTAACACCAAAACTTGAATTTCAAGAATTATGAAACTTAAAAGTGTAATATGCCCTAGTATACCTAGCAAGATTGGTTTGGATAGGTTGGCATGCCAATAGTGTTCTGGTAGCAGTACTGCATATGGCTTCACGCCATTCTGTGTTTCATGGCCTCCCATGCCATTCTGTGATAAAATAGCCTTCAGCTATGGTAATTGAGTTATTATACTTGAATTATATCCTTAATGATTATTACAGCTTATTAGCTGTTCTGTTGCACACCGGGAGACACAATGTGACCGATGGTGTGATGGTCCGAGGTATTTAGTACCCAATGTCAGTTTACCCATTTATCCAGTCCAGTCGACTAGTATGGGTTACTCGGGCAATGATAATGAATTTCACAAAATTTTAATCAATTTATACTGCAATAAATGCCAGAAATTAAGTCTACCTAAAATGTAAACATACATTCTGCATATTTATATTATTTTAGTTATTTTATTTTATATTGTCATCACTAAGCAGAATTGCTTAGCGCGTCGCTTTTGCCACGTGCAGGTACTGGAGACATAGCTGGGGAGTCCAGTAGACCTCATACTGGGTCAGCTTTCAGATCGGCACATAGAGTTCAGAGAGTGCATTTGGTAGAACATTAGGCCACTTTTGATATTTTGATATTTTGTATTTTGTAAACTTCTGTAATGTATATTATAAATTCATGTAATTATGCTTTTGATGTAATTATCTATGAACTATGTTCAGTAATAAATGTGAGCATTTCTCATTGAGTTGACTGTGATATGAATTGAATTTAATTTTAAGATATTGAAGTCATTTGAGAAATTGTTGAGAATATATTGGCGGTTGACTGAGAATGATGTGATGATTTTATTGGAAGTGTTTTTAACAGATTCAAAAGAACTGTTTTTCCAATTTACAGCCGGCACACTGCCGGATTTTCTATAAAATTTGCAGAAAAATTTAGATTAATCAAAAATTGTAAATAAACAAGTAAAAAGGGTAAATTGAATTGAAATATGATTTGGTCCTCTGGCACACTGTGTGGCATATCTTACTCGGCTACACTGTAGACGGGCAAGGGGTGTCACACAAGGTCCCATTTCAAACCCTTAATTTAAGCACTAACATGCACATACTTGGACATTAACCTACTATAACTTTTATTTGAGTTAATCAACCTTAATTCCCATCCAATACATATAAGAATAAGTCACTAACCCTGCATTTCCATGGCTGCCAAAATTAAGGTTCACCAATACTCATCTTTTCCTCAATTTTTCTTAGCAATTCAACTTACCAAAAGCTCAACACAAGGATTATTGAAGGAAAATGGAAAGATTAAGCACTAACCTCAACTTGAGCTTGACAAATCCTTGAAATTTCCTCTCCTTTTTGCTGCCTATAGGTTGCCCATGGTGTAAAGATCATTTTTCATGAAGGAAGCTTGAGGAAATAATGGCTTGATCATGGAGAACTTGAGCTCATGCATGAAACGGCCATGGTGAATTTGGAAGGATTTCATTTCGACCATGGATGAAAGCTTGAAGAAAATAAGATGGTTTAGTGGAACAATCTGTCCCAACTACTTATATAGGTGGCTAAAGATGAGAGTTAGTGGAGCACTTAGGAATAATTTAATGGTTATTTATTTAAAGTTTCCAATTTTTGCAATTTGGCCATCTCACTTTCACTATTTACATAATGTATCTCCTTTTAACTTTTCATGACATTTTCAAAGTGTAATATCATTTATTTTTAATGGACATTTAGGTCAAAAGAAAACTCGGGGTGTCAAATGACCACAATGCCCCTATTCGGGTTGCATTCCCGATTTTTCGGTAACATCGAGTTTTGTCGTTTTCTCGATTTCTCGTTTTTCTTTGTACTAATTAATTATTTTTTTTTTTATATTTCTAATGACATTTATACTTCAATAAGTCTTTAATTATGTCTCGAAATTAAATTCCGAGGGTTTCTTACAGTCCTGGGGTCGGCTGTTGCCCGCGCCGTTACTTCATTGTGCGGTCACCCATCGCTGCGGTGCTGGCTCGTTTAACTTAGTTTCATTTCATTGCTATTATTTTTTTTTGTTTTTTTTTATATTTTCTTTTCTTGTATTTCACTACCTTATATCTCCACACTAATATTTAAATATAATTCCAAGCATCCTAGTTGTCCGGACAGACACTGGTCACCAGAACAGTAGAACGCACTACCGAACATAAGAGTATTACAATTCTCCCCCCCTTAAATTAAATTTCGTCCGCGAAATTTTACCCAATGGCAATCTTACAATATTAACACATTTATTTTCTCCTTTCTATATGACCGCATAATCTTCTTTCCTCTGAATTTGTGTAAAACTTTTAACAATCTAATATAATATTTACTTTGTTTATACAACACTAATCTTCTCTTACTATCGTTCTGTCTAATATTTTGATTCATGTTCCCTTCTTGAATGACCATTATGGTCGTATTAGAATTACTTATCTAATCATGGGTCCTTTGACCATTCTAGTCAATAATCTTACTCATATTCGTAACATTTTTATTATATCTGAACCAACTGTTCAAAATTTTTTTTACTTCCACAACTCTTTTTATCTATTAATATTCTATAGCTTACTTCCTTTTGTACTAAACTATAAACTTTTGATATTCTAACTTTTGAGTTTTAACTCCCTAAGTAGGATTTCCAAACTCATTTCCAATAATAAAATTCTGTCTTGGCATAATTATACCAAAACAGATGTTGTTGACAACTATTCTCATCTTGGTGTACTATCGAGTAGTACGTAGCTCTACACAATAATCTCAAGTCAATACTGTAATCTGCAGCTTACAATATAAACATCAAGAATATTGCATAGTTACTACGATACATTCCAATAGATCAAATTTTCCTATATTTTATCCTTTCGAATTTACTGATATTCGAATCTTATTCTGATTACAATATCCACTGACAATTACTAACTGTAATATCTTTGCCCTCATCTAGAGTAATTCCATTACTGTAACTTACTTTTAGGTAACTGAAATTTTTTTTTATTATACAAGGGACAGCAGGAAGGTAAACAATACTGGCACTAACATAAAAGTATGTGGACCCCAGGTATATATATATATATATATATATATATATATATATATATATATTAGTTACTAATTGAGCAAGTACCAGCAACAATGTCAAAAGTCTCAACCTCTTCTCTCTGTCTCATTGCATAAACTTTGACCGGAGCACTGCCTTACTCGGGGCTCCTCAAATTCTTTTCTCTTCCCCAAATTACTGCTTGAGCTCTGACTCATAGGTTTCTCCCTCTTCTCTATTTCACACTACCCTTGTGGGGGGATGGGTTTGTACTTGAGCTTGGGCTGACAGATTATCAGCCATTTGTTGAAAGAAAGTGGCCATTTGCAGGGCCATTTATGCAGTAATTTATACAGGTGGGGCTGGTAAAGTCGAGCTTCCGACTCTCTGAGGGGCTGGGATATCCCCTTGTACCTCAGCCTCTATTGATTGATCGACTGAACGGCCCCCTTCTCCCATAGTCAATTAGAGGATATTACACCTCTTGAACAAATAACACACGGAGATTTCCTCATGTTAGTGCATATTTATAATGTAATGTACTGTATGTATCAAATAATGACATTGAGCAGTTGTACTATGAAAGAAAAATATTCAAACTACAGGTCAAAATAGAATTTAAAAACTTGCTCTGATACCACTAAAACATGTTACACCCTACCCCTCCGTAAGGCATAACATGATCCCGTAATATATCTAATGAATTACCAACTTCGTCTACTGATAATCCATTAAATACACTACAAGGGATTTTTAAACTTTTCTTACTTTTTTTTACAGTGGTGAGCACTTTTGACATGTGTTAAAAATTTTCTTTTACTGAAGTGAAACCAAATAACAAATTTAAAGTATTAATAATTTCTGTGAAAATTTTGATAGAGTGCCATCTGTATTTTGAATAAAACAGTTCTTTAAAAACCTATAAAAAGTACTTCAAATATATAATTCCTCAATCCCAAACTCCAATAATTTGTTCAACACAATAAATTTCTCAACATTATCAATTTAGTTCAACAATAAATTCTCCAGTGTTTTTAAAAGCTGAGATAAGATAAATTTATCACAATACTTTTACAAGCCAAAATAATTTACAATTTTAGTTTGCAACTGCTCAAGACCAAGTACAATATATACATACAGTGTACATACATTACAACAAAAACTACACAATATGGTATACTTGACATACCCGGCGAAATCTCAAAATGTGGTAAAAGCAGCCTACTCTGCTGCTCTGTCCGTCTATCTACCTGCGACAACAATAAAAAAGCTATCGCTGAGTAAAATTTACTCAGTGGTGCACAATAACAATTTAAAATGTGGTATATAAAACTTTTATTGACAATTTACAATCCAAACAATTCACAATTTTTCAAAGCTCACATAACACAAATTTGATCAAACAATTGAATAACACAGTGTTGCCAATCAATAATACAATTTAGGTCATGACACAAATTTGCCGAATATGCCATGTGTACATCACGACAAGGCACACTCACCCCACTAATCGAAATCAATGAGGGAGGAAGCTAGCTAGATAATGAGAACTCATCCGCACTTACCTCAGACTGACAAGTCAAAGAGGGAGGAATATAATCACACTCACTCCATAAATGGAGGAGGAACATAGTAATATTGTCATGCCAAGTGTGAATCAAAAGAATTCCAAATCACAATATTTAAATATTTCATACAAACCACAAATCATATTTTATCTCAAAATTTCCTTTTACAAATTAGGCAACACAATAATTTCCAAATAAAATTCCCAAAGTCAAAACAATAAAAAATTATTCATAACCCATTTCTCCAAATAAATTTTTTGATAAAAGCAGTGAATATAAAAAGTATTGTGTACAGACCTCTGATATATGCCTCTTGGCCCTGACTCAGTGTTCTTTATGCTTCTCAATATCCTTTTCAACTGAAACACATAATTTAAAGTATTTCAGTACTCAATGAATTTGTTTCTAACAATAAAATCTAATAATTAAATTTTCTTGGTACTATTCCCTTCAATCCATTTCATTAGTCAATCTATAATGTTGACCCTTGATGAACTCTAAGTGAGTCAATTCTAATGTTACCAATATGTCACATTTTATAGCCCTTTAGTGTTGGTACATATGTTACCAAATTTATTTTCAAGCATATTGCATTTTATTGCAATTTGCTAGATTTCGGTACACTATTTTGACCTAGCCGGATGACCTAGTTTCCTTAGTTTTCGGGTTTCGGTCCAAACTACAAACTTGTAGGTCTATGTATTATTGCATGCGGGGCAAAATTTCAGGTCATTCTAAGTTGTGTAGACCAAGATATGGTCAATTTACCAATGCTAGACAAAATGCACCAAAATGGTAACTTTAGGTCATTTTTAGGTCACTTTTGGTTCGGCCAGTTTTGATACCTGAATTTGTGCAAGATATTTGGCTTGGTTTTTGGCATTTTTGGGCTTTGGTGTCTTCATAAGAATTATAGATCTATGTCTAAATTCATGGTAAAAATTTTAGGTCATTTGGACTTGTTTTGAGTAAGTTATGGTCATAAAACTAACTGCTGCTCAAATGGTCAATTTTCAGGCTTTCAAGTCACTAATCCAGATTTGGTCATTTTTCAAGTCACCTTCTAGACATAATTTAGGTAACATTTCTATATGAAAGTTGGCCTATTTGGTGTCTAGTTTCACCCTCCATTGGCATCATACTAATTGGGTTTACAGTTTGACACTTATGACCTAATTTAGGTACTGCCATCAATACACAACCTGCACAAAATACTTACACTTCCAATTTGATATTCCTTCTCCTTATTACTTCAATATTCAATCAATGGCACTTTCATATATATATATATATATATATATATATATATATATATATATATATATATATATATATATATATATATATATATTGTACACAATTCTAGCAAGCATATTGGGCAGAAAACTCAAGTGCTCAATGCACACAATTCACCATTCAAGCTCAAAATTCACTTCCACCAAAATTCAACATATCTCAAAATCAATATTACACATACACTCCAATATACTCATACTTCAATATCACTTACATATGCTGCCCACAATTTAACACTATCATATTTCATTAATAAACTTCATATTTGCACACAAATTCATGATATTATAGGCTGCCAAACATGGCAGTTTGCCAAAGCATCAAGGTCCTATTTCAAACCCTTAATTCAAGCAATAACATGCACATACTTGGACATTAACCTACTATAACTTTTATTTGAGTTAATCAACCTTAATTCCCATCCAATACATATAAGAATAATTCACTAACCCTGCAATTCCATGGCTGCCAAAATTAAGGTTCACCACAATACTCATCATTTCCTCAATTTTTCTTAGCAATTCAACTTACCCAAAGCTCAACACAAGGATTATTGAAGGAAAATGGAAAGATTAAGCACTAACCTCAACTTGAGCTTGACAAATCCTTGAAATTTCCTCTCCTTTT
Source organism: Hevea brasiliensis (assembly GCF_030052815.1). Lineage (NCBI taxonomy): Eukaryota > Viridiplantae > Streptophyta > Magnoliopsida > Malpighiales > Euphorbiaceae > Hevea > Hevea brasiliensis. Next base: position 39,091,252 of record NC_079503.1, on the reverse strand, counting down.
TGCTGCCTATAGGTTGCCCATGGTGTAAGGATCATTTTTCATGAAGGAAGCTTGAGGAAATAATGGCTTGATCATGGAGAACTTGAGCTCATGCATGAAACGGCCATGGTGAATTTGGGAGGATTTCATTTCGGCCATGGATGAAAGCTTGAAGAAAATAAGATGGTTTAGTGGAACAATCTGTCCCAATTACTTATATAGGTGGCTCAAGATGAGAGTTAGTGGAGCACTTAGGAATTATGGTTATTTATTTAAAGTTTTCAATTTTTGTAATTTGGCCACCACACTTTCACTATTTACATAATGTATATTCTTTTAATTTTTCATGACATTTTCAAAGTGTAATATCATTTATTTTTAATGGACATTTAGGTCAAAAGACAACTCGGGGTGTCAAATGACCACAATGCCCCTATTCGGGTTGCATTCCTAATTTTTCGGTAACACCAAGTTTTGTCATTTTCTTGATTTCTCATTTTTCTTTATACTAATTAATTAATTTTTCTTTGATATTTCTAATGATATTTATACTTCAATAAGTCTTTAATTATGTCTCGAAACTAAATTCTGATGCAGTCCTGGGGTTGGCTATTGCCCGCGCCATAACTTTCCCGTGCGGTCACCCATCGCTACAGTGCTGGCTCGTTTAACTTAGTTTCATTTCATTGCTATTATTTTTCCTTTGTTTTTTTTGTATTTTCTTTTCTTGTATTTCACTGTCTTATATCTCCACACTAATATTTAAATATAATTCCAAGAATCCTAGCTGTCCAGACAAACACTGGTCACCAGAACAGTAGAACACACTACTGAACATAGGGGTGTTACAGATCACAATTCACAATTCACAATAATGGTGTTCATGTACCATTGTACTCAATATATTCTTCCTTTCTCTCACAAAGAAAACTAATGTTTCATTCATATTTTCATGTAATTCATTTATTCATTACAATATTTATATGAATTCATAACTCATACAAGGTGTTATTATCTTATTTGTAATGGAAACATAAGTCCTAATGTAAACCTCATCCCATTTATACTCAACAATCCATCTAGGTTAATTTCATTTCATATTCAAGTGGTATCACTTATGTTTTATTAGACCTACTAGTAATGGGAATACAAATCTTAACTATATACTCACATAACTTAAATGTTCATTAAGTCATTTAGGTAAATTACTATTTCTATTCCAAGTAATCCATGAACATTTCATGGATTCCAAATTTCATACCTTAATTTTCTCTATCAATTTAGTTCTTACACTTTGTGTCTTTGTATTACTATTCACACAAATTGTTGACTTTTTAATACATAATAAATTTATTGAACCTAAGTTCACCAGGATACCACATTTTGCATTCTAAAGTTGTTGGTATTGGTTGCCAATACCATTTCAAAGCCTAGTGTTGGTTACTTTACAATTTTCAGATTTTAAGTATTAAGTTTACTGTTCCATTGGTCATTTGTACAGTAGGAATTTGATAAAATTGTCTTCATGAAAGTTGTTCCTTATTGTGTCTAGTTACATTTCTTTTTTAGAATCACTTTATTTGGGGTTTTGTAGCTCAAGTTATGGCCTAAAAACCATAACTGGCCGGATTGCAATTTTCTAAATTTTCTGGGCAGAATCAATTCTGCAGTTTTTGTACACTGAATGCAGGTCAGTTTTTAGGCATGTTATGGTTAAAATTAAATTTTTGTTGGTAAAATTGCAGATCAATTGATCTTTTTTACACTAAGTTATGACTATTTGAACAAATACTATTCATTTGGTCATTTTCCAAGGACAACATATTGATCACCCGTATTAGGGTAATTTTTAGGTTAACTTGGTTTGGTTTTCTAGGTAGAGTTTCTTCACCAAAGTTGTGCCATTTTGTGTCTAGTTTCATGTCCATTTGGCCTTGCACCAATTGAACCAATACAACTTCAGTTATAGCTGCCCAAACCTACTGGACTCACACCCAGTCCTGCAGTTCACCAAGGGCAGCATGCTTAAGCTCAACTCCATTATCCTTACTCACTTCAATTCCTCCTCACACACATTCAAATGGTCACTAATTAACCATTACAATGTTAATATACCATTACATAAGTAAAACTCTCATTTTTCACAAACCTTAATTTCCAAAGTGTCCATTTCATGCTATCCATGCCATCTAACACATCCAACACAAATAATTCAACATCTAACTCAAGTTTTCTCATCACAAATGTAACACCCCTATGTTCGGTAGTGCGTTCTACTGTTCTAGTGACCAGCGTTGTCCGGACAGCTAGGATGCCTAGAACTACACTTTGATATGAGTGAGGAGACATAAAATAATGAAATACAAGAAAAGAAAATACAAGAAAAAAAAAGGAAAAATAATAGCAAAGAAATGTAACCAAGTTAAGCGAGCCGAGAACCCTAGCGATGGGTGACCATGCATGGAAGTCACGGCATGGATCGTTGACTAGCTCGGACGCGGGAACCCTGGAAAATATTTTTAGGACTCAAATAAATATTTATTGAAGTATAAATATCATTAGAAATATCAAAGAAAAGTTAAATAATTAGTACAAAGAAAAGTGGGAAATCAAAAAACGAACAAAACCCGGCGTTACCGAAAAATCGGGAATGCAACCCGAATAGGGGCATTGTGGTCATTTGACATCCCGAGTTGTCTTTTAACCTAAATGTCCATCAAAAATAACTAATATTACACTTGGAAAATATAATGAAAATTTAATTAGGGGTACCTAATGTAAATAGTAAAAATGGAGGTTAAATTGACTAATTATCACATTTAAACATATAAAATAATTTATATTTGGTGAGTGGAGCACTATGGACTAAATTTAATCTTAAGTGGGTAGATTGCTCCACTAAACACTTCATCTTCAACCTTCAAAACCACCGTTGCTGTAGTGAAGAGCTCCCAAATCCTCCATTGCCGCATTTGATTCAAGCTCCCACATCTCCTCCATTCCACCTCCAAACACCAAGGTTGCTTCATTAAAGTTTATCCCCACATCACAAGGAAGAGTTTGATAGCAATTTTAAGAAGTTTTGGTGAGGTTTTGAAGAATTTCCAAAGTGGTAAGTTTGTGTTTTTGATTATTGTTTAATTAAAGTTTGTAAGGATGTTATGGGTGTTTGAATTATGGAGAAATTTTTGAGGTTTGATGTTTAAATGGAGAAATGTACTTTTGGCAGCCATGGAAACACTTTGAAGGCAGTTTATTTTTGCTTGTAAATGTTGAATTAAATGATTGATTAAATGTATATTGTGTAGGAAATTGTTTGGGTGATGTATACTTAGTATATCTAAATGTGAAATGAAATTTAAAGCTTGGAAATTAATGGAATGTAAATGTACCATTGTGGCAGTTTGTTAACTCTTGAGGAATGCTGGAATTCATGCTTGGTTTATGAAATAATGGTGTTGAATTGTGATAGTGGTTATGGCAGTTTGAGTGCATGTATGATGGTGTGAAGTTGGACATGTAAATGAGCATGAATTGGTGATTGAATTATTATATATTGAGTTGGACAAATTCTGCACTTATTGGTGCACATTGAATGTAATTGTAAGCTTCCAAAATGACCTATAATATGTTGTGAATTATGTTTAGGTTATGGTGTAACCAGAATGGGCTTGAATGTTGAGTTTGGTAAGTGTTAGGAGTGATCCTTGATGTGTATGGAAGAAATGCAATAAGGCAGTTTGTGTTTTAGGCCTATAACTTTAAGTGTGTGGCTCCAATTGGTATGAGACCAATTGTAGGTGAAACTAGGCACAAAATGTGCCAACTTTCATGAAGGAAGCTTGCCAAAATTCTGCTTGCAAGGTAGCTTGAAAAATGACCAAATCCGGATTAAGTGTAATTGAGGCCTGAAAATTTACCATTTGGGCAGCAGTTAGTGTTTAGGCCATAACTCACTTAAAACAGGTCTAATTGACCTGAAATTTTAACCATGAATAGTTAAGACCCATATCTACAAGTCTTATGAAGACACGAAAGCCCATAAATGACCATAAGCAAGTCAAACAGCTTGCACAAGTTCGGGTCCAAAAACTGGCCGAACCTAAAATGACCTAAAGTGACCTAAAATGACCAATTTTGGTGCAATTTGACCAGCAATAATAAAATGACCATAACTTGGTCTAAATAACTCAGAATGACCTGAAATTTTGCCCCGCGTGTAATAAGACATAGATCTACAAGTTTGTAGTTTTAACCAAAACCCGAAAACTGAGGAAACTAGGTCGTTCGGCTAGGTCAAACTAGTATCCCAGAATCCAGCAAATTGCAAGAAAATGTAGTATACACGAAACTGAAATTGGTAACATGTACCAACCCTAAAAGACTATCGAATGTGACATATTAGTAACACTAAAACCTAATTTACCTAAAATGCATCGAGGGTCGATATATTAGGTTGATTAAGCAAATAATAGCATTCAGTGAATTACTTATCAAACATTATCGTTAGAGACAGTTTAATTAAGTACTGAAACACTTCAAATTGTGTTTCTCAGTTAGCAAAGACTCAGGGAAAGGGAAAGAAACACTTAGTCAAGACCAGGAGACAGTTATCAGAGGTTTGTGCACAACAGCTATTTCTTTTGAATTATTTTCAATTGAAATAAATTATGACTATTTGTATATTATTGTTTTAAATTGTGAAACTGTGAAAAATTATTTAAATGATATTTGATGGATACTTATTGCTTGAAAAGCATTGTAAATGGTTTGAAACTGTGGAAAAAATTATTTAGTGTGATTTGTGGAAATTGAAGTTACTTATGAATTGTGTTGCCATTTTGTGAATGAAATTATGACTTTGGAAATTTATTGGATTCTCACGAATCATTTGAATAAAATGTTTGGAATTAATTTTGTGTTCACACTTAGCATGTCAGTATCATATCATTCCTTCTCCATTTATGGGGTTATGATCATTTATTTTCCTTCTCCATTTATGGAGTCGTGATCGTTTATTTTTCTCCCTCTCTGGTTTACTAGTTGAGGTGATCGGATGAGTACTCATTATATAGCTAGCTTCCTTCCTCATTGATTTCGATTAGTGGGGTCGTAATTACTGTCACACCCTACCCCTCTGTAAGGCATAACATGATCCCGTAGTATACCTAATGAATTACCAACTCCGTCTACTGATAACCCATTAAATACACTACAAGGGATTTTAAAAAAAAACTTTTCTTACTTCTTTTACAGTGGTGAGCACTATTTACAGGTGTTAAAGACTTTGGTGAACTGAAGTGAAATAACTAACTCATTTTATTTATTTAGAATTTCTGTAAAATTTTTGGCAAAGTGCCCTCTGTATTTTGGATAAAACAGTTCTTGTAAAACTCAGAAAAGCACTTCTATAATTTTCCAAATCTCAACTTCAATACATTTCTCAACACAACAATTCATCAACTCAATTCCATAGAAATTTTTCAAAGTCTGAGATAAGGAAATATAATACAACTTTTACAATCCAAAACACTCATAATTAATTTACAACTTCAAGTACAATTTAATTTACAACTGCTCAAAACCAAATACAATATGTACATACAAAGGTCATACATTACAAGACAAAAAGCAAAAGCGGTATACTCAATATACTGTAATCCTCATTTGGATGTATATGCGGCCTAGTCTCACGCTCTGCCTATCTCTCTACTGCGACAAAGAATAAAGCTATCATTTGAGACAATGTCTCAGTGGTGCACAACATTAACCAAATCCAATTTAAATCACAATTCATAAGTCATGTAAATAGTGGATACTTAAAATCATAATTAAATTCAAGACAATAATTGTCAACAAAAATTTAAACTCCATTTCTCAATATCACAATAATTTTCCATAAGTCAGATCAGGTTTGAATTCAAAAGACAAGATATGTCAATGAGAGTTTAATATCCATTTCACATTCTCACAATACACATCTGTAAATCTCACACAGCTTAATCATGATCCATAATTCAATTCATCCCAAAAGCCTATGGCTAATGAGTTATTCAATTCATCCCAAAAGTCGATGACTAATGAGGAATAACATTGCTAGCAAGCAAAAATATGAGTACTCATTCTATTCGTCCTCAACAGCACACACCTCAACACTTCACCAGAGAGGGAATTCAATTCATCCCACTAGACAAGCTAGAGATGAATACAATCAATATACATGATAGCCGTGGTTTCAAACCATTTCTAATGCTTTTAATCAATAAGTATCCATCAATGTCATTCAAACCATTTTTCACAGCTTTCAAACTATTCACAATATTTTTCAATCAATAAATATTCCTCAAACACATTTCCACAATTTAAAATAATGATATACAAATAATCAATATTTATTTCCATTGAAAATAATTCAAAAGAAACAGTTGTTGTGCACAAACCTCTGATATTTGTCTCCTGGTCTTGAATAAGTATTACTTTCCCTTTTCTTTGAGTCCTTGTTAATCGAGAAACACAATTTGAAGTGTTTGATCCAAATTAAACTGTCTCTATCGATGGGGTTTGGTAAATAATGCACTGAACTCAATTATTCGCTTAATCACCTAATATACCGACTCGATGCGTTTTAGGTAAATTAGGTTTTAGTGTCGTTAATATGTCACACTCGATAGGGTTTTAGGTTTGCTATGTTTTACCAAAGTCATTTCCTCGCTTAGTGCATTTTAATGCAAATTGCTGGATTCCGGAACACTGGTTTGACCTAACCGGACGATCTAGTTCCCTCGGTTTTCGGGTCTCGGTCGAAACTACAAACTTGTAGATCTAGGTCTTATTGCACGCGTGCAAAAATTCAGGTCAATCCTAGTTAAGTAGACCAAGTTATGGTCATTACACTATTGCTGGTCAAGTGTTACCATTTTAGGTCAATTTTAGGTCAAATTGGTCAATTCTGGTTCGGCCAGTTTTTGGACCCGAACTTTTGCAAGTTGTTTGACTTGCTTATGGTCATTTCTGGGCTTTGGTGTCTTCATAAGACTTGTAGGTATGGGTCTTAACTATTCTTGGTCAAAATTTCAGGTCAATTGGACCTGGTTTGAGTGAGTTATGGCCTAAACACTCACTGCTGCCCAATTGGTCATTTTTCAGGTCCTAATTGCACCTAATCCGAATTGGTCATTTTTTAGGTCACCTTGCAAGCAGAATTTTGGCATGGTTTCTCAATGAAAGTTGGCACATTTTGTGCCTAGTTTCACCTCAAATTGGTCTCATACCAATTGAGGTTACACATTCAAGGTTATAGGCTAAAATATACACTGCCCTCAATATGCAATTCACACCCCAACTTCAAACACATTATTTACCTTGCAAGGTTTACTTCCATACCCTATCAAACTGTTTTGGCACATTACCAAAAACATTTTCTACATTACATAAGCATTATTTTGGGCAGATTCCAATCACCCTCAACACACCAAATAGCATTCACAATTACAATTTCTAATTACCATTACAAACACACCTAAACATTACAAACCTTACATACACTTTACAACATTAATTTACATACATATCATCAATCCTTTTAGGTCAATATTCTGCCCACACTTCCTTCAATATACACCATCACTCAAGTATCCGCAAGCTGCCACAAACCATTCTTCAACATTACATTGCCGTACCAATATACAATTTCCCATCCAAGTGCATAAATCACCATATAAACATGAAGTAAATCACTAGGTTACTAAATCACCATGATCAACATTATTTCTCATCAATTATATGCATATTAAATCATCAAAAACGTGACCCCATGGCTGTCCAAAATGGAAACAACAATAACCCTTCAAACTCAAGATTTTCCTTCACCAAACTAACACCCATAACATAAACATGAACTTTAACAAAGGATTTCTCAAAAATGCAAACTTACCTTTATTTGTAACTTGATAAACCTTCACCAAACTTCCCAAAATTGGTATCAATATCTTCCTTGTGATGTGTAGACAAATTTTAGTGAAGAACACTAAGTGATTTGAGTTGGAATGAAGGGAGTTAAGAGAGCTTAAGTGAAACGGCCATGGATGTTTTCTCTCACCATCAATTCGGCATATTTGATGGAATGGAGAAGATGAACTATCTGGTGGGTTTAGTGGACTTACACCTGCCATACTTAATGTTTAATTAATCCTATAGTGGTCCACTAAGAAGAATTAAATCATATATTAAGTTAACTTTCCCATAATCCACATTTAACCCATGATTTCCACTATTTATTTTAGGTACCACCAAATTAATTTTTCATTTCATTTTCTAAGTGTAATACTATTTATTTTTAATGGACATTTAGGTCAAAAGACAATTCGGGATGTCAAATGACCATCATGCCCCTGTTCGGGTGGCTTTCCCGATTTTTCGGTAATACCGTATTTTGTCTGTTTTTCGATTTCTCACTTTTCTTTGTACTAATTATTTAATTTTTCTTTAATCTTTCTAATGAGATTTATACTTCAATAAGGGTCTATTTATGTCCAAAAAATGTTTTCCAGGGTTCTCCGCAGTCCAGGGTTAGTCAACGGTCCATGCCGTGACTTCCCGGTGCGGTCACCCATCACTAGGTTTCCCGGCTCACTTACTCGGTTACATTTCTTTACTATGATTTTTCCTTTGTTTTTCTTTTCTTGTATTTCATTATTTTATGTCTCCTCACTCATATTGAGGTACGGTTCTAGGCATCCTAGCTGTCCGGACAACACTGGTCACCGGAGCAGTAGAACGCACTACCGAACTTAGGGGTGTTACAATTCTCCCCCCCTTAAATAAATTTCGTCTCGAAATTTTACCTGGCATTAGTCTCTGAATAGCTGTGGGTGCTGTCTTCTCATATCCTCTTCACGTTCCCAAGTTGCTTCCTGGCCTGAATGATGGTTCCACAGCACTTTAACCAGGTGTATCTGTTTGTTCCTCAGCTGCTTCACCTCATATGCCAGAATTTTTATGGGTTCTTCCTCATATGAGAGGTGGATTTACTTCAATCTCTTCAATGTTAGTACATGAGATGGGTCGACTGTACCTCCTTAACATGGACACATGGAAGACACTGTATCCTTGCTAGCTCGGAGGTAATGCCAACCGGTATGCTAAAGGACCCACTCTTTCCAGAACTTCATATGGTCCGATGAAACGAGGACTTAGTTTCCCCTTTCTGCCAAATCTCATAATCCTCTTCCAAGGAGAAACTTTGAGGAATACCTTATCACCCACTGCATACTCAATATCTCTTCTCTTCAGATCAACATAGGACTTTTGGCGGTCTGATGCAGCCTTGAGTCTATCTCTGATCAATCTGATCTTTTCCTCTGTCTGCTGGACAATTTCTGGTCCAATCATCTTCCTTTCACCTACTTCATCCCAACATAAGGGAGTTCTACACTTTCTACCATACAAAGCTTCATATGGAGGCATCCCTATGCTTGATTGGTAGCTGTTGTTATAAGCAAACTCAATCAAAGGCAAGTGTGTATCCCAATTACCTTCAAATTCAATCACACAAGCCCGTAGCATATCCTCCAATATCTGAATAACCCTCTCGGGTGGCCATCCGTCTGCGTGGGTGGAATCTTTGTCTTGAAGTTCAATCTAGTTCCTAGGGCTCTCTCAAGACTACCCTAATCTAGAAGTGAACCTAGGATCTCTGTCAGACACAATTGATACTGGCACTCCATGCAATTTTACAATCTCATATATGTACAATCCGCCAATCTTTCCAGGCTATAGTCCATCCGAACTGGCAAAAAGTGAGCAGACTTAGTCAATCTGTCAACTATAACCCATACTGCATCATGACTACTCTGTGTCCTTGGAAGTCCTGTAACAAAATCCATAGTTATTCGTTCCCATTTCCACTGCATCGACAAAGGATGTAACAAACCATTGGAACTTGATGTTCGCCTTTACTTGCCGACAAGTTAGGCATTTGGAAACGAATTCGCTATATCTCTTTTCATGCCCATCCACCAAGAATGCTCTTTCGACCCTCTGTACATTTTAGTTCCACCGTGGTGCATAGCAAATGGAGACTCATGTGCTTCCTTCAAAATGGTTTGTCTCAATTCCACATCACTAGGAATGCACACTCGCTTCGATGTAGCAATAAACCATCATCTCTCACAGAATTCGGTTTCTTGCCTGTGAACTTCTTTCAAGCCTTCCGATATTTTTCATCACTGCTGCGACCATTACGACCGATCAATCAACACTGGCTGTACATGCCAAGCAACTACTGTCTGTCCCTCATCATCAATCTCTAAACTGGCATGCTGTGCTTTCAATTCACATACCATGGACAAAGGAGAAACTCTTAGACTTGCCATAGTCTTGCCACTTAAGGCGTCAGCCACCACATTTGCTTTCCCTGGCTGATAGTCTATTAAGCAATCATAATCTTTAATGAGTTCTAACCATCTCCTCTGCCTCAAATTCAATTCCTTCTGGGTGCCTAAGTACTTCAAGCTCTTGTGATGCGTGTAAATGTAGCATTTCTCCCCATACAGATAGTGTCTCCAGATCTTCAGAGCAAAAAAATAGCTGCTAACTACAGATCCTTTGTTGGGTAGTTCCTCTAATGCGGTTTAATCTGGCGTGATGCATAAGCAATGACATTCGATCTTGCATCGATACAGCCTAACCCATTGTGAGAAGCATCACTATAAATCGTGTATTCTTTACCCGAGTAGGTAAAGTGAGAACTGAGCTTGATTAAGCACCTCTTCAACTCATCAAAACTCACTGACATTTATCACCCACCGAAATTTTACATCTTTCCAAGCGGCTTGGTCGTGGAGAAGATAACATAGAGAATCCCTTCACAAACCGACGGTAATATCCAGCTAAGCCTAGAAAACTGTGAATTTCTGTGATGTTCCTGGGCGGCTTCCAATTAAGGATAGCTTCTACCTTGTTGGAATCTACCTTGATCCCTTCAGCTGACACAACATGTCCCAAAAAGGAGATTTCCTTCAACCAAAATTCACATTTCGACAATTTGGCGTACAACTGTTTCTCCCTTAAAGTCTGCAGTACAATCCGCAGATGTCTATCATGCTCCTCTGCACTCCTCGAGTATATCAAAATGTCATCAATAAACACCACCACAAATTGATCAAGATATGGTCTGAAGATAGTGTTCATCAGATCCATAAAAGCAGCTGGAGCATTTGTTAACCCGAATGGCATTACTAGAAACTCATAGTGGCCATACCGAGTTCAAAGCGCTTTTGGGATACTCTACTCTTGCACCTTCAGCGATGATAACGGATCACAAATCAATTTTGGAGAATCTCGCTGCACCCTTCAATCGATCGAGCGGATCATCAATGCGAGGCAATGGATATCTGTTCTTTTTTTTCAACCTATTCAAATGCACGTAGTCAATGCATAAGCGAGAGTACCATCCTTCTTCTTAACAAACAACACCGGTGCTCCCAAGGTGACACACTAGGCGGATGAAGCCCTTTTCAAGTAATTCTTATGCGTATCTTGACTCCTTCAACTCTGCTGGTGCCATTACGTATGGCGTTATGGAGATTGGATCCACACGAGCGAACATTAATTTCAAATCGCACTTCTCTTTCCGAGGTAATCACGGCAATTCATCAGAAACACGTGCGGAAAGTCATGTCTCGTAGGGATGTCCTTCAATCTGGACTCCCCACTTGGGTGTCTACCACATGTGCCAAGTATGCTTCACACCCTTTTCGATCATTTTTACGGCTAGTGCGGCCGAAATGATGTTGGATGGCAATAGTGCCTCTCCCCATGTATTACCACATCAGCATCGAGGAGACCAAAAGTGGTATCTTGACCTACTGATCAATCATGGCATGATGTCTAGCTAACCAATCCATGACAAAGATTATATAATAATCTCTAAAGGGCATATCAATGAAATCGAGACGGAAAGTGTGTCCTTGGATCACCAAAGGGCAATCTCTATACATCCTATTAACCCTGACCTCATGTCATAGCGGACTTGTTACTAGCACCTCAAAGTCCATTTTTGTACATGGAACAGAAATGCAATCAATGATGCTAGCACTCACATAAGAATGGGTAGAACCCGGATCAAATAGCACAAATACATTATGGTTAAAAGTTGAGAAGGTACCAGCCACAACATCAGATGTCTCTGCCTCTTCTCTCTGTCTCATGGCATAGACTCAGTAGACCTTTGTCTTGTTACATTGCTTTCTTGTGCCTTGGCTGCCTGCTGGGTTACCTCTACCCCTGCCTCTACCTCTACTAGGTGGTTGTGAGCTTCTGGTGACAGGGCTCTGAACTGACCCTTCTGCAGTAGTAGGAGGTGGTCCAACTCTGCGACTACTGGTGCAGTCCTTGGCTAAGTGTCCGGTGCATCCACAGTTATAACAGGCTCGAATAGCCTTGTATCAGTTTCGACCATGTTTCTTTCCACAAGTTTCACATTGGCGGGGAGGGTAGGAACCACGGTACTCTGTGACCAGGATAGGGAGGTCTGTCACGAATATCTTCCCTACCAGATTTCTTGCCACCTCTGCCATGTCCCCATAGTTCTTCCTCTTTCGGATGACCACCTGGAACTCGATCTCTTGATTTTCCCTCTTTCTCTGTCTTCTCGACCTCTTCTTCTCGGAGCAGTCTCAAACTCAACTCTTTCCAACTCTAGGGCTTGAGAAACAAGTTCGAGAGAAGTTAGTGTGTTTGAAGCCGAGCACTTGTACTCTATCTGGGCTTCAAGCCGGTTTCAAACCTCTTGCATCTCTCCTGTGGTAGAGAGTAGACTCCTTGCATAATGGCTAAGGCGGGAAAATTCTCTTTCATACTCACCACCGATCGCCCCTCTGTTTCAAACTTAAGAATTCTTGTAGCTTCGGTCTACATAAGCATCGAGGATGTATTTGCATCGAATTCTCTGAGGAAGTCATTCCAGTCGACCTTGCAGTTCTACGGTGTGGGAATGGTTTTCCACCAGTCATAAGCTTCCCTTATAGTAAGGATCTCGAGTATTCAAGTCCGAGCTCCTCTGTACAATGAAGTTTCTTGAACACCCTATCCATCCTCTCTAACCACTGCTCACTTCTATAGGATCTCTGTCCTTAAACTCTGTAGCCCCATACTTCATCAATTTATCATCTTGCCTTGTGGGAGGCGTGGTTGTACCACGGGTGTCTGAATTGGGACTTGAGTAGGCGCATTACCAGCCATTTGTTGGAATATTGCAGCCATCTGCTGAGCGAATCGAGGGGAAGCTGCGATCTGCGGTAGTCTTCTTTGAACCACCGACATTTTGTACAGCTGGGGCATCCCCTTGCACCTCAGCCTCAATAGACTGATCGACTGAACGATCACCCTCTTCCATATTCAATGCGAGGATCTTAGCTTTCCTGAACGATAACACAAGAATATTCACTCTCGTTAGTGCATATTTATCTTTGTAATGTCTTGTATGTATCAAACAATGATATTGAGCGGTTGTACTATGCAAAAAGAACATTCAAATAACAGTGAAAACGGATTTAAAAACTTTGCTCGATACCACTAAAACATGTCACACCCTACCCTCTGTAAGGCATAACATGATCCGTAGTATACCTAATGAGTTACCAACTCCGTCTCGATAACCCATTAAATACACTACAAGGGATTTTAAAAAAACTTTTCTTACTTCTTTTACGATGGTGAGCACTATTTACAGTGTTAAAGACTTTGGTGAATCAAGTGAAATAACTAACTCATTTTATTTATTTAGAATTTCAGAAATAAAATTTTGGCAAAGTGCCCTCTGTATTTTGGATAAAGCAGTTCTTGAAAACTATAAAAGCACTTCTATAATTTTCCAAATCTCAACTTCAATACATTTCTCAACACAACAATTCATCAACTCAATTCCATAGAAATTTTTCAAAGTCTGAGATAAGGAAATATAATACAACTTTTACAATCCAAAACACTCATAATTAATTTATAACTTCAAGTACAATTTAATTTACAACTGCTCAAAACCAAATACAATATGTACATACAGTGTCATACATTACAGTATAAAAAGCAAAAGCGGTATACTCAATATACTGTAATCCTCATTTGGATGTATATGCAGCCTAGTCTGCTGCCCTGTCTATCTCTCTACCTGCGACAGCAATAAAAAGCTATCGCTGAGACAATGTCTCAGTGGTGCACAACATTAACCAAATCCAATTTAAATCACAATTCATAAGTCATGTAAATAGTGGATACTTAAAATCATAATTAAATTCAAGACAATAATTGTCAACAAAAATTTAAACTCCATTTCTCAATATCACAATAATTTTCCATAAGTCAGATCAGGTTTGAATTCAAAAGACAGTATATGTCAATGAGAGTTTAAATCCATTTCACAATCTCACAATACACATCAATAAATCACACACAGCTTAATCATGATCCATAATTCAATTCATCCCAAAAGCCGATGGCTAATGAGGTATTCAATTCATCCCAAAAGTCGATGACTAATGAGGAATAACATGGCTAGCTAGCAAAAATATGAGTACTCATTCTATTCGTCCTCAACAGGCACACACCTCAACACTTCAGCCAGAGAGGGAATTCAATTCATCCCACTAGACAAGCTAGAGAGGAATACAATCAATATACATGATAGCTGTGGTTTCAAACCATTTCTAATGCTTTTTAATCAATAAGTATCCATCAATGTCATTCAAACCATTTTTCACAGTTTCAAACTATTCACAATATTTTTCAATCAATAAATATTCCTCAAACACATTTCCACAATTTAAAATAATGATATACAAATAATCAATATTTATTTCCATTGAAAATAATTCAAAAGAAACAGTTGTTGTGCACAAACCTCTGATATTTGTCTCCTGGTCTTGACTCAGTATTTCTTTCCCTTTTCTTTGAGTCCTTGTTAATCGAGAAACACAATTTGAAGTGTTTCACTACCAAATTAAACTGTCTCTATCGATGGGGTTTGGTAAATAATGCACTGAACTCAATTATTCGCTTAATCACCTAATATACCGACCCTCGATGCGTTTTAGGTAAATTAGGTTTTAGTGTCGTTAATATGTCACACTCGATAGGGTTTTAGGTTTGGTATGTTTTACCAAAGTCATTTCCTCGCTTAGTGCATTTTAATGCAAATTGCTGGATTCCGGAACACTGGTTTGACCTAACCGGACGATCTAGTTCCCTCGGTTTTCGGGTCTCGGTCGAAACTACAAACTTGTAGATCTAGGTCTTATTGCACGCGTGCAAAATTTCAGGTCAATCAGAGTTAAGTATACCAAGTTATGTTCATTACAAAATTTCTTGGCAAGTGGTACCATTTTAGGTCAATTTTAGGTCAAATTGGTCAATTCTGGTTCGGCCAGTTTTTGGACCCGAACTTGTGCAAGTTGTTTGACTTGCTTATGGTCATTTCTGGGCTTTGGTGTCTTCATAATACTTGTAGGTATGGGTCTTAACTATTCTTGGTCAAAATTTCAGGTCAATTGGACCTGGTTTGAGTGAGTTATGGCCTAAACACTCACTGCTGTCCAATTGGTCATTTTTCAGGTCCTAATTGCACCTAATCCGAATTGGTCATTTTTTTAGGTCACCTTGCAAGAAGAATTTTGGCATGGTTTCTCAATGAAAGTTGGCACATTTTGTGCCTAGTTTCACCTCAAATTGGTCTCATACCAATTGAGGTTACACATTCAAGGTTATAGGCTAAAATATACACTGCCCTCAATATGCAATTCACACCCCAACTTCAAACACATTATTTACCTTGCAAGGTTTACTTCCATACCCTATCAAACTGTTTTGGCACATTACCAAAAACATTTTCTACATTACATAAGCATTATTTTGGGCAGATTCCAATCACCCTCAACACACCAAATAGCATTCACAATTACAATTTCTAATTACCATTACAAACACACCTAAACATTACAAACCTTACATACACTTTACAACATTAATTTACATACATATCATCAATCCTTTTAGGTCAATATTCTGCCCACACTTCCTTCAATATACACCATCACTCAAGTATCCGCAAGCTGCCACAAACCATTCTTCAACATTACATTGCCGTACCAATATACAATTTCCCATCCAAGTGCATAAATCACCATATAAACATGAAGTAAATCACTAGGTTACTAAATCACCATGATCAACATTATTTCTCATCAATTATATGCATATTAAATCATCAAAAACGTGACCCCATGGCTGTCCAAAATAGAAACAACAATAACCCTTCAAACTCAAGATTTTCCTTCACCAAACTAACACCCATAACATAAACATGAACTTTAACAAAGGATTTCTCAAAAATGCAAACTTACCTTTATTTGTAACTTGCTAAACCTTCACCAAACTTCCCAAAATTGGTATCAATATCTTCCTTGTGATGTGTAGACATATTTTAGTGAAGAACACTAAGTGATTTGAGTTGGAATGAAGGGAGTTAAGAGAGCTTAAGTGAAACGGCCATGGATGTTTTCTCTCACCATCAATTCGGCATATTTGATGGAATGGAGAAGATGAACTATCTGGTGGGTTTAGTGGACTTACACCTGCCATACTTAATGTTTAATTAATCCTATAGTGGTCCACTAAGAAGAATTAAATCATATATTAAGTTAACTTTCCCATAATCCACATTTAACCCATGATTTTCACTATTTATTTTAGGTACCACCAAATTAATTTTTCATTTCATTTTCTAAGTGTAATACTATTTATTTTTAATGGACATTTAGGTCAAAAGACAATTCGGGATGTCAAATGACCATCATGCCCCTGTTCGGGTGGCTTTCCGATTTTTCTAACAATCGTATTTTGTCTGCTTTTTCGATTTCTCACTTTTCTTTGTACTAATTATTTAATTTTTCTTTAATCTTTCTAATGAGATTTATACTTCAATAAGGGTCTATTTATGTCCAAAAATGTTTTCCGTGGTTCCATGATCCAGTGGTTAGTCAACGGTCCATGCCGTGACTTCCCGGTGCGGTCACCCATCACTAGGTTTTCCGGCTCACTTACTCGGTTACATTTCTTTACTATGATTTTTCCTTTGTTTTTCTTTTCTTGTATTTCATTATTTTATGTCTCCTCACTCATATTGAGGTACGGTTCTAGGCATCCTAGCTGTCCGGACAACACTGGTCACCGGAGCAGTAGAACGCACTACCGAACTTAGGGGTGTTACAATTACTTTGTCGTGGTGTACAACGCGGCATTGATCAGAAATTTTGTGTCATGGCTTAAGTTGTGAATGAATTGGCAACACTGTATTCTTAAATTATTCGATTAAATTGTGTTATTATGCGATTTGATAATTTGTGAAATGGAGTTTAAATTCTTATTGACATTCACTGTCTTTTTAATTTAACCATGTTTTGACTATTGAGATTTATTGTGATATTGTGAAATGGAGTTTAAATTCTTATTGACATTCACTGTCTTTTGAATTTAACTATGTTTTGATTACTGAGTTTAATGTGATATTGTGTTAAATTCCTTATGACATTCATTGTCTCGAATTTAACTATAGTTTTATGTATCCATCATTTATATGATTTATGAATTGTGATTTAAAGTTGTATTTGGTTAATATTGTGCACCACTGAGACATTGTCTCAGCGATAGCTTTCCATTGCTGTCGCAGTTAGACAGACGGATAGGGCAGCAGACTAGGCTGCTAGTGCATTCAGCGAGAGATCATCGGGTATATTGAGTATACCACATTTTGCATTTTGTACTGTAATGTATGTTCACTGTATGTATATAGTGTTCTTGGTTTTGAGCAGTTGTAAATTAAAATTGTACATTGAAGTTGTAAAGTAAATTATGAGTTACTTTGACTTGTAAAATTTGTATTATATTTCTTTTATCTTAGTCTTTGAAAAATTATTGTGGATTTGACTTGAGAAATATATTGTGTTTTTTAACTGTTGGAGTCGAGATTGAGAAATCTATTTGAAGTGATTTTTACAGGTTTTCTGAAGAACTGTTTTGTTCAAAATACAGATGGTACTCCGTCAAAATTTTTACAAAAATTCCTAATAATTCAAATGTGTTATCTCTTTCACTTAAGTTCAAAAAAAAAATTTTTAACACCTGTAAATAGTGCTCACCACTATAAAAAGAAGTAAGAAAAGTTTTAAAATCCCTTGTAGTGTATTTAATGAGTTATCAGTAGACGTAGTTGGTAATTCATTAGGTATATTATGGGATCATGTTATGCCTTACAGAGGGGTAGGGTGTGACAACAAACCACTTCTAAACAATTGAATTTATACAAATCAACAAATCTCATCCTTCTCCCATGGTTGCCAATTTTCATACATACTTCAATATATTGTTTTGTTCAATTTTACAACAAATTCTCATCTAATTTGTCTTCCTAACAAAGATTAAAAAGAGAGGGAAGTAAGTATAGGCACTAACCTCTTTTAACCACTTTCTTGGCTTGTTAAAACTTTGAATTTTCTTCACTTTTTGAAAATCAAAATGTTACTCTTGATGTGGGGATTAATTTTTGTGAAGGGTGTGTAGGGTTTTGGGGTGAAAAACTTAGGGAAAATCAAGCTCAAAGCTTGATGAAAATGAAGAAATTAATGGATGGCCGGCTGCTTGAGGGAGAGCAAGTGAGAAGATGAGTTGAAATTTTGTGTATTTATCTCTAATTTTATCTCTTAAATAAATTTGTTAAATGGTGATTGGTGGAAAGAATTTAAATGACATCATCATGATGTCATAATTCCAATTTTTTCATTTTTCTTTTTCTTCCTTTTCTACTCATTTTCAGTTAAATTTTTAGCAATATTTATTCATATTTTAGATCATAATAATTATTTACTTAACTGGACAAGTCGGCCAAAAATCATCTCTGAAGACGAAATGACCAAAACACCCTCCATTTGGCTTAACAGACTAAAATTGTCTGTACCGATTGAAAATTTTTTCTAAGCCTTTTTTTGGCATTCTAATGCCATAGAAACCTCAATGACTCTTCTCTGAAGTCCTAAAAATTATTTTATGAATTTTCTCCCGGGTTTAGGGCTTCTAGTTGTGAAGACCGCAACTTCCCACTGGGTTACCCATCGCTAGGGCACCGGCTCATATAACTTGGTTGTATTTTATTTCTAAAATTTTTCCTAAATTTTTCCTATTAATATTTGAGTTATTTATGATTCTTCACTCTAGTCTAAATATTTTTCCAGACGTTCTAGCTATCCGGACCAACACTGGTCACCAGAATGGTAGAATGTACGAAATTGTTATAGTGAGGGTGTTACAACAGTAGAACGAACGGATTAGCAAAAGTGAGGATGTTATAGCTCTTCCCCTCTAATAAAAATTTCGTCCTCGAAATTTACCTGATGCAAACAGTTGTGGAAACTATTGCCTCATCGTCTCTTCATTTTCCCAAGTTGCCTCCTCGGTATTATGATGCCTCCAAAGCATTTTCACCAGTAGAATTTGTTTATTTCTCAGTTCCTTTACTTCCCGAGCCTAGATCTGTATGGGTTCTTCTGCATATGTCATGTTTGGTTGAATTTCAATCTCTTCCATGGAGATGACATGTGAAGGATCTGAGCAGTATCTTCTTAGCATAGATACATGTAACACATTGTGGATCTTATCCAGCTATGGCGGTCAAGCCAGCTGATGGGCCACTGGTCCCACACGTTCAATGACTTCATATGGGCCAATGAACCTAGGGCTTAACTTATCCTTTCTTCCAAACCTCAATACCTTCTTCCACGGTGAGACTTTGAGAAATACTTTGTTGCTAACTGCATACTCTATCTCTTTTCTCTTCAAGTCAGCATAAGATTTCTGTCTATCTGAGGCAACCTTCAAATTAACTTTACTTTTTCCCCAGTCTGTTTCACCAGGTCTGGTCCTACCAGCTTATCTTAGCCCAATTCAGTCCAACACACTGGGGTTCTATACTTCCTCCCATATAGTGCTTCATACGGGGCCATTTGGATGCTAGCTTGGTAGTTATTATTATATTCGAATTCTACCAGTGGGAGGTATCTATCCCAACTCCCCTCAAACTCAATGACATAACTCCTCAGCATATCCTCAATGACCTATCACATAATTTACGTTGTTACTATCATTTCAATTTATTATTTGTAAGAATTCAATTTGTTTTTAGGTTTACCTAGATTACTTGTTCCGACTGTCCATCCATCTGAGGATGAAAAGCCATGCTAAAATGGAGTTGTGTGCCCAAGGTTTCTTACAACTTCTTCCAAAATCTCGATATAAACCTTGGGTCTCGATCAGATATGATGGAAAGAGGGATTCCATGCAGTCTAACTATCTCACTGATATATAACTCTGCTAGCTTCTCTAGTGAGTAGTCAGTCCTAAATGGCAGAAAATGTGCTGACTTCGTCAATCTATCCACTATCACCCACACTGCATCATGCTTCTTCAAGGTAAAAGGTAGACCGCTGACAAAATCCATAGTGACCTAATCCCATTTCCATTCAGGTATGCTTATAGGTTGTAGCAATCCCGATGGAACTTGATGTTCTGCTTTAACTTGCTAACATGTCAAACACTTAGTAACATAGTCAGATATATCCTTCTTCATACCAGGCCACCAATAATGAGGCTTCAAATCATTATACATTTTTATGCTTCCCGAGTGCATAGCATAAAAACTGGTGTCTGCTTCTTTCAGAATACTAGTCTTCAATTCCCCATCATCTGGTACATTCACTCTTCCTTTGTAGTACAGACACCCATCGATTTTCACCTCAAAATCAGTTTCTTTCTCCTCTGAGATTTTAATCACAATAGCCATTAATTTTTCATCTGCCTTCTGCCCATCTTGTATCTGCTGTAGTAGGTTTGGCCTCACTTGTAACTCAGCCAAAATAGCTCCATCTTGAGCTAAAGACAGATGGGCATTTAGTGATCTTAAAGCTGTGATGGACTTTCTACTCAAGGCATCAGCAACTACATTTGCCTTCCTAAGATGGTAGTCTATCACACAATCATAGTCCTTTAGGAACTCAATCTATCGCCTCTGTCTAAGATTAAGCTCCTTTTGGGTTGGCAAGTATTTTAGACTTTTGTGGTTTGTATAGATGTAGCACTTTTCACCATACAAATAATGCCTTCATATCTTTAGTGCGAAGATAATTGCTACTAGCTCCAGATTATGAGTAGGGTAGTTCTGTTCATGTGGCCTTAACTACCTGGAAGCATAGGCGACCACTTTCCCCTCTTGCATTAGAACACACCCTAATCCATTATGTGAGGCATCACATAGACCACAAAGTCCTTTCCTGGCACTGGCTGTGTTAACATTGATGCTTCTGTCAATATAGCCTTTAGCCTTTCAAAACTAGCTTGGCACTTGTCGTTCTAGCCAAATTTCATATTCTTGTGTAACAACTTGATTATTGGAGCAGCTATGAGAGAGAACCCCTTCACAAATCTTCTGTAATACCAGCTAGCCCCAAAAAACTTCTAGCCTCAGTTGTATTTCTGGGATGCTTCCATTCCATCACTGCTTGTATCTTCTTGGGATCCACCCTAATCCCCTCAACTGATACTATATGTCCAAGGAAGGATATCTCACTCATCCAGAAGTCACACTTGGACAACTTAGCATATAGCTTCTTTTCTCGCAGGGTTTGCAGAATAATCCTCAAATGTTCATCGTATTCTTCCCTAGTCTTGGAATACACCAGGATGTCATCAATGAAGACCACTACAAACCGATCTAGATATGGATGGAAGATAAAGTTCATAAGGTCCATGAATGCTGCTGGTGCATTTGTTAACCCAAATGGCATTACTAAAAATTCATAGTGCCCATACCGGGTCCTGAATGCAGTTTTAGACACGTTTGCATCCTTTACCCTCAACTAATGATACCCTGATCTGAGATCAATTTTTAAAAATACACCGGTTCCCTTCAACTGATCAAACAGATCATTAATTCTGGGCAACATATATTTATTCTTTATAATTACTTTATTCAACTACCGGTAATCAATGCACAATCTTAAGGTCCCATCCTTCTTCTTCACAAACAGCACTGGAGCTCCCCATGGTGACACACTAGGGCATATGAACCCCTTATCCAGTAACTCCTGCAATTGGATTTTCAACTCCTTCAATTCAGTGGGTGCCATCCTATAATGAGCAATAGAAATTGATGTTGTACCTAGCATTACCTCAATAGAAAATTTGACTTCCCTTTCTAGTGGTAAACCAGACAATTCTTCAGGAAACACATATGGGAAGTCTCTTACTATGGGTATATCACACAGGTTTGGCTTAGCCTGCCTAGTATCAACCACGTGTGCTAGGTAGGCTTCACAGCCCTGCTTTATCAATTTTCTTACAACTATGGCTAAGATGACATTGGACAAAAAATCTGTCCATTCCCCTATAACTGTAATCTTATTACTCTTAGAAGTTTTTAGAGAAATCCTCTTCAGTTTATAATCAATTATTGCCTGATGACGTGATAACCAATCCATTCCCAAAATCATGTCAAACTCATGGAAGAGCAATTCAGTTAGGTCTGTCGAGAATTCTTACCCCTGAATCCTTAACGGGCAACCTTTATACACCTTATTCACTACCACACTGCGGCCTAATGGATTTGTGATCAGAATATCTTGGTCACTCTCCTCTAATGAGACTCCCCTCTCTACGGGTAGCTTAATGCAGATATATGAATGGGTAGATTCTGGATCCACCAATGTATGCACAGGCAAAGTGTAGAGGAAGAACATACTCCTGATAACATCTGGGGCATCTTGCTCCTCTTGGGCTCTCATGGCATAAGCTTTAGCAGGTACTCTGGCCTCTGGCCTCTCGGTTGACTCAGATGCAGGCCTCTGCGATGGACCAGCTGCCTCAAATTTACTAGACTTTCTACCCCTTTAAGGTGTAGGGGCAGGCCTATCTGCTTGTGTTGGGGCAGCTATAGCAGTCTAGTTCAGACAGTTTCTGATTTGATGTTCTGTAGACCCGCATCATAAGCAAGCACCAGTCACTCGCCAACACTTCCCCTTATGCCACTTTTGGCAGTATGGACAGGCAGAAGATGCTGGGGCTAGTCCCTTGAACATCGTCCCTGGAGAGCTACCCACAGATGGGGTAGACTGGCCTCTCCTAGGTATGAACTATGGTCTGGGCCCTTGGAACTGATCCTGACCTTGTGGTTAACCCAAACTCTAAGCAGGAGGACTCTTAAACTTTTTACTAGGAGCAGAAGATGAACTAGACTAACCTAAACCCCTCTTCAGCTATTTTTCCCTTATGTTCTACTCATTTATTCTAACTCTTTCTACTTTTAATGCAGCATTGACTAATTTGACAAAATCTGTAATCTCCAATGTTGTTATCATGACCTTAATATTGTCATTTAGCCCTTCTTCAAACCTTCTGCACCTCTCAGCCTTTGTAGGGACTATTTCGCTCCCATACCGACTCAGTCTGACAAATTCAGACTCATATTCTGCTACTGATAGTTGCCTCTGCCTCAGACTAATAAATTCTCTTCTTCTCTCTTCTAGGTACGCCTTACTAACATACTTCTTTCTGAACTTTGTGAGGAAAAAATCCCCGGTGATCTGATCTGGCTACACCTCATTAGATGCTATATCCAACCAGTGGTATGCATCATCTTGAAGTAGGGACAAAACACCCTCCAGGTCTGCTATGGGGTGCAGTGAAGCTGTTTCAATACTCTTCCAGTTCTATCATGTCAATTTTCAGCTATCATGGGGTCATCCTCCTTCTTTCCAAAGAAATCTATAACCCCATGTTTTCGTAGCTTTTCCAGATGGGACTTTTGTAGTGGTGGTGGAATTGCCTCCATCATTTGCTTGTAAAATTCAGTCATTTGCTGGAATAACGCAAACTGAGGTTGGATAGGTGTCTCAGCTACTGGTGGAACAGGTTGTCCCCTATCTCCTAATTCAGCCCTTAGTGGAGCATGACTCTCCACCTCTTCATCAACTGCTCTTTGAGAAGCAGGATCCATATCCTAATCAAAATAAAAAGAAAAACAACAGATCTGCGTCAGTGTCACCTCAACAATTACAAATACAATGCAATGGTATGCACTCAATCTAGACCCAGAAATGCCTAAACAGATGCTCTGATACCACTAAATGTGACACCCCTTACCCGTCTACAGTATAGTCGAGCAAGTTATATCACACAGTGTGCTGAAACACCAGATTTTAACTTATTGATATTTATCATTCCAAAATTTATTTATTTATAGGTCACTAAGTGAAACTTATAAAATTGATATCAATTACATCATTTATTGAAATTTTAAATTTATTTGAGGTTCCAAAGATTTTTCAAAAAATCCGGCAGAGTGCCGGCTAAAAATAGAGAAAACAATTCTTCGAAACCTGTGAAAAACGCTTCCAAATATTTTTCCAATCATACTCAACTCCAAATAATCACTATCATCTCAACATTTCTCAACAATTTTCATTCATTCAATCCATATCATATATAATTTAATTTGAACTCAAGTTTATGAAGGCAATACTTAATTTCATTAATTTACAATACAAAATGATACAAGTGATTATAATTTACATGATAATATAAAGACCTAAATAGAAAATATAATTTACAAAAATACAAAAGAGACAAAAATATAAAAGAGAATCCTAGTGCCCTATCGAAATACACTGCATAGGAGAGTTGACACAGAACACTGCTAGATCTGACTCTCACCCAGTCTGGGGTCTACTGGGCTCACGCTCCGCATCTTCTGTACCTACGCATGGCAAAAGCAACATGCTAAGCAATACTACTTAGTGGTGCCAATCATAAAATAAAAATAACTAAAATGAAATAAACATGCGGAGTGTATGCTGACATTTTATGCAGATTGAGTTTCTGGTAATTATTTACAGTAATCTGATAGTTTTTACGTTAATCATTTGATTAAAATTTCGTAAGATTTTATTTTGATTGCCCAAGTAACCTATACTAGTCTAATGGATTGGATAAATAGATAAACTGGAACTGGGTACTAAGTACCTCGGGCCGTCACACCATCGGTCACATTATGTCTCCCGGTGTGCAACAGAACAACTAATAAGCTATAATAAATATTAGGCACGAGGCCAAGTGTCACAATAGTGTTACAATGGCTAAAGGCCATAAAATCACAAAATGGCCATATAAGCCATAAATCACAAAATGGCATGATGCCATATGCAGTACTGCTATTAGAACCCTATTAGCATGTGAACCTATCCAAACGAATCTTATGAAGGAACGGAAGCATGAAAAACACAAGATTATACCATTGAATTCAAAAATTTTCACCTAGGGTCACATGCACCATGCAAGATTTATTTTTATCTATTTGATTTCAATGATAAACAACATATTAAAACTCTTTTAATATGTTTTTGGATCTGTATTTGCCATTTAAGATTTTAAAATTAATCAAATTAATTTTAGAACCCTAGATTAAATCAAGAACGATTACACTAACCTCTTGATGTGCTGCAGCGTGTCTGCGCCTTTGAAATTCATCTTCAGGACACCAGATGTTGTCCCTCTAGCTTGTCCACACCAAGAACACCTATGGTAGCCCTTGAACAGCTTCTAAAGCCTTTTCTATTAATTAGAAATTCAAGTTCTGCCTTTTAAGATATTAGAGATGTAAACAGGACACTAGAAACAATTTCTAGCGTTCTTAATTCAAGAGATTGATGGCTAATCTCTTTGAATTGATGAGAGATGAAGAGAAATAGCTGGAGAGGCTCAAAGTGGTGTGACAATTGAGAGGAGAGGCTGCTGGTTATGTTTTCTTTTCATAACCACACTTAAATAGCTAGGTTAACACATTAAACCCTTGCCATATGTCACCCTTTGATTAGCTCTAGGTTTAAGTGACCCAATCAAATTGTGCCAATTGTCAAACCTATATTTAATCTTGATTTTAATCATCTTACATGATTAAAAAACATTTGGCAAGCTTATGTGTTATGCCATGTGTCACCATCTCATGATGCCACGTGTCACACTGCAAAATGACCAAAATGCCCCTGTGTCTTAATTTTGAGTTCTCAACCCAAAATAATTATTTTTCTTCTTCTAATTAATTTATATCAAATATAAATTAATTAATTAATCTCTATTAATTAATTTCTCATTAATTAAATTCATATTTAAACACTTTAAATATAAATTTAACTTATATTATACATCCAATAATCTAGATTTGGTTTCAAGTCATGCTAGGGACTTTGCAATCTAATTGCAAACCAAACCTATTTAATTAATCAATTAAACTCTTTAATTAATTAATTAAATCATATTTAATTAGGTGATAACTTGTGTATGTGTGTGACTTACTAGGCTCATCACTAATTGGCAATGAGAAATGATATCAACTCTTAATATCATCTGAACTCTTTCTTACCATAAATGATTTCTCTAAATCATTTTATGAACCTCATAGACCATGGTTAACACCTAGCATAGCATGCCATGGCCACCCAATTAGTAATAAGGTTTATCTTAAATGAACCTATAATCATATGTTACCATGCACTAGAATCTCTCTGCATAAAATCCCAACTCAAGCCGGAGTCATGGTTTATGTCAAACTCCATTTGCTATGAATATTATGCTCTCTTTTAATTCCAGTTCTTGATTAAAAGATTTTCTCATCGTAAACTCTTTTCTCGAATAAATCTATCTGTCTGGCCAGGAACTTGAAACATCAAGAACAATTAAATGAACATAGGATTTTATCTCTATTTACTTAGAGGAACAGATTCCATCTTGATCGACACCTACCTCCATATATAACTAGTAGGAGCCAACACATGCCCATATACCCATACATAGTACAAGTATGAAAGCAGTATCAAACTCAAACTACCTATATACAAGATAACTGTGCTATCTCAGGTCTAAAGATTATATGCACTGATATGATTTATGACAAAACATTGACAAGAGTAAACTCCATGTGCTTGTCATAAGCGTCACTGGTTCGGCCTACTTATCATTTATAAGTGCCTATCATGTTTGTTATATGGCATGAGACTCACCATTCCATCTTATTTATATCTCATATAAATAACTTGGGAACAAATATGAATACAATCTTTCTGGATAAGTCATGTTCTTATTATGAAGTATCCTCGATTGTGAACCTATTTATGATACTTCGTGCTAGAAATATTGTCACTCATATTCTTAACAAGTTAAGAATAATATTTCTAACAAAATATCAATGGACCTTTTCTATTACACATAAATATATTTTGTAAACAGAAAAGTGGAAATGCCTTTATTAATAAAAATATGTACAAGATACATACTAAATGATATGCTCTAGGGCATACTACTAACAATCTCCCACTAGCACTAGAGCCATTCATTACAATATCTTAGACCTATCTTCTCAAGATGTCGGTCTAACTGAGTCTATGACATAGGCTTAGTGAATGGATCAGCTGGATTTTCAGCTGATGCTATTTTCTGCATGGTTATATTGCCTTGCCCAACTATATATCTGATAATGTGGTAGTGCCTTTCTATGTGTTTGGATTTTGGGTGAGACCTTAGTTCCTTAGCCTGTATGACTGCTCCATTGTTGTCACAAAGGTAGTGGAACCGTTGACTCAATGGAAGGAACTACTGTAAGTTCATCACGAACTTTTTATCCAAAGCGACTTCCTTTGCAAAGATTCGATGCAAAGAATATACTCAGCCTCTGTAGTGGAATCTGCAGTCGTGCTCTGTTTGAAACTCTTCCAACTGACTGCACCTCCATTACAAATGAACACATATCCAGAGGTAGACTTTCTATCATCGATATCTGATTGGAAATCAGAATCACTATAACCATCCAATTACAAGTCTCCACCTCCATAAATCAAGAATAAATCCTTAGTTCTTCTCAAGTACTTAAGGATATTCTTGACAGCTATCCAGTGTTCCAAACCTGGATTGGATTGATACCTGTTAGTCAAACTAACAGCATATGCGATATCCGGCCTAGTACACAACATTGCATACATTAAACTTCCAATAGCTGAAGCATATAGAATCCTAGCCATCTTATCTCTTTCTTCAGGTGTCTTTGGAGACATCTCTTTAGAAAGATGGATACCATGTCTCACTGGTAACAATCCTCTCTTGGAATTAAGCATGTTAAACCTCTTTAACACCTTTTCCAAGTATAGACTTTGGGATAAACCTATTATTCTTTTCGCTCTATCTCTATAGATGCGAATCCCAAGAATATAGGTTGCCTCCCCTAAGTCTTTCATGGAGAATGTATTTGACAACCATACCTTTATAGTCGTCAACATACCTGTATCATTACCCATCAACAGTATGTCATCCACATATAAGACAAGGAAAGTGATAGCACTGTCACTAACCTTCTTATATACACATGGCTCATCCTCATTTTTTGTAAAACCAAAGGATTTAATGGCTTCATCAAAACGGATGTTCCAACTCCTCGAAGCTTGTTTCAACCCATAAATGGATCGCTTTAGCTTGCATACCTTGGAACCATCTTGGGATTCAAATCCCTTAGGTTGTTCCATGAAAATGTTTTCTTCAATGTATCCATTGAGAAAAGTCGCTTTGACATCCATCCGCCAAATCTCATAATCATAGTATGCACTATTGCTAATAAAATCCTAATTGATTTAAGCATGGTAACAAAGTAGAAAGTCTCCTCATAGTCTATTCCTTGCCTTTGGCGAAACCCTTTCGCTACTAGCCTTGCCTTATAGGTCTCTACCTTTCCATCGTAACCAATTTTCTTCTTGAAAACCCATTTGTTCCCTATAGGTACAATACCTTCAGATGGCTCAACAAGATCCCAAACTTGATTCTTATACATGGAATCAATCTCGGATTTCATAGCATCAATCCATTTTGAAGAGTCTATATCTGATATAGCTTCTTCATAGGTAAGTGGATAATCTCCATGATCTACTTCTTCATGAGTAGACAACTCTTGTTCTTCTTCATGAAGAAAACCATATCTCACCGTGGGTGAGATACCCCGGTTGTTCTACGAGGAACAAATTGTAGATGTTTCATCAATGGGTATAGGTTGACTAGATGGATCTATATCCATCTGATCTGTTGGTTGGTCAGAATTCTCCAATTCTAACTCTATTTGCCTTCCTTTGCCTCCTTCTTGAACAAACTGTTGTTCAAGAAATGTGGCATCTCTACTTATCACAACCTTTTGTGAAGTAGGCAAATAAAAATAATATCCAAAACTATCTTTTGGATATCCAACAAATCGACCTTTTACGATCCGTCTCCAATTTATCGTTGTTCACTTTTGATATAAGTCGGACAGCCCCCAAATCTTAACATGCTTAAGACTTGGTTTTCTTCCATGCCATATCTCATAAGGTGTGGAAGAAACTGATTTTGATGGAATCCTATTCAGAATATACAAAGCTGATTCTAATGCAAATCCCCAAAAGAAGATTAGCATATCAGTATAGCTCATCATACTACGTACCATATCCAATAGGGTATGATTTCTCCTTTTAGATACACCATTCAGCTGTGGCGTTCCTGGAGGAGTCAGCTGAGAAACAATGCCATGCTCTCTCAAGTATTCATCAAATTCAGTACTCAAATATTCACCTTCACGATCTGATCGAAGAGCTTTAATATTCTTTCCTGTTTGATTTTCTACTTCAGATTTAAATTCTTTGAACTTTTCAAAAGATTCATGTTTGTATTTCATCAAATACAAATACCCAAGTCTTGATTTATCATCAGTAAAGGTAATAATGAAAGCCCCCTCTAGCCATTTCTTTAAATGGACCACATACATCACTATGTATTAGCTCCAAAATATTTTCAGCTCTTAGCCCTTGTCCAACAAAGGGTGATCTAGTCATTTTGCCCTGCAGGCAAGATTCACAAGTTGGAGTAGGCTCAGAGCCCAATGAGGATAGAATCCCCATTTTCTCCAGTTTTGTAATCCTATCTTCTGCAACATGACATAACCTTAAGTGCCAAATATATTTTGAACTTGAGTTGTTTTTCACCATGGCATTGCATTCATTTAGATTGCTATACTCTGGCCAGTGGAAACAATTTCTTACTGGCAATGGAAACACTTTCTGCTAAGTGGAAACACTTTCCTTTGCCTTTGTCAGCTTTGGTCTTCCCTTTCTATTTAGCTATTTTCTTGGAAGGACCAGGAATCTGAAGTTTCTTTTTCTTATTGCCCTTCTTTTGTTTTTGTTGGACTTTCCAACAAAAGAAGATGCAATTAAAGCTACCTCTTTTCCTTTATTGCCCGGCATATTCTTTTGAGCAATAACCAGCATGTTGAGTAAACCAGCTAAGGTGCATTCCTGTTTAGTCATATGGAAATTTGTTACAAAATTCCCAAAAAAAAAAACTTAGGAAGGGATCAAATCCGTCTGTAGTTGAAAATCCATGTTGAAGTCAAGATGTTCCAACTGCTCAATCAGCCGAATCATCTTGTGGACATGATCCCCAACATTCTATCCCTCAGACATCCTCATGCAATGTACCGCCTAGATATCTCATACCTAGCATTCCTACTGTGCTCACCATACAACTCTTGTAGGTGAAGGAGGATCTCACTTACACTCTGCATGTTTTCATGCTGCTTTTGTAACTCATTACTCATGGAAGCAAGCATGTAACACTTAGCTCTCATATCATGCTCCTTCCACTTGTCCAAAGTTTCATGTTCCTCTTGAGTGGCCTCTGGAGGTAAGGGACAAGGAACATTTGAATCTAGAACATATCCTATATGTTCAAGGTTCAGGACAAGTTTTAAATTTCTTACCCAATCAGAGAGATTAGGTCCTGTCAACCTATTGTGATCAAGTATGCTTGCAATGATATTGGATGGTGGTGGTTGTTCTGTGCTCATTATTATCAGAAAATTAATTGCAGAAATAACTAGATTAATTAGTAAATGTATCATGTAATTAACCAAAATGATTATGGTCTTTTAATCAAATTGGTCCTCCCACTAACTTAGCGAATCCTACACTTCCAAAGTAGAAAACGGAAATCCTAGTTGGATGGATTTCTAGTGGGTGATTGAATTCTTATAATTCTATTGATCATCCTCAGGTACATCCATTATTGGAATTACAATAAACTATAAGTGAGCAACTCCTTGCCCATCACATCTCATGTGAGGTTCAATCCTTTACCTAGCCCCTAATGCTCAAAATCTCAGGTACATCCATTATTGACTTATCTTGCATTAGTTAAGTTGATCCCATTGAGTCAGTAATTATGCAAATAATTTTAATGTCCTCAGGTACATCCAATATTGGCCACCAAACCATTTACATATTTACAACATCTCATGCTTAACAATTATTCTTAAGAAAATCTCTTAAATTAATTGCATCTCATGCAACTATTTAAAATTTCTTAAAATAATTGCCCCAATGGAGGGCTTATGTTATAATTACTTTAATTATAGCATTTCCAACTTAATCATTTGTTTGGAAGATTTTATAGCCATCCTAATTACTATTAAGGTCTCACTTTGCACATTATCCATTTAGCATGCATATATCATATAATTGCATACATTCCCATACATCTCATGCATTCATGGATAAGCAGTAAATATGGTATGATCATGGACTTTCTAAGGGATTCAATTCTGAGCCACCAAGAATTGAATCAGGGCATTCCTAGGTGCATTTCATTCATTCATTTTACAAGAGTTATTGAAGGAGTACATAATCAACACTTGATATTGAATTCCTCCCACTAGTCCCACCAATGCTCTTGACCTCCTTGAACTTCTTGCAATCCAATATTACAGAGTAATCCTTGGCATACCAAGGCGAATTTACAAGAACTTAAATAAATGAAATTACAACCCAAAAAATATTACAAACTTAATAATACATGCCCAAAATAAATTAAAATAAATTAATTAATTTACAATCCCAAAGAAACATAAAAGAAATAAATCCAATCACATTGGTCTTTTATAGTCCATGATCATCCATCATGCATATCACTATTTAACAATTAAATAAAACATACATACTTAAATTAAATTGAATATCTCATATTCAACTTAAAAATCCAGATTTGAATATGATTCAAATAAATTTAAAAATTCAGATTTGAATCTCATTCAAACAAATTTAAAAATTCAGATTTGAATCACATTCAAACAACTTCAAAAATTCAGATTTGAATCACATTCAAATATTTTTTTAAAAATTAGATTTGAATCACATTCAAATATTTTTTAAAAAATCAGATCTGAATTTTATTGAATCAATTTTAAAAAATCAGATTTAAATATGATTCAAACAACTTTAAAAATTCAGATTTGAATCACATTCAAACAACTTTTAAAATTCAGATTTGAATCACATTCAAACATTTTTTAAAATTCTGATTTGAATCATAATTTAATTGTGTGATTAAAACAACTAATTAAACACTTTAATTAGTCAAAGAATAGGTCTTAGATCATACAACAATTGCTGACTTAAAAGCCAAACCTTGAATCACCCATGGAACCATTGTTGCCGCCACCAATGGTGGCTTCACCATGTGTGACGCCACATCTCATGATCCAACCAGCAATGAATCTCTTGATCTCATGATCAAACACACAATTAAATTATATAATCAACAATCTAAATGGCAAATATAGTGGCTCTGATACCAATTGAAGGAACGGAAGCGTGAAAAACACAAGATTATACCATTGAATTCAAAAATTTTCACCTAGGGTCACATGCACCATGCAAGATTTATTTTTATCTATTTGATTTCAATGATAAACAACATATTAAAACTCTTTTAATATGTTTTTGGATCTGTATTTGCTATTTAAGATTTTAAAATTAATCAAATTAATTTTAGAACCCTAGATTAAATCAAGAACGATTACACTAACCTCTTGATGTGCTGCAGCATGTCTGCGCCTTTGAGATTCGTCTTCAGGACACCAGATGTTGTCCCTCTAGCTTGTCCACACCAAGAACACCTATGGCAGCCCTTGAACAGCTTCTAAAGCCTTTTCTATTAATTAGAAATTCAAGTTCTGCCTTTTAAGATATTAGAGATGTAAACAGGACACTAGAAACAATTTCTAGCGTTCTTAATTCAAGAGATTGATGGCTAATCTCTTTGAATTGATGAGAGATGAAGAGAAATAGCTGGAGAGGCTCAAAGTGGCGTGACAATTGAGAGGAGAGGCTGCTGGTTATGTTTTCTTTTCATAACCACACTTAAATAGCTAGGTTAACACATTAAACCCTTGCCATATGTCACCCTTTGATTAGCTCTAGGTTTAAGTGACCCAATCAAATTGTGCCAATTGTCAAACCTATATTTAATCTTGATTTTAATCATCTTACATGATTAAAAAACATTTGGCAAGCTTATGTGTTATGCCATGTGTCACCATCTCATGATGCCACGTGTCACACTGCAAAAATGACCAAAATGCCCCTGTGTCTTAATTTTGAGTTCTCAACCCAAAATAATTATTTTTCTTCTTCTAATTAATTTATATCAAATATAAATTAATTAATTAATCTCTATTAATTAATTTCTCATTAATTAAATTCATATTTAAACACTTTAAATATAAATTTAACTTGTATTATACATCCAATAATCTAGATTTGGTTTCAAGTCATGCTAGGGACTTTGCAATCTAATTGCAAATCAAACCTATTTAATTAATCAATTAAACTCTTTAATTAATTAATTAAATCATATTTAATTAGGTGATAACTTGTGTATGTGTGTGACTTACTAGGCTCATCACTAATTGGCAATGAGAAATGATATCAACTCTTAATATCATCAGAACTCTTTCTTACCATAAATGATTTCTCTAAATCATTTTATGAACCTCATAGACCATGGTTAACACCTAGCATAGCATGCCATGGCCACCCAATTAGTAATAAGGTTTATCTTAAATAAACCTATAATCATATGTTACCATGCACTAGAATCTCTCTGTTACAAAATCCCAACTCAAGCTGGAGTCATGGTTTATGTCAAACTCCATTTGCTATGAATATTATGCTCTCTTTTAATTCCAGTTCTTGATTAAAAAGATTTTCTCATCAGAAACTCTTTTCTGAATAAATCTATCTGTCCTGGCCAGGAACTTGAAACATCAAGAACAATTAAATGAACATAGGATTTTATCTCTATTTACTTAGAGGAACATATTCCATCTTGATCAACACCTACCTCCATATATAACTAGTAGGAGCCAACACATGCCCATATACCCATACATAGTACAAGTATGAAAGCAGTATCAAATTCAAACTACCTATATGCAAGATAACTGTGCTATCTCAGGTCTAAAGATTATATGCACTGATATGATTTATGACAAAACATTGACAAGAGTAAACTCCATGTGCTTGTCGTAAGCGTCACTGGTTCGGCCTACTTATCATTTATAAGTACCTATCATGTTTGTTATATGGCATGAGACTCACCATTCCATCTTATTTATATCTCATATAAATAACTTGGGAACAAACATGAATACAATCTTTCTGGATAAGTCATGTCCTTATTATGAAGTATCCTCGATTGTGAACCTATTTATGATACTTCGTGCTAGAAATATTGTCACTCATATTCTTAACAAGTTAAGAATAATATTTCTAACAAAATATCAATGGACCTTTTCTATTACACATAAATATATTTTGTAAACGGAAAAGTGGAAATGCCTTTATTAATAAAAATATGTACAAGATACATACTAAATGATATGCTCTAGGGCATACTACTAACATCTTACTAGGTTTACTATGACATATTACAAAGCTCTTAATTGAATATTTGTGTTTAATATGTAAGGTTTGAATTCATTTTACTATTCGAGTCAAAATATTGACTTTCTTATACATAATAGTTACATGAGTTCTAACCACATGAAATTACCATATTTTGGTTAATAAAAGTGTTGGTATTGGTTGCCAATCAATACTTAAAACTAATAGGAAATAAATCAAAATTTTCAGTTTTTGGGTACTAGAGTTTACTGTTCCTTTAGGCAATTTTACAATGAGAATTTTGCCAAATGTTCTTAATCAAAGTTGTTCCTTTATGTGTATTCTTTAATTCCTTTTTTGAATCACTCCATTTAGAGTTTTCTAGCTCAAGTTATGCTAATTTCTTTAAGGCTGGCGGGATTGGTATCTACCCAAAATTTCTGGGCAGAAATGGTTCTGGCAGTTTTGATACCTTAACTTTGGTTAGCAATTCATATGGGTTATGGTCAGAAATTGGTTTGGTGTTCTTCATGAAAATTTTTCTAAATTGTCTAAGCTTTTCATTGATATAAATTTCATGTCAATTGGACTTTTCTACTCTGAGTTATGACTATTTGAACAAACACTGTTCATTTGGTCATTTTCCAGGGATAGCATGTTGGTCACCCAGATTAAGGTAGTTTTTATTTCAACTTAGTTTTCTGGGTAAGGTTTCTTCATCAAAGTTGTGGCATAATGTGTTTAGTTTCATTACCAATTGGCCTTGAACCAATTAAACCTACACAACTCCAGTTATATCTGCCCAAACCTACTAGACTCACATTTAGCCCTGTAGGTCCTATGAGGCAGCATACCCAACCTCAAATCCAAAGCTACAATTCACTTCAATTCCTCATCAAACACAGCCAAATGATCACTAATTGACCATTAGGACTTCCACTCACTAACACATGAGCAAAACCCTAATTTTTCTCAAGTCCCCAAATTCTCAAAGTTCAATTCATGCATTAAACTTACAATTTCAACTTACATCATATCCTTAAACGTGAATTGAGTGAGAGAGAATAAATGGGGCACTAAGCTTAGTTCAAGAATTTCTCACACTTGCAAAACCTCTTTGTTTCCTTTCCTTTTTGCTGCCTCAAGTTTACAAAAGGTATAAAGATCAAATTTAGTGAAGACAAGCTAGGATTTTATGGTGATTTAAGGTGGGAATTGGAGCTTTGTTGAGATGGCAATGGTTGAACACCATGGAGCTTGTTCAGCCAGCTGAAAAAGAAAGAAAATCCTGATTTTTTTTTTCTTAATTCTTATCTCTTTTATTTGTTTTAAGAAGACTTGGTAAACGGTGATTGGTGGGAGGGTTTTAAATGACATCATTATGATTTCATAATTAGGCATTTTATTCATTTTTCTTTTTCTTTCATTTCTACTCACTCCTAATTAATTTTCCATCAATATTAATTCATATTTTTTTGTCATATAATTTATTTACTTAATTGGACAAGTTGGTCAAAAATCATCTCTGAAGACGAAATGACCCAAATGCCCTCCATTTGGCTTAATGAGCTAAAATTGTGTGTACTGATTGATTTTATTTTTTGTGTTTTCTTAGCATTTTATTATCATTGAAACCCCAATAATCCTTTCTTGAAATCCCAAAAATTATTTCATGGATTTTTTCCCAAGTCTAGGATTGCGAATGGCCTTCACCGTCACTTTCCGTTAGGGTCACTCATCGCTGGGACTACGACTCATTTAACCTTAGTGCATTTCATTTCTAAAAATTTTTCTTAATTTTTCTTATCATTATTTGGTTTATTTATAACTCCTCACTCTAGTCTAATTATGATTCCAAATATTCTAGCTGTCTGGACCGACATTGGTCATCAGAACAGTAGAACGTACGGATTAGCTAAAGTGAGAATGTTACAAATAAACATATTCGAATCATCATAAAACCCATAAAGGGGTGGAAATACACAAATTTCTCAAATGTAAGAGAAAAACCATATCTCATTTAAAATAAACTCATTCAAATAAACACATTCCAAATAATTTA
This sequence comes from Hevea brasiliensis, assembly GCF_030052815.1. Lineage (NCBI taxonomy): Eukaryota > Viridiplantae > Streptophyta > Magnoliopsida > Malpighiales > Euphorbiaceae > Hevea > Hevea brasiliensis. The sequence continues at coordinate 39,054,337 of NC_079503.1, read as the reverse complement.
CAAGTTTAAAAACGAAGAAAAAGTTTAGTTGTGCACAAACTTTCAATGAACTCTTTTATCTTTACTTACTTCTCCTTATCCATCCCAACCTCTTTCTCTACTGAAAATACATAAATAGAATACCTCAATACTCATATCAATTTCTACCAAGTACTCATTACATGAATGTCTAATGCATCCCAAGTTAGCTTTGTAAATTTTAAAGAGTTTTGGATTTTGGATAGCTTGGTGCTCTAATCTTTGAACCCAATTTTTTACCTAGTTCCAATAATAATTTGATGAGGTGTTCTCCATGAAAATTGTCCCTCTAGGTCTCATGTTTATTTCCCTTTTTGAATCACCTCATTTGAAGTTTTTTATCCAAAGTTATAGTCAAATAAATTTTACTATTCACATGGGGCTGATTCTGGCCGATTTGATGACTTAGCTTTATCCAATAATTTGATTGAGTTAAGTTCATAATTTGGCTCCAAGTTCTTCATATGAAATATTCTAATATGTTTTAGGTTTCCATTGGTTCAAGAATCACCTAAATTAGAGTTTTCTAGACAGAGTTATGGCTATACAAAAATTACTATTTACATTACTGTTCATTGTTCTGGCAGATTTATCAACTCAATTTTTCTTAGTAATTTAGTTGCATTAAGTTCGTAATTAGGCTTCAAGTTCTTCATACAAAATGTTCTACTATGTTTTAAGTTTCTGTCGGTTCAGGAATCACCTAAATTGGAGTTTTCTAGAGAGAGTTATAGCCTTGCAAAATTTACTGTTCATATGATCAATTTGCAGATTTCCAGATTTTGGTAGATTTGGTGACTCAACTTTGCTTAGCAATTTGATTGGGTTAAGTCCATAATTTGGCCTTAAGTTCTTCATATGAAATATTCTAATAAGTTTTAGGTTTCCATTAGTTTAATAATCACCTAAATCAGAGTTTTCTATAGAGAGTTATGGCCTTTCATATGGTCAATTTTCATATTTCTATATTTTGGCTTCTAGTTTCAAGTTTCATTTAGGGCAGTTTATGGTCATTATCTAGGTAGGATATCCACATGAAAATTCTAGTCCTATGTCTTAAGTTTCATTTCCAATTAGTTTCACACTAATTGGAGTTGTGTAGCTCAACTTATGGGCTACCAAGCACACTAAACTCAGTGTGTAAAGTTCTGCCTTAGGTTAAATTTCATTTCATCAATTACTTCCACTAACCAACATCAATTCAGATTTAACTCACCCCAAATGACCATAATTTAACATTAAACACATCAATGGCACTTCCTAGTATAAAAATCCTCAATTTTTTAAATCCCTAGTTTGCACTTTTTCCCAATCCTACCATTTCATTACTTCCATTCATCAACCCAATGTCAATTCAAACTAAAGGAATCTCAAATGACCATAATTTAACACTACACACATCAATTTCACTCTCTAGCACCAAAGACCTCATTTTCCCATGAACCCTAATCTTCCACAATTCAATTTTATGCAAATCCCATGAAATTTCACAATCCTAAACATGTTTACCATGTAACACCCCTATTTGCATAGCCTGGTATATTTCACTATTCCGGTGACCAGTGTCGGTCCGGACAATTAAGAGGATTAGAACCACATCTAAGACAACTAGATAAGCCCTGAACACAAATAATTAGTAATTGTCAATTAGTTAAGTATAAAAAAGAAAAACAGAACATAAGAGGTTAAATGAGCCAAGAGTCACAGCGATGGGTGACCTTTCCGGGAAGGACTGCGAAGTCGATTTAAACTCAAATTTTGAATCGTAAAATGTGATGCTTCGGTTCTTAGGACTATTGTGAAATAGTGAAAAAGAGAAAATCACGAAAAAGAATTGTTAAGTCGAACAAATAATTAGGTCAGGGATCCGAAAGAAATATTGAATTATTTGCAAACCGGGTCGAACCAGCGAGGGGAATCTGGTCAATTGACCCCTAGAGCTGACTCCTGACCTAACTGTCAAATAAAATTGGAGAAAAGAAAATTTCAGAATCAGGTATTAAATTAAAGAACTAATTGAAAAATAAATAAAAAAAAAGAAAAAGGAAAAGTGAAATGTGATGACATCATGCATGATGTAATAAATATATAATTAATAAATTTAATTAAGTTAATTTTATGGTCTTCTATAAGACTAAAAACATAAAAGAAAAGAAAGAAAAAAAAAACAAAAAAAAATCTTTATCTTCCCTAACTTGCCGTCCTCCCTCTCTCAACTCTCCCTCTCCACAAAACTCCATTAAAGCTTGCTTCAAGCTTTTAAACCTCTACTAAACCCTAATTTGTCCCATAACCACTTTATAAAACCTTGTGTTTGGGCTTTGAGAAGAAGATTGAAGAAGCAAAGAAAAAGAAAAAAGAAGAGAATTGAAGAATTGGACATCAAAGATTGAGGTTAGTCATTTAAACTTCGAATTTGTAGCCTATTGTTTATGTTTAGTCTAATTAACTTAGATTTCAACTTAAAATGAAATAAAAACAAGTGTGGAGGACTAATCATGGATTTCGGTAAGCTAGGGTTTGCTATGGTAATGAATGAATTTGATTGGATTAAAAGTGTAGGCAAGCTTGTATGAATGTGGAGGTGATGTTGATATGCTTAGATTTGGTTAAATGTAACAACTAGTGTAGTTAGGATTTTTGCACCTAGGTTTGGAAGACAAAAATGTGAAAATTTGTTAAATGATGTGTTTGACTTTTTTGGAGATGAAAAATGGTTATTTGTGACCAATTGATGTGTGTCGGAAGTATTAGAATTAGGTTTAGATTCGAATTGGATGTGGGCAGTATGCAGGCAGCATGACCAAGGTCCCTTTTAGGGACCAAAATTGACACTTTACAAGCCCAATTGGTGTGAGGCCAATTGGGAATGAAACTAGACACAAAATGACACATTTTTCATTTAGGAATTATGCCCAAAAAGTGACTAAAACCTAGTGAATAAATTGACCAAATCTGGATTAGGCAATCTGACTTGTACTAAAATGACCAAATGAATAGTATTTGTTCATTTGGCCATAACTTGTGCTAGGCTGGTCTAAATGACCTAAAATTTTACCAGTGGAAAGCTGAGATATAGACCTAAAACTTTCTTGAAGAACACAAATCCAAATTATGCCCTTAACCAAGTCATTTAGCCACCTAAAATTGGTGACTTAAAACTGCCAGAACCAAAATTTGCCCAGAAAATATGGGTTAAGTCCATTCCAGTAGCCATGATTCAAATGGCTATAACTTGAGCTAAAAAACTCCAAATGGAGTGATTCAAAATGGAGAATAAATTTAAGACAATAAGGAACAATTTCTATGAAGAAAACTTAGCCCAATTCTAATAGCAACATGACCAATGGAACAGTGCAACATAAGACACCAAAACTGAAAATTTGCAAATTTGCCTAAAAGACTTAGAATTTGAGTAAACAACCAAAACCAACAAATTTAGTAACCAAAATGTGGTATGTGGGTGAAGTTGGAATTCCCATACCTATTAAGCCTTAAAAAGTCAACAAATTGACTTGAATAGTATCGTGAATAGTAACCCCGAAATTCAAAATTTAAAGAACGCCAAGTTTAGCATATTAAAGCTAGGTATAAGTGAATTTGAATTTATTTTTGGATTTATAATGAGTTATGATACTGAAATATTCTAAAACTGTGTGTTTCAGTGGAAAAGAATACCGAGAAAGAACCCGAGGAATCGAGTCAAGGCCAAGAGGCGACTCGCATAAAGTTTGTGCGCAACATCAATATGCTTTAAAATTCATTTACAATGTGCATCAAATGTGTATTATGCTTTTTCTTTGAATTATTGAAAGTATATTTGTGTATGTTTGAAATGGCAATAAATGTTTAGTAAATTGTTAAGATAAGTTTTGAAACCATAGTGTCATGACCATATATTTGAACACCTCACTAGCATGACTAGTGGGGGAAATCAATTTTGAATTTTGATTCCTTTTCTGGCTGAAGTGTTGAGGTGTGTGCCAATAGAAGAAGAAAAAGAATGGGTTCCCATATATTTGACCTAGCTAGCCTTGTGTTGTGACTTCTCCTTAGCCTCTGGCTATTGAGATTATATTTGTTTCGAATGGCATGATATAACTGTGTGTTTTTATGTAAATGGTTTTGAGACTTTGAAATAAAATTGTTTGAACTAAAATCTTGTAAATCATGTTTTGTATTGATATTGCGTGTTCAATTTAATTTTGAATAAATATGTTTTAAATTCCGCATAAAGATTATTTTAGTATGTTGTACACCACTGTGTCCTAGTACTTAGCAATAGCTGTTATTGTTGTCACAGATATAGAGACTAGAGGAGTAGCAGAGTGAGCTACTGAAGATTAAGGAGCTACCTTCTCTGAAGTCTATCGGGTATATTTTATACCCTGATTGTAAAAACTATTTTGATGTATGTAACTGTATGGACATGTAAAATTGGTTATGAGCAGTTGTATAAAGTTGCATTAAGCTTGTAATAAATTTTGGTTTAGATTTTTCCTAATGTAAATTTTTGTAATAATGTATATAAATTGTTTTATCTTTAATGAAATATGAATGGAAGTATTTTGTTTTAATTTGAATGAAATTGATTAATAGTATTTTGATGATTGTTGAATTTTGGAAATTGAGAAATGATGTTGAAATTGGTTGGGATGGTAATGAAATTGATGAAGTTGTTGAGATAAATCATTGGAAGTGTTTTTTACAAGTATTTGAAGAGCTATTTTCTCAAAATACAGACGACACTTTGCCGAAAATTTTATAAAATTTACGGAAAAATAAAATGGACAAAAATCTTAACTAGTTTTCAAACTCTAATTAAATGTTTTGATACTTATTAGAAAATGCTCACCACTTATAAAAAGTAAGAAATTTGTTTTAAAATCCCTTGTAGGGTACTTAATGAGTTATCAGTAGGTGAAGTTTAGTAGTTCATTAGATATTCTACGGGATCATGTTATGCCTTACAGAGGGGTAAGGTGTGACATGTTTAAGTGGTATCAGAGCAAAATTTTTGAAGTATGTTTTAACTTGTGAATTTGTGTCTTTTCTTTGCTAAGTACAACTGCTCTATGTCCTTATTTGTTACATACAGTGCATTACATCATAAATATGAACTAACGGAGGGAAATCTCCTTGTGTTATTTGTTCAGGAGATACCCTAACTTCATATTGATATGGAAGAAGGGGATTGCTCAGTTGAGCAATCTATTGAAGCTGAGGCATAAGGGGAAGCCCTAGCTCTACAAAATGTCAGTGGGTCAGTGGCACCAGACCCTTTAGGGGCAGAGCAGTGGCTAGAGAGGATGGATTGAGTGTTCAAGAATTTGCACTACCAAGATGAACTGAAATTTAAATATTCTGTGTCACTACTGCAAGGGGATGCGTATGATTGGTGGAAGACCATCCCCCACAGCTTGGCTGAACCACCAGTACTGACCCAGGATAACTTCATCATACAATTCAGACAAAAATACGTCCCAGATGCATATGTTGATAAGAAGCTACAAGAATTTTTGAGTCTAAAGCAAGGGAGTAGATTAGTGGCAGAGTATGAGAGGGAGTTCTCCCGTTTAAGCCACTATGCTGGGAGTCTCCTTTCTACTAGCAAGGAAAGGTGCAAGAGATTTGAGATGGGTTTGAAGCCCAGCCTACGGATGCAAGTAGTGGGATTCAGACACAGTAATTTTTAAGAACTCATTTCTCAAGCACTTAAATTGGAAAGAATTGAATCAGAAGCGACCCCAATAAAAGAAAAATCAAAAAAAGCTAAAAAATCAAAGAAAGACAAGGGGGAAAAATCAGTTGAAAAAAGTTCTGGTGGTACTTCTAGGAGGAGGAAGAAATTTGGGGGACCTAACAGAGGTCGAGGTGGAAGGTTTGGAAGAGGCCTATTCTCTGGACAGAGACCCCCTAGGTCTGGTTAACAGTCGAGCAGGGGTTCACAACCTCTCCGCCACTGTGAGACTTGCGGCAAGATTCATGGGGGAGAGTGCTATTGGGCCATAGGAGCCTGTTTTAACTGTGGAGGCAAGGGTCATATTGCAAAAGACTGCACTAGTGCTTCTAGATTCGGTCCAGCTCCTATGATTGCAGAAGGATCTATTTAGAGTCCTGCTCCCAGAGGTTTATAACCAGTTGGCAGAGAAAGAGGCAGAGGTAGAGGCACTACTTCTGGTAGTGTCACACCTTACCCCTTTATAAGGCATAACATGATCCCGTAGAATACCTAATGAACTGCCGAACTTCACCTACCAATAACTCATTAAGTACCCTACAAGGAATTTTAAAACAATATTCTTATTTTTGATAAGTGGTGAGCATTTTCTAATAGGTATTTAAAACATTTAATTAAAGTTGAAAACTATTTAAAATTTTTAGTCCATTTTATTTTTTTGCAATATTTATAAAAATTTTGCCAGAGTTCCGTCTATATTTTGAGAAAATAGTTCTTCAAATACCTAAAAAAAAGGCACTTCCAATAATTTTTCAACCACTGCTTCAAAATCATACTCAATCTCAACCAATTTCTCAACACATTTATCAACTTTCAAATTTCAAATCCACTATCCAATGATCATCAAAATACTAGCAATCCATTTCATTCAAATTAAATAAAATAGTTTCATTCATAATTCATCAAGGACAAAACAATTTATATACATCCTTACAAAATTTATATAAAGAGAAATTCAACTAAAATTTATTACAAACTTTACACAAGCTTTATATAAGCTGCTCAAGACCGAATTTATATGTCCATACATTTATGTGCAATACATACATCAAAAGAAATATTTACAGTCAGGGTATAAATTATACCCGATAACTTCAAGCTGATAGATCCTCAATCCTCAGCAGCTCAGTCTGTTGCTCCTCTAGTCTTTAAATATGTGACAGCAATAAAAGCTATCGCTGAGTACTAAGACTCAATGGTGCACAACATACTAAAATAATCTTTATGCAGAATTTAAATCACATTTATTCAAAAATTGACTAAATATGAGAATTAAATACAAATCATGAATTATGATATTTTAATCCCAAACAATTTCATTTTGAAGTATCAAATCACATTCCATAAAACTCACAGTTAGTTCATGCCATTCGAAACAAATAGAATCTCAATAGCCAGAGGCTAAAGAGAAATCACATCACAAGGCTAGCTAGCTCAAATATATGTATATCCATTCAAATCCTCTTCTACTGGCACACCTCAACACTTCTCCAGAGAAGGAATCAAAATTCGAAACTACTTACCCCCACTAGTCATGCTAGTGAGGTGTTCACATATATGGTCATGACACTGTGGTTTCAAAACTTATCTTAACAATTTGCTAAACATTGCTATTTCAAATACACACAATAACTTTCACAGTTTAAATCAAAACATCATAAATAATGTCACAAATAACTTTCAACAATTCAAAGCAAAAGTAAAATACATATTTCATTCACTTTATCAATGAATTTTAAAGCATAGTGATGTTGTGCATAAACCTCAGGCGAGTCGCCTCTTGGTCTTAACTCGGTTCCTCGGGTTCTTTCCCTGTATTCTTTTCAACTAAAACACACAATTTTACAGTGTTTCAATACCATAACTTAGCATAACTCCAAAAATAAATTTAACTTCACTTTTACCTAGCTCTAACGTTCTAAACTCGACATTCCTTAAATTCTTGTGTTTCAGGTTACTATTCACTATACTATTCAAGTCAAATTGTTGACTTTCTAAGGCTTAATAGGTATGAAAATTCCAACTTCACCCACATACCACATTTTGGTGACTAAATTTGTTGGTTTTGGTTGTTTATTCAAATTCTAAGTCTTTTAGGTAAATTTGATAATTTTCAGTTTTGGTGTCTAAGGTTGCACTATTTCATTGATCTTTTTTCTGTTAGAATTTGGCAAAACTTCCTTCAAAGAAAATGTTCCCTATTGTCTTAAGTTTATTCTCCTTTTTGAATCACTCAAATTAGAGTTTTGTAGCTCAAGTTATAGCCATTTGAACCATGGCTGCCGGATTAGACTCAACCCAGTTTTCTGGGCAATTTTTTTGTGCTGGCAGTTTTAGATTACCAACTTGGGTTGGCCAAATGACTTGGTTAATGGCATAATTTGAGTTTGTGTTCTTCATGAAAGTTTTATGTCTATATCTAATCTAACCACTGGTAAAATTTCAGGTCATTTAGACCTGCCTAGCTCAAGTTATGACCAAATGAACAAACACTGTTCATTTGGTCAGTTTGTACAGGGACAAACTGAGATTTTTCAAGTTTGGTCACTTTGTTCACTAGGTTTTGGTCACTTTTTGGGCATGCTTCCTAAATGAAAATTGTGTCATTTAGTGTCTATTTTTATTCCCAATTGGTCTCATACCAATTGGACTTGTAAAATTTCATTTTTGGTCCCTCAAATGTAACTTGGCAGCATGACCATACTCAATCCGAATTTGGCCTTAACCCCAACCATTCCAACACACTTCATTTGGTCACAAATGACCATTTCTCATTTCAAACTAGGTCAAAGACATCATTTACAAGTTTCTCACATTTTTGTCTCTAAACCCTAATATCCAAAACCCTAATTCACAATTTCCTTGCATTTAGCTAATTCAAATCATGCAATAACATCCTCACATACATGCTGGCCGAAAATCATTCATGGTCCCTCAACAATTTTTTCTTTTCATTTCTTTAGTTTCTAAGCTCATTTAAATAACTAAACATGCATTTGAAGTAGAAAATTAAAAGTTAGCATACTAACCTTTCTTAGAACTTCAATTCCTTCAAATCTCTATCTTTTGTATTTCTTTCCACTTTCAATCTTCTTCTTAAGTGACTAAAACAAGCTCTAATGAGGTTTTTATGGAAGTGATTAACGTTTAGTGAAGAAGTTTAAGCTTGAGTGCAAGCTTTAATGGAGGATCAACAATGGAGAAATGAGGGTGAGTGAGGCGGCAACATGGGTAGAAGAAGAAGACAATGAATGTCTTTTTTCTTTTCCTTTCTTTTATTTATTTTGTCTTATGGAAGACCCAAAAAAAAAATCAATTTAATTAATTTATTAGTTATAGGATTTATGGCATCATGCATGATGTCATCTCCCTACACCTTTTTCATTTTTTTTTCTATTAGTTCTTTAATTTAATTCTCGATTCCAAAATTTTCTTTTCTCCGATTTTATTTGACAGTTAGGTCAGGAGTCAGCTCTCGGGGTCAATTGACCTAATTGCCCCTCTCCGGTTCAACTCGGTTTGCAATTAATTTAATATTTCTTCTGGATCCCTGACCTAATTATTTGACTGGCTTAACAGTTCTTTTTTCGTGATTTCCTCTTTTCCACTGTGTTCGTAAGGGTCCTAAGGACCGCAGCGTCACATTTTACAGTTCAAAATTTGAGTTTAAATCGACTTCGCAGTCCTTCCCGGGAAGGTCACCCATCGCTGTAACTCTCGGCCCGTTTAACTTCTTATGTTCTGTTTTTCTTATTTATACTTAACTAATTGGCAATTACTAATCATTTGGGTTTAAGGCTTATCTAGTTGTCTTAAGTGTGGTTCTAATCCCCTTAATTGTCCGGACTGACACTAGTCACCGGAATAGTGAAATATACCAGGCTATACAAATAGGGGTGTTACAGGCAGTCAGGGTAGTATTGGTCAGTCAGCACAAGGAAGTGCTTCAGCCAGAGTTTATATAATGAGATAGCGAGAAAAAGCTGAAACTTCTAATATTGTGGCCGGTACATTCTCTATCTCTAATCAAGAAGTATTTGTGTTGTTTGATTCAGGTTCAACCCACTCATATGTTAGTGCTAGCATAGTCAGTTCACTTGCTGTTCCGTGTGTCAAAATGGGTTTTGAAGTGCTAGTAACTAGTCCATTAGGACAAGAGGTTCGGGTCAACAGAATCTATAAAGACTATCCTTTGGTGATCCAAGGACATGTTTTTCTGTCAGATTTGATTGAAATGCCCTTCAAAGATTATGATATTATCTTGGGCATGGATTGGTTAGCCAGGCATCACGCCATGATTGACTGTAGACTTAAGACAGTCACTTTTGGTCTCCCTCTGTACGGTGATGTGGTAATACATGGGGAGAGGCAATTACCACCATCAAACATCATTTCGGCTACACTAGCCAGAAGGATGATCAGAAAGGGGTGTGAAGCATACTTGGCACATGTGATAGACACCCAAGTAGGGAGTCCAGCACTGAGGGACATTCCTACAGTATGTGACTTTTCGGATGTGTTTTCCTGATGAATTACCAGGATTACCTCCAGAAAGAGAGGTGCAGTTTGAGATTGATGTTATGCCTGGTGTGGACCCAATCTCCATAACACCATATAGAATGGCACCAGCAGAATTGAAAGAATTGAAAGTGCAGTTGCAAGAGCTGCTTGACAAGGGCTTTATCTGCCCTAGTGTGTCACCTTGGGGACCACCAGTGTTGTTTGTTAAGAAGAAGGATGGAACTCTCTGCTTGTGTATTGATTATCGGCAATTGAATAAGGTGACAATAAAGAATAGATATCCATTGCCCTGCATTAATGACTTGTTTGACCAGTTGAGGGGTCCAGCTGTGTTCTCCAAAATTGACCTGAGATCAGGTTATTATCAGCTGAAAGTACAAGAGTAGAGTATTCCTAAAACTACTTTTAGAACCCGCTATGGCCATTATAAGTTCTTGGTCATGCCATTCGGGTTAACTAATGCTCCAACTGCTTTTATGGATCTGATGAATACTATCTTCAGACCATACCTTGACCAGTTTGTTGTGGTATTCATAGATGATATATTGGTTTATTCAAGGAGTGCAGAAGAGCATGATAGACATTTGTGGATTGTACTACGGACTTTGAGGGAGAAACAGTTATACGCCAAATTGTCAAAGTGTGAATTTTGGCTGAAAGAAATATCTTTCTTGGGGCATGTAGTATCGGTAGAGGGCATCAAGATAGATCCAAGTAAGATAGAAGCTATCCTTAATTGGAGGCCACCCAGAAATATCACAGAGATTCGCAGTTTTCTAGGTTTAGCTAGATACTACCATCGATTTGTAAAGGGATTCTCCATGTTGGCATCTCCATTGACTAAGCTACTTCGAAATGATGTGAAATTTCAGTGGACGGATAAATGCTAATAGAGTTTTGATGAATTGAAGAGGTGTTTAACTGAGGCTCCAGTCCTGACTTTACCTACTCCGGGTAAAGAATACACAGTTTATAGTGATGCTTTTCACAATGGGTTAGGCTGTGTATTGATGCAAGATTGAAATGTCATTGCCTATGCATCACGCCAGCTGAAACCGCATGAGAGGAATTATCCGACACACAACTTGGAGCTTGCAGCTATAATGTTCACTTTTAAGATCTAGAGACATTATTTATATGGGGAAAGTGTTATATCTACACAGATCATAAGAGTTTGAAGTACTTGGGCACTCAGAAAGAGTTAAATTTGAGACAGAGGAGATGGTTAGAATTGATCAAAGACTATGATTGTCTGATAGACTATCAGCTAGGGAAAGCTAATGTTGTGGCTGACGCCTTAAGTCGCAAGACTATGGCAAGTCTATGGGTTACTCCTTTGTCTATAGTACATGAGTTGAGATCATTACATGCCAGCTTAGAGATTAATGATGAGGGACAGACAGTAGTTGCATGGCATGTACAGCCAGTGTTGATTGATCAGATCAGAATGGCTACTCAGAATTATCAGAAGTATCAAAAGCTGTTGGAAGAAGTCCGGTAAGGCAAGAAACCAGAATTCTCAATAAGAGATAGAGGTCTACTGCTACACCAGGGTAGAATGTGTGTTCCTAATGATGTTGATTTGAGGTAGATCATTTTGAAGGAAGCACATGAGTCTCCTTTTGCCATACACCCTGGTGGCACAAAAATATATAGAGGGCTAAAGGAGCATTACTGGTGGATGGGTATGAAAAGAGATGTGGTAGAATTTGTTTCCAAATGCCTAACTTGTCAGCAAGTGAAGGTAGAGCATCAAGTACCAGCTGATTTGTTACATCCACTACCAGTACCAGAATGGAAATGGGAGAAAATAATAATGGATTTTGTGATCGGACTTCTGAAGACACAGAAGAGTCATGATGTAGTTTGGGTCATTATTGATAGACTAACCAATTCTGCTTATTTTTTGCCAGTTCGAATGGACTACAGTTTAGAAAGATTAGCCAAGTTGTATATTGATGAGATAGTAAGACTGTATGGAGTGCCAGTATCCATCGTATCAGACAAAGATCCTAGGTTCACTTCTAGATTATGGGGTAGTCTTCAGAGAGCCCTAAGAACTAGATTGAACTTCAGTACGACATTCCACCCACAGATAGATTGCTAGTCTAAGAGGATAATTCAGATCTTAGAGGACATGCTACGGGCTTGTGTGATTGAATTTGAGGGCAATTAGGACGTACACTTGCCTTTGATTGAGTTTGCTTACAACAACAGCTACCAATCAAGCATTGGGATGCCTCCATATGAAGCTTTGTATGGTAAAAAATGTAGAACTCTCCTGTATTGGGATGAGGTAGGTGAAAGAAAGATGATTAGGCCCGAAATTGTTCAGCAGACTGAGGAGAAGATCAGGGTGATCAAAGATTGACTTAAGACTGCATCAGACCCTCAGAAGTCCTACATTGATTTAAAGAGAAGGGATATTGAGTATACAGTGGGTGAGAAAGTATTCCTCAAGGTTTCCCTTTAGAAGAGAATCATGAGATTCGGCAGAAAGGGAAAACCGAGTCCTCATTTCATTGGGCCATATGAGGTTCTGGAAAGAGTGGATCCTTTGGCATATCATTTAGCACTACCTCCAGGGTTAGAAAAGATACATAATGTCTTCCATGTGTCTATGTTCAGGAGGTATCAATCAAACCCATCTCATGTAGTACCAGTAGAAGAGATTGAAGTGAATCCAAACCTCACATATGAGGAAGAACCCATAGAGATTCTGGCTTATAAGGTGAATCAGCTACGGAACAAGCAGATACCGTTAGTGAAAGTGCTGTGAAACCATCAGTCGGGCTAGAAGGCTACTTGGGAACGAGAGGAGGACCTGAGGAGACAACACCCACAGCTGTTTAGAGACTGATACCAGGTAAAATTTTGAGACGAAATTTATTTTAAGGAGGGGGGAGAATTGTAAAACACTATTTCATAGCCTGGTATATTTCACTATTCCAGTTACCGGTGTCGGTCCGGACAATTAAGGGGATTAGAACCACATCTAAGACAACTAGATAAGCTCTGAACACAAATTATTAGTAATTGTCAATTAGTTAAGTATAAATAAGAAAAACAGAACATAAGAGGTTAAATGAGCCGAGAGTCACAGCGATGGGTGACCTTCTCAGAAAGGACTGCAAAGTAGATTTAAAGTCAAATTTTGAACCATAAAATGTGACGTTGCGGTCCTTAGGACTATTGTGAACACAATGGAAAAGAGAAAATCACGAAAAAGAATTATTAAGTCGGCCAAATAATTAGGTCAGGGATCCAGAAGAAATATTGAATTATTTGCAAACCGGGTCGAACTGGCGAGGGGCAATTTGGTCAATTGACCCCTAAAGCTGACTCCTGACCTAACTGTCAAATAAAATCAGAAAAAAGAAAATTTCGGAATCAGGAATTAAATTAAAGAACTAATAGAAAAATAAATAAAAAAAAAAAGAAAAAGGAAAAGTTAAAGGTGATGACATCATGCATGATGCAATAAATATATAATTAATAAATTTAATTAAGTTAATTTTATGGTCTTCCATAAGACTAAAAACATAAAAGAAAAGAAAGAGAAAAAAAAACAAAAAAAAAAATCTTTATCTTCCCTAACTTGTCGTCCTCCCTCTCTTAACTCTCCCTCTCCACAAAACTCCATTAAAGCTTGCTTCAAGCTTTTAAACCTCTACTAAACCCTAATTTCTCTTATAACCACTTTATAAAACCTTGTGTTTGGGCTTTGAGAAGAAGATTGAAGAAGCAAAGAAAAAGAAAAAAGAAGAGAATTGAAGAATTGGATATCAAAGATTGAGGTTAATCATTTAAACTTGAAATTTGTAGCCTAGTGTTTATATTTAGTGTAATTAACTTAGATTTTAACTTAAAATGAAATAAAAATTTTGTGGAGGACTAATCATGGATTTCGGTCAGCTAGGGTTTGCTATGGTAATGCATGAATTTGATTGGATTAAAAGTGTAGGCAAGCTTGTATGAATGTGTAGGTGATGTTGATATGCTTAGATTTGGTTAAATGTAATAACTAGTGTAGTTAGGGTTTTGGCACCTAGGGTTTAGAAGAAAAAATGTAAAAATTTGTTAAATGATGTGTTTGACTTTGTTAGAGATGAAAAATGGTCATTTGTGACCAATTGATATGTGTTGGAAGTGTTAGAATCAGGTTTAGATTCGGATTGGATGTGGCCAGTATGCTGGTAGCATGACCAAGGTCCCTTTTAGGGACTAAAACTGAAACTTTACAAGCCCAATTGGTGTGAGGCCAATTGGGAATGAAATTGGACACAAAATGACACATTTTTCCTTCAGGAATTATGCCCAAAAAGTGACTAAAACCTAGTGAACAAATTGACCAAAAATGGATTAGGCAATCTGACCTGTACAAAACTATCCAAATGAACTGTTCATTTGGCCATAACTTGGGCTAGGCAGGTCTAAATGACCTGAAATTTTACCAGTGGAAAGATGAGATATAGACCTAAAACTTTCATGAAGAACATAAATCCAAATTATGCCCTTAACCAAGTCATTTAGCCACCCAAAAGTGGTGACTTAAAACTGCTAGAACCAGAATTTGCCCAGAAAATCTGGGTTAAGTCTAATCCAGCAACCATGATTCAAATGGCTATAACTTGAGCTACAAAACTCCAAATGGAGTGATTCAAAAATGATAATAAATTTAAGACAATAAGGAACAATTTCTATGAAGAAAACTTAGCCCAATTCTAATAGCAACATGACCAATGGAATAGTACAACATAAGACACCAAAACTGAAAATTTGTAAATTTGCCTAAAAGACTTAGAATTTGAGTAAACAACCAAAACCAACAAATTTAGTAACCAAAATGTGGTATGTGGGTGAAGTTGGAATTCCCATACCTATTAAGCCTTAGAAAGTCAACAAATTGACTTGAATAGTGTCATGAATAGTAACTACAAAATTCAAAATTTAAAGAACGCCAAGTTTAGAATATTAAAGCTAGGTATGAGTGAATTTGAATTTATTTTTAGATTTATAATGAGTTATGATACTGAAACACTATGAAACTGTTTGTTTCAGTGGAAAAGAATACCGAGAAAGAACCCGAGGGATCGAGTCAAGGCCAAGAGGCGACTCGCTTAAGGTTTGTTCGCAACATCAATATGCTTTAAAATTCATTTACAATGTGCATGAAATGTGTAATATGCTTTTGCTTTGAATTGTTGAAAGTGTATTTGTGCATGTTTGAAATGGCAATAAATGTTTAGTAAATTGGTAAGATAAGTTTTGAAACCACAGTGCCATGACCATATATTTGAACACCTCACTAGCATGACTAGTGGGGGAAATCAATTTCGAATTTTGATTCCTTCTCTGGCTGAAGTGTTGAGGTGTGTGCCAGTAGAAGAAGAAAAAGAATGAGTTCCCATATATTTGACCTAGCCAGCCTTGTTGTGACTTCTCCTTAGCCTCTGAATATTTAGATTTTATTTGTTTCGAATGGCATCATATAACTGTGTATTTTTATGTAAATGGTTTTGAGACTTTGAAATAAAATTGTTTGAACTAAAATCTTGTAAATCATGTTTTGTATTGATATCGCATGTTCAGTTTAATTTTTGAATAAATATGTTTTAAATTCTGCATAAAGATTATTTTAGTATGTTGTGAACCACTGAGTCCTAGTACTCAGCGATAGCTGTTGTCACACCCTAGCCCTCCATAAGGCATAACATGATTCCGTAGTGTACCTAATGAATTATCAACTTCGTCTACTGATAACCCATTAAATACACTACAACGGATTTTAAACCTTTTCTTACTTCTTTTTACAGTGGTAAGCACTATTTACAAGTGTTAAAAAAATTTTTAATTGAAGTGAAACCAGATAATACATTTGAAGAATTAATAATTTCTATAAAAATTTTTGCTGAGTGTCATCTGTATTTTGAATAAAATAGTTCTTCAAAAACCTGTAAAAAAGCACTTCCTATATTTTGTTCAATCCCCAAACTCCAATATTTAATCAACACAATATGTTTCTCAACATTTGCTAACTCAAATCCACAATAATTTTTCCAGTGTTTTCAAAAGCTGAGATAAAAGAAATATATCACAAATTTTACAAGCTAAAATAATTTACAATTTATTTTACAACTTCAATGTATAATTTTAATTTACAACTGCTCAAAATCAAGAACAATATATACATACACTGAACATGCATTACAATATAAAATGCAAAATATGATATATTCAATATACCCGATGCACTCTCAATGAAGCACTAGCAGCCTAGTCTGCTGCCCTGTCAGTCTGTCTACCTGCGACAACAATGAAAAGCTATCGTTGAGCCAATGTCTCAGTGGTGCATAACATTAACAAAATACAACTTTAAATCATAAATCATAAGTCATATAAATAGTGGATACTTAAAACCATAGTTAAATTCAAAGACAGTGAATGTCATAAAGAATTTAAACTCCATTTCACAATATCACAATAAATATCAATAAATCACACACAGCTTAATCATGTTCCATAGTCCAATTCATCCCAAGAGCCGATGGCTAATGAGGAATAACATAGCTAGCTAGCAATAATATGAGTACTCATTCTATTCGTTCTCAACAGGCACACACCTCAACACTTTAGCCAGAGAGGGAATTCAAAGTTAATTCATCCCACTAGACAAGCTAGCGAGGAATTCAATCAATATACATGATAGCTATGGTTTCAAACCCATTGCAATATTTTCAAACAATAAGTATCCATCAAATTTCCATTCAAACAATTTTTCACAATTCAAAACAATAACATACAAAATTCTCATAATTTATTTCAATTGAAAAGTCAAAAGAAATAACTGTTGTGCACAAACCTCTGATAAATGTCTCTTGGCTCTGACTCAGTATTTTCTTTCCCTTCCCTGAGTCTTTGCTAACTAAAACACACAATTTGAAGTGTTTCAGTACTCATTTATACTATCTCTGACAATAAGGTTTAATAATTAATTTATTTAATTCTATTATTTCCCTTAGTCAACCTAAAATGTTGACCCTCGATGCACTCTAGGTGAATTAGGTTTGATGTTACCAATATGTCACATTTTATAGCCTTTTAGTGTTGGTACATGTTACCCAATTCATTTTCAAGTATATTGCATTTTATTGCAATTTGCCGGATTTTGGTATGCTAATTTGACCTAGCCGGATGACCTAGTTCCCTCAATTTTCGGGTTTCGGTCAAAACTACAAACTTGTAGGTCTATGTCTTATTGCACGCTGGGCAAAATTTGAGGTCATTCTAAATTGTGTAGACCAAGATATGGTCAATTTACCAATGTTGGACAAAATGCACCAAAATGATAACTTTAGGTCATTTTTAGGTCACTTTTATTTCAGTCAGTTTTTGGACCTGAACTTGTACAAGCCATTTGGCTTAGTTCTGGCCATTTCTGGGCTTTCATGTCTTCATAAGAATTGTAGATATATGTCTCAAATATTCATGGTAAAAATTTCAGGTCAATTGGACCTGTTTTGAGTGAGTTATGGCAAAAACACTAACTACTGCCCAAATTGTCAATTTTCAGGCTTTCAATTCACTAATTCGGAATTGGTCATTTTTCAAGTTACCTTCTAGGTAGAATTTTGGTAAGCTTCCTTCATTAAAGTTGGCACATTTTGTGCCTAGTTTTACCTCCAATTGGTCTCATACTAATTGGAGCCACACACTTAAGGTGCTAAGCTAAAACATACACTGCCCTATTACATTTTGTTCATCCTTTACCAATTACACATCCTATGCTTACCAAGTTCACTCTTTCATGCCAATTCTGGTTTGTACCATAACATTAACACATTTAGCAACACATTTTTGGTCATTTTGGCAGCTTGTAACCACTCTCAACATACACCTTATAACTCAGAATTTTTCTAAGTCCAATTATAACAATTAACCATAAGACATACCTCATTTACATGTCCAAATTCAAACTACTATACACATATCCAAATTCAAACAATTATTTATATACACATGCTGCCATCAATGACAATATAATTCAATAATATTTCATGAACTCAAATACTTCAATCTTCTTCATGAGGCTGCCATAAGTTACACATACCCATCAATTGCCATTTTCACCTTTTAAGCTTCCAAATCATACTTTACACATGGAATTCAAGTACAATACAATCAAACATTTAAATCATCATTCAAACCACTATTTACATGCAAGAATAAACTGTTCTTATTGAGGTGTCTCCATTAAAACATTAAACTTCAAAATTTCTTCCATAAACCAACTACCCATAACCTTGGTTACACTTTTAATGAAATAAGAATTGAAAACACTCACTTATCACTTTTGAAGCATGACCAAACTTCAACAAAACTTCTTGAAATTACTACTAATTTCTTCCTTGCAAGGTGAGGACTAACTTTAATGAAGACAAATTGGGAAAATGGTGGCTTGATCATGGAGTTTTAATGTTTCAAAGGTTAGCGGCCATGGGAGAATTCTCCCAAGTATTTTCAGCTGGTTTTGCAAAGTGAGGAAGATGAAGTTATCTGCTGTCCATATTATGTTTAATGGTCCACTTTAGTGGTGTTAGTGGAGTACTAATAGGATTAAAAATAATTTTTAATGTTAAACTTTCATAATTTAGTTTTTATCCCCCATTTCTTTCACTATTCTTATAATGTGTCACAAATTAATTTTTCATGACATTTTCTAAGTGTAATATCATTTATTTTTAATGAAAATTTAGGTTAAAAGACAACTCGGGGTGTCAAATGATCACAATGCCCTTGTTCGGGTTGCATTCCCGATTTTTCGGTAACACCGAGTTTTGTTGTTTTCTCGATTTCTCGTTTTTCTTTATACTAATTAATTAATTTTTCTTTGATATTTATAATGATATTAATACTTCAATAAGTCTTTAATTATGTCTTAAAAATATTTTTCATGGTTCCCCGTGGTCCAGGGCTAGTCAACGGTCCATGCCGCAACTTCTCGGTGTGGTCACCCATCGCTATGGTTCTCGGCTCGTTTAACTTGGTTACATTTCATTGCTATTATTTTTCCTTTGTTTTTCTTGTATTTTCTTCTCTTGTATTTCGTTATTTTATGTCTCCTCATCCATATCTATGTATAGTTCTAGGCATCCTAGCTGTCCGAACGGACACTGTCACTGGAACAGTAGAATGCACTACCGAACATAGGGGTGCTACAGCTGTTATTGTTGTCGCAGATATAGAGTCTAGAGAAGTAGCAGAGTGAGCTGCTGAGGATTGAGGAGCTACTTTCTCTGAAGTCTATCGGGTATATTTTATACTCTGATTGTAAAAATTATTTTGATGTATTTAACTGTATGGAAATGTAAAATTGGTTATGAGCAGTTGTATAAAGTTGCATTAAGCTTGTAATAAATTTTGGTTTGGATTTTTCCTAATGTAAATTTTTGTAATAATGCATATAAATTATTTTATCTTTAATGAAATATGAATGGAAGTATTTTGTTTTAATTTGAATGAAATTGATTAATAGTATTTTGATGGTTGTTGAATTTTGGAAATTGAGAAATGATGTTGAAATTGGTTGAGATGGTTGTGAAATTGATGAAGTTGTTGAGATAAATCATTGGAAGTGCTTTTTACAGGTATTTGAAGAACTGTTTTCCCAAAATACAGATGGCACTCTGTCGAAATTTTTATAAAATTTGCGGAAAAATAAAATGGACAAAAATCTTAACTAGTTTTCAAACTCTAATTAAATGTTTTAATACGTATTAAAAAATGCTCACCACTTATAAAAACTAAGAAAATTGTTTTAAAATCCCTTGTAGGGTACTTAATGAGTTATCGGTAGGTAAAGTTCGATAGTTCATTAGGTATTCCTACGGGATCATGTTATGCCTTACAGAGGGGTAAGGTGTGGCATACCACTTCAATTAAACTTGAATCCATCATCAATTTAACTAAAGCACATCAAAGCCCTAATTTTTCCCAAAGTGGACCCAAATTCCTATCTCTAGAGTTATGCATGATTTTTTTTTCTTAAGTTAAATTTCCATAATTAACCTTAATCTCATGCATAACCAGTGATTTAACTAGAGAAATAACTTACCTTTAAGGAAGCTTTTCCCAAACTTGAATTTCCTCCACTCTTTACTTGTTCTTCTTCCTCCCAATCTTCACTTTGATACTTAATTAGGGTTTTTTTCTATTAATGTGGAAGATTAATGGAAGAAATGTGGGGAATCAGTGGTTGAGGAGGTTTGTTAATGGAAGAGTGAAGAAGAAGAGAGAAAAAGATAGAGAGCTATTGGGGCGGCACAATGGGGAAAACAAGAAGAAAAATGGCCTTCTTTACTTTTTATAACATCCTTATATGTATAGCCCTATGTAAATCATTGTTCCGGCGACTGGTATTGGTCTAAACAATTAAGACAATTAGAATCATATTTAAGTCACCTAGAAAAGCCCTGAATAAAAATTAATAGTGATTACCCGAATGTTAAATATAGATCAGAAAAATAGAACATAAAAAGTTAAATGAGCCGGGAATCACAGCGATGGGTAACCGCACCGGGAAGTGACTACGAGATTAGTCGAAACCCTAATTTCGTATGGGGCATTATGACACCACAGTCCTAGGAAAAATTGCGAAGCTAAGGGAAATGTGAAAATCACATAAAAAGGTTAAGAACCAGATCAAATAATTAGGTCAGAGTTCCAGAGGAAATATGGTATTATTTGCAAACTAGATCAGACCGGCAAGGGCCAAATTGGTCAATTCACCCTTGGAGATGACTCACGACCTAACTATCCAATAAAATCTGAGAAATAAAAATTTTGAAATATAGATTTAAATTAAATAAGTATGGAAAAAGAAAGGAAAAGAAAAGAAAAGAAAATAAAGAATAATGACATCATCATGGATGACATCACCTATATGAGCTCATAATTAATTTCCCTTTTTATTAAATATTTGAGTAAGTCAAAAATGAGATAAATACATTAAAATGAAAATAAAAAAAAAAACCACATAATTTGGTCTTCTTCTCTCTTTATTTCCTCTCTCATTTTTCTTTGTCTTCCTCCATTAAAGCTCACTTTGAGCTTTGATAACCTTAAATTTCACCATAATTACCCTAGTTTCTTTGATTAAATCTTATGTTTGAGGGTTGAAAAGAAGCTTGAAGATGTAAATTGAAGGAAAAGTTGAAGAGATTGGAAAATTGAAAAACTAAACATAAGGTTAGTGAAGATTTTCTTAATCCCCTCTTTAAATTCATCTTTGAACATTTATTTTGAGTTAGAATTGTGTAAAAATTTAACAAAATTGAGCATGCTAGACCATTGGGAAATTTCGGTCAACCATGGTTAGGGTAGGATTTAATGGTGCTTAATTAAATTAAACATGGATTCTTGGTGAGTTGAAGTTGTATAGGTGATCTATATGTGTGAATTGCATGAATTGAAGAATTTAGAAAATTAGGATTCTTGACCCTTATGGTTTTGGGGAGAAAACTTGAGAATTTAGTAAATTGATATACTTTGACCTAAGTGAGGTTTAAAATAGTTAATTAGAGTCAATTGGCATGTGTTTGAATGTTTGGAATTGGATTCAAAATAGAATGTGATGCTATCCCAAATTGGGCAGTTTGACCTTGCTCCACTTCAAGGACCAAAACTGTAACTCTGCCACCCTAATTGGTGTGAGGCCAATTGGATATGAAATTAGACACATAATGCCACAATTTTTGTATAGAAACCATGCCCAGAAAATGACATTATGATAGTGAACAATTAGGTCAAATCCGGGTAAAGTGCAGTGCCACTTTACCAGACAGACCAAATGAATAGTGTTTGTTCATTTGGCCATAACTTAGTGTAGGAAGGTCTAAATGACCTGAATTTTATACCGATGGAAATTTGAGACATAGAACTACAATATTTATGAAGAGCAGAAACCCAAATTCTGACCATAATCCATCCAACAAGTGAGCTGCAGTCAGCACACCAAAACTGCCAGAACCAAGAAAGTGCCTAGAATTCTGGGTTAAAACAAATCCGGCCAGCCTTAGGAAAATGGCCATATCTTGGGCTACAAAACTCCAAAAGGAGTGATTCAAAAATGATATTAAATCTAAGACAATAAGGAACAACTTTGATAAAGGACACTTAGCCAAATTCCCACAGTAATAAGACCAATGGAACAGTAGAAAACAAGGGACCAAAACTGAAAAATTGCAATTTCTCTTAGGAGACTTAGAAATTGAATTAGCAATCAATGCCAACAAAATTGACACCTAAAATGTGGTATATGAGTGCAATTAGAATTAATAAACCTATTTAGTAGGCAAAAGTCAACATTTTAACTTAAATAGTGTAATGAATAGTGACCCAAAATACAAAATTCAAAGGATACCATTTTAAGCAAATTTAAGGCTATACCTAAGTAAGCATGAAATAAATTAATGGATTAATTATAAGATATGGTACTTAAACACTGTAAATTGTGCATTTCAGTTAAAAAAGAGAATGGAAAGAGACCTTATTGGAAAAACTGAAAATTGGAGTAAACTAGTCGACAAAGAGATTTGTGCACAACTAGTTTTTAATTGATTTTATTTAGAATATTTCATATGATTAAATGATGTTATTTTCCTTATGTATTATGTTCATCAAGTATTGAATTTATTTCAATGATTATTGAAATTGTTATAATATGCATGAATTTAGTTTTGTGAAATGGTATTTCAACAATTATTGAGCATTGTTGAGGATTGAATAAATTAGCTTTGAAAAAAAAAATTGTGATAAAATATGTTTTGAATTGTGATGAGCATAAAAAAATTATTGGATATTGGAATTGACATTGAATTGAATTGTGTTGTGATTTATGCTCACAAAAGAGACAAAGAGATTCATGACATTGTTTTATATCTCACTATAGTTGCTTGACTAGGTTATTACCCGTCTCTCTCATTTGTTAAGGAGACAATGGAGTTAGCTTTGTTTTCACATGCTTAGATTCTCTTCTTATTAGAGGTTAGATCTAAGTTTTTCATTAGCTCTTTTGGAAAGTTGCATTATTGTAGTGTGTAATGTGCACGATGATTCGACCTCCCCGACCATAGGGAGTTAGAATCTTGATTCGACCTCCCCGACCATAGAGAGTTAGAATCGCTCTGTAGATAGCCCTTACGAATTAGTATTGCATAGTTAGTGAAATAAAGAATAGTTTTTGAATAGTAAGGAATTGTGATTTTAAATGAGATTTGAGCATACTTAGTTTGATTGAAATTAATATCTATTTCTATAAATTGCTAGAATTACTTTAAATGTCTAGTTATGATTTGATAAATTGAATTTATTGATCAAGGTCGTTTAAATAAACGATTTATATTATTGGCAATGAATATTTTGATTTTTAGAATTTTGATGAATTTCAAGATTTTCAAATTATTTGCTATAATTTTGTCAATGTATATTGTATTACATTTTAAATTATAGTTGTGCACCACTGAGTTCACCACTCAGCGATAGCTTTATATGCTATTGCAGGTGAAAGTAAAGATAAAGCAGCCAAGTGAGATTTCCTGTAGTTGGACCTTGAAGACACATTTGGATTAGCTCCAGGTATATCATAGGTATACCCTTGTACATAGATTCTGATGTATGCATATAATTATATGTATGTAATTTATTTGAGTAGTTGTATTGTAACACCCTCACTTTAACTAGTCCGTACGTTCTGCTGTTCTAGTGACCAATATCTATTTGGATAGCTAGAATGACTGGAATTATATATAAACTAGAGTGAAGAGTCATAAATAACTCAAATAATGGTAAGAAAAATCAAGGAAAAATTTTAAAAATGAAATACAATGAAGTTAAATAAGCTAGTGCCCTAGCGATGGGTGACCCCAACGGGAAGTTACTGTCTTCACAGCTAGTAGCCCTAAACCTGAGGGAAATTCCATGAAATTATTTTTAGGACTCCAGAGAAGAGTCATTGAGGTTTTGATGGCATTAGAATGCCAAGAAAATGCTTCTGGAATTTTATCAGTCGGTGTAGACGATTTTGGCTCAATAAACCAAACGGAAGGCATTTTGGTCATTTCGTCTTCAGAGATGATTTTTGACTGACTTGTCCAATTAAGTAAATAATTATTATGACATAAAATATGAATAAATATTGCTAAAAATTAAATTGAAAATGAGTAGTAAAGAAAAGAAATGAAATGAAGTTAAACTTGTTTTATTAAGTAGGCATGATGTCATTATTATGCCCTTCACCAATCGCCATTCAACAACGCAATTAAAATTCTTTAAAAAGGGAAAAATGTGTCAAATTAGGAAACCAATTTCTGGTTTCTTCTTCCTCATCCAGCTGTGACCCTCTCTTCCCTCTCCCTCCATTGATCTTCCCACTTCAATTCACCTCAAAACCTCATCCTCCCTTCACTAAAAATTACCCTTACCACTAGAGCAAGACTTGGGCAGCAATTAGAAAAAGAAAAAGTGAAAGAAAGTGAGGTGTGAACAAGCTTAGAAAATCACCAAAGAGGTTAGTGCCTAACTCTTGCTTTCTTTCTTCTTTAAAAGTTAAAACTAAGTTGAATGAAGGTGAAATTCCATGAAAAATGATATAAATGATGTCACACCTTACCCCTCTGTAAGGCATAACATGATCCCGTAGTATACCTAATGAATTACCAACTCCGTCTACTGATAACCCATTAAATACACTACAAGGGATTTTAAAAACTTTTCTTACTTCTTTTACAGTGGTGAGCACTATTTACAGGTGTTAAAAACTTTGGTGAACTGAGGTGAAACAACTAACTCATTTGATTTATTTGGAATTTCTGTAAAAATTTTGGCAAGGTGCCATCTGTATTTTGGATAAAACAGTTCTTCAGAAAACCTGTAAAAAAAAAAGCACTTCAATAATTTTCCAAATCTCAACTCCAATACATTTCTCAACACAACAATTTATCAACACAATTCCATAAGGATTTTTCAAAGTCCGAGATAAGGAAATATAATACAACTTTTACAATCCAAAACACTCATAATTAATTTACAACTTCAAGGTACAATTTAATTTACAACTGCTCAAAACCAAAAAGAAAATATACATACAGTGTCATACATTACAGTACAAAATGCATAATATTGGTATACTCATTATACCAGGTAATCCCTCGCTGGATGTATATGCAGCCTAGTCTGCTGCCCTGTCTGTCTCTCTACCTGCGACAGCAATAAAAAGCTATCGCTGAGACAATGTCTCAGTGGTGCACAACATTAACCAAATACAATTTAAATCACAATTCATAAATCATGTAAATAGTGGATACTTAAAACCATAGTCAAATTTAAGACAATAAAGGTCAATAAGGATTTAAACTCCATTTCTCAATATCACAATAATTTTCCATAAGTCAGATCAGGTTTGAATTCAAAAGACAGTATATGTCAATGAGAGTTTAAAATCCATTTCACAATCTCACAATACACATCAGTAAATCACACACAGCTTAATCATGATCCATAATTCAATTCATCCCAAAAGCCGATGGCTAATGAGGTATTCAATTCATCCCAAAAGTCGATGACTAATGAGGAATAACATGGCTAGCTAGCAAAAATATGAGTACTCATTCTATTCGTCCTCAACAGGCACACACCTCAACACTTCAGCCAGAGAGGGAATTCAATTCATCCCACTAGACAAGCTAGAAAGGAATACAATCAATATACATGATAGCTGTGGTTTCAAACCATTTCTAATGCTTTTTAATCAATAAGTATCCATCAATGTCATTCAAACCATTTTTCACAGTTTCAAACTATTCACAATATTTTTCAATCAATAAATATTCCTCAAACACATTTCCACAATTTAAAATAATGATATACAAATAATCAATATTTATTTCCATTGAAAATAATTCAAAAGAAACAGTTGTTGTGCACAAACCTCTGATATTTGTCTCCTGGTCTTGACTCAGTATTTCTTTCCCTTTTGCTGAGTCCTTGTTAACTGAGAAACACAATTTGAAGTGTTTCAGTACCAAATTAAACTGTCTCTATCGATGGGGTTTGGTAAATAATGCACTGAACTCAATTATTCGCTTAATCACCTAATATACCGACCCTCGATGCGTTTTAGGTAAATTAGGTTTTAGTGTCGTTAATATGTCACACTCGATAGGGTTTTAGGTTTGGTATATTTTACCAAAGTCATTTCCTCGCTTAGTGCATTTTAATGCAAATTGCTGGATTCCGGAACACTGGTTTGACCTAACCGGACGATCTAGTTCCCTCGGTTTTCGAGTCTCGGTCGAAACTACAAAATTGTAGATCTAGGTCTTATTGCACGCGGTGCAAAATTTCAGGTCAATCCGAGTTAAGTAGACCAAGTTATGGTCATTACACTATTGCTGGTCAAGTGGTACCATTTTAGGTCAAATTGGTCAATTCTGGTTCGGCCAGTTTTTGGACCCGAACTTGTGCAAGTTGTTTGACTTTCTTATGGTCATTTCTGGGCTTTGGTGTCTTCATAAGACTTGTAGGTATGGGTCTTAACTATTCATGGTTAAAATTTCAGGTCAATTGGACCTGGTTTGAGTGAGTTATGGCCTAAATACTCACTGCTGCCCAATTGGTCATTTTTCAGGTCCTAATTGCACCTAATCCGAATTGGTCAAATTTTTAGGTCACCTTGCAAGCAGAATTTTGGCATGGTTTCTAAATGAAAGTTGGCACATTTTGTGCCTAGTTTCACCCCAAATTGGTCTCATACCAATTGAGGTTACACATTCAAGGTTATAGGCTAAAATATACACTGCCCTCAATATGCATTTCACACCCCAACTTCAAACACATACTCACCTTGCAAGGTTTACTTCCATACCCTACCAAACTGTTTTGGCACATTACCAAAAACATTTTCTACATTACATTAGCATTATTTTGGGTAGATTCCAATCACCCTCAACACACCAAATATCATTCACAATTACAATTTCTAAATACCATTACAACCACACCTAAACATTACAAACTTTACATACACTTTACAACATTCATTCACATACATATCATCAATCCTTCTAGGTCAATATTCTGCCCACTCTTCCTTCAATATACACCATTTCTCAAGTTTCCACAAGCTGCCACAAATCATTCATCAACATCACATTGCCGTACCATATGCCAATTCCCATCAAAGTGCATAATTCACCATATAAACATGCAATAACTCACTAAGTTACTAAATCACCATTATTAACATTCTTTCCCATCAATTATATGCACAAATACCTCATCATAAACGTGACCCATGGCTGTCCAAAATGAAAATAACAATAACCTTTCAAACTCAAAATTTTCCTTCACCAAACTAATACCCATAACATGCACAAAAACTTTAACAAAGGATTTCTCAAAAATGCAAACTTACCTTTATTTGTAACTTGCTAAACCTTCACCAAACTTCCCAAAATTGGTATTAATATCTTCCTTGTGGTGTGTAGACCATTTTTCATGAAAGAACCTAAGTGAATGGAGTTGAAATGGAGAGAGGAAATCAAGCTCAAAGAAAACGTCAATGGAGGTTTTCAAGGGTTCTTCAATTCGGCCATTTGAGAGGATTTGAGGAAGATGGGATTTCAGATGGTTAGTGGACCACTTCAGCCATATTTCATGTTTAATTAATCCTATAGTGGTCCACTAACTAAAATTAAAACATATTATAAGTTAACTTTCAACTAATCCACATTTAACCCATTATTTCCACTATTTATTTTAGGTACCACCAAATTAATTTTTCATTTCATTTTCTAAGTGTAATACTATTTATTTTTAATGGAAATTTAGGTCAAAAGACAATTCGGGATGTCAAATGACCATCATGCCCCTGTTCGGGTTACGTTCCCGATTTTTCGGTATTACCGGGTTTTGTCTGTTTTTCGATTTCTCACTTTTCTTTGTACTATTTATTTAATTTTTCTTTGATATTTCTTATGATATTTATTCTTCAATAAGGTTCTATTTAAGTCCTAAAAATGTATTCCAGGGTTCCCCGCAGTCCAGGGCTAGTCAACGGTCCACGCCGTGACTTCCCGGTGCGGTCACCCATCGCTAGGTTTCCCGGCTCACTTACTTGGTTACATTTCTTTGCTATGATTTTTCCTTTGTTTTTCTTTTCTTGTATTTCATTATTTTATGTCTCCTCACTCATATTGAGGTACGGTTCTAGGCATCCTAGCTGTCCGGACAACACTGGTCACCGGAGCAGCAGAACGCACTACCGAACTTTGGGGTGTTACAATTCTCTCCCCCTTAAAATAAATTTCGTCTCGAAATTTTACCTGGCATTAGTCTCTGAACAGCTGTGGGTGCTGTCTCCTCATATCCTCTTCACGTTCCCAAGTAGCTTCCTGGCCTGAATGATGGTTCCACAGCACTTTAACCAGGTGTATCTGTTTGTTCCTCAGCTGCTTCACCTCATAAGCCAGAATTTTAATGGGTTCTTCCTCATATGAGAGGTCTGTATTTACTTCAATCTCTTCAACTGTTAGTACATGAGATGGGTCTGACCTGTACCTCCTTAACATGGACACATGGAAGACACTGTGTATCCTTGCTAGCTCTGGAGGTAATGCCAACCGGTATGCTAAAGGACCCACTCTTTCCAGAACTTCATATGGTCCGATGAAACGAGGACTTAGTTTCCCCTTTCTGCCAAATCTCATAATCCTCTTCCAAGGAGAAACTTTGAGGAATACCTTATCACCCACTGCGTACTCAATATCTCTTCTTTTCATATCAACATAGGACTTCTGACGGTCTGATGCAGCCTTGAGCCTATCTCTGATCAATCTGATCTTTTCCTCTGTCTGCTGGACAATTTCTGGCCCAATCATCTTCCTTTCACCTACTTCATCCCAACATAAGGGAGTTCTGCACTTTCTACCATACAAAGCTTCATATGGAGGCATCCCAATGCTTGATTGGTAGCTGTTGTTATAAGCAAACTCAATCAAAGGCAAGTGTGTATCCCAACTACCTTCAAATTCAATCACACAAGCCCGTAGCATATCCTCCAATATCTGAATAACCCTCTCGATCGGCCATCCGTCTGCGTGGGTGGAATGTCAGGTCTTGAAGTTCGCCTAGTTCCTAGGGCTCTCTCAAGACTACCCTAATCTAGAAGTGAACCTAGGATCTCTGCTGACACAATTGATACTGGCACTCCATGCAATTTTACAATCTCATATATGTACAATCCGCCAATCTTTCCGTGTTATAGTCCATCCGAATCGGCAAAAAGTGAGCAGACTTGGTCAATCATCAACTATAACCCATACCGCATCATGACTACTCGTGTCCTTGGAAGTCCCGTAACAAAATCCATAGTTATTCGTTCCCATTTCCACTCTGGTACTGACAAAGGATGTAATAAACCAGCTGGAACTTGATGTTCTGCCTTTACTTGCTGACAAGTTAGGCATTTGGAAACGAATTCAGCTATATCTCTTTTCATGCCCATCCACCAGTAATGCTCTTTCACCCTCTGTACATTTTAGTTCCACCAGTGGTGCATAGCAAATGGAGACTCATGTGCTTCCTTCAAAATGGTTTGTCTCAATTCCACATCACTAGGAATGCACACTCGCTCGATGTAGCAATAAACCATCATCTCTCACAGAGAATTGGGTTTCTTGCCTGCCGAACTTCTTTCACAGCCTTCCGATATTTTTCATCACTGCGCGACCATTACGACCGATCAATCAACACTGGCTGTACATGCCATGCAACTACTGTCTGTCCCTCATCATCAACCTCTAAACTGGCATGCTGTGCTTTCAATTCATATACCATGGACAAAGGAGAAACTCTGAGACTCGCCATAGTCTTGCGACTTAAGGCGTCACCACCACATTTGCTTTCCCCGGCCGATAGTCTATTAAGCAATCATAATCTTTAATGAGTTCTAACCATCTCCTCCGCCTCAAATTCAATTCCTTCGGGTGCCTAAGTACTTCAAGCTCTTGTGATCTGTAAATGTAGCATTTCTCCCCATACAAATAGTGTCTCCAGATCTTGAGCAAAAACAATAGCCGCTAACTCCGGATCATGTGTTGGGTAGTTCCTCTCATGCGGTTTCATTTGGCATGATGCATAAGCAATGACATTCGATCTTGCATCAAGACACAGCCTAACCCATTGTGAGAAGCATCACTATAACCGTGTATTCTTTACCCGAGTAGGTAAAGTGAGAACTGAGCTTCGATTAAGCACCTCTTCAACTCATCAAAACTCACGACATTTATCACCCACCGAAATTTTACATCTTTCCGGCGCTTGGTCGTGGAGAAGATAACATAGAGAATCCTTTCACAAACCGACGGTAATATCCAGCTAAGCCTAAAATGCGAATTTCTCGTGATGTTCTGGCGGCTTCCAATTAAGGATAGCTTCTACCTTGCCGAATCTACCTTGATCCCTTCAGCTGACACAACATGTCCCAAAAAGGAGATTTCCTTCAGCCAAAATTCACATTTCGACAATTTGGCGTACAACTATTTCTCCCTTAAAGTCTGCAGTACAATCCGCAGATGTCTATCATGCTCCTCTGCACTCCTCGAGTATATCAAAATGTCATCAATAAACACCACCACAAATTGATCAAGATATGGTCTGAAGATAGTGTTCATCAGATCCATAAAAGCAGCTGGAGCATTTGTTAACCCGAATGGCATTACTAGAAACTCATAGTGGCCATACCGAAGTTCAAAGCGCTTTTGGGATACTCTGCTCTTGCACCTTCAACTGATGATAACCAGATCGCAAATCAATTTTGGAGAATACTACTGCACCCTTCAACTGATCGAACAGATCATCAATGCGAGGCAATGGATATATGTTCTTTATTGTCACCCTATTCAACTGCCTGTAGTCAATGCATAAGCGGAGAGTACCATCCTTCTTCTTAACCAACAACATTGGTGCTCCCTAAGGTGACACACTAGGGCGGATGAAGCCCTTTTCAAGTAATTCTTGTAACTGTATCTTCAACTCCTTCAACTCTGCTGGTGCCATTCTGTATGGCGTTATGGAGATTGGATCCACACCAGTGCGAACATTAATTTCAAATCGCACTTCTCTTCCGAGGTAATCCCGCAATTCATCAGAAACACATCCGAAAGTCATATCTTGTAGGGATGTCCTTCAATGCCGACTCCCCACTTGGGTGTCTACCACATGTGCCAAGTATGCTTCACACCCTTTCTCGATCATTTTTCCGGCTAGTGCAAAATTAAATGACGTTTGATGGCAATAGCTGCCTCTCCTAATGTATTACCACATCACTGTACTGAGGGAGACCAAAAGTGACTGTCTTCAGTCTACAGTCAATCATGGCATGATGCCTGGCTAACCAATCCATGCCTAAAATGATATTGTAATCTTTGAAGGGCATTTCAATGAGATCAGACAAAAAAGTGAGTCCTTGGATCACCAAAGGACAATCTCTATACATCCTATTAACCCTGACTTCCTGTCCTAAAGGACTTGTTACTAGCACATCAAAGTACATTCTTGTACATGGAACAGCAATGCAATCAATGATGCTATCACTCACATAAGAATGGGTAGAACCAGGATCAAATATCACAAATACATTCTCGTTAAAAGTTGAGAAGGTACCAGCCACTACATCGATGTCTCGCCTCTTCCTCTGTCTCATGGCATAGACTGATCGAGCACTATCTTGCTCGATTGTTTTATCGTGCCTTGGCTGCTGATGGGTTACCTCTACCCCGCCTCTACCTCTGCTAGGTGGTTGTGTGCTTCGTGACAGTGGCTTTGAATCACCCTCTGCGCAGTAGTAGGAGGTGGTCCAACTCGCGACCATCGGTGCAGTCCTTGGCAAAGTGTCCTGCCTCCACAGCTATAACAGCTCCAATAGCCTTGTAATGATTCCACCATGATT
This sequence comes from Hevea brasiliensis, assembly GCF_030052815.1. Lineage (NCBI taxonomy): Eukaryota > Viridiplantae > Streptophyta > Magnoliopsida > Malpighiales > Euphorbiaceae > Hevea > Hevea brasiliensis. The sequence goes on along the minus strand of NC_079503.1, from coordinate 39,022,052 downwards.
CTTTCCACAAGTTTCACATTGGCGGGAGGATAGGAACCTCTGTACTCACGACCAGATAGGGAGGTCTCTGCCCGAATATCTTCCCCTTCCGGACTTCTTGCCACCTCCGCCATGTCCCCATAGTTCTTCCTCTTCCAAGATGACCACCTGGAACTCGTTCTCTGATTTTTCCTCTTTCTCTGCCTTCTCCGATCTCTTTTCTCTGGAGCAGCGTCTCAAACTCAACTCTTTCCAACTCTAGGGCTTGAGAAACAAGTTCAGAGAAGTTAGTGTGTTTGAAGTCGAGCACTTGTACTCTAATCTCGGGCTTCAAGCCGCTTTCAAACCTCTTGCATCTCTCCTTTGGTAGAGAGTAGACTCACCGCATAATGGCTAAGCGGAAAATTCTCTTTCATACTCACCACCGATCCGCCTCTGCTTTCAAACTTAAGAATTCTTGTAGCTTCGGTCTACATAAGCATCGTGGATGTATTTGCCTCAATTCCCGAGGAAGTCATTCCAGTCAAGATCGCAGTTCTACTGCATCGTGGGGAATGGTTTTCCACCACCATAAGCATCCCCTTGTAGTAAGGATACCGAGTATTCAAGTCCGAGCTCCTCTGTACAATGAAGTTTCTTGAACACCCTATCCATCCTCTCTAACCACTATTCACCTTCTATAGGATCTACTGTCCCTTAAACTCAGAGCCCCATACTTCATCAATTTATCATACTTGCCTTGTAGGAGATCGTGGTTGTACCATGGGTGTCCGAATTGGGACTTGAGTAGGCGCATTACAGCCATTTGTTGGAATATTGCAGCCATCTCACGAGCGAATCGAGCAGGAATCGCAGATGCAGGCCGGTGTCTTCTTGAACCACCGACATTTTGTACACTGGGCATCCCTTGCACTCAACCTCAATAGATCGATCGATCGAACGATCACCCTCTTCCATATTCAATGCGAGGATCTTAGCTTTCTGAACAATAACACAAGAATATTCACTCGTTAGTGCATATTTATCTCAGAATGTCTTGTATATATCAAACAATGATATTGAGCGGTTGTACTATGCAAAAAGAACATTCAAATAACAGGTGAAAACGGAATTTAAAAACTTTGCTCTGATACCACTAAAACATGTCACACCTTACCCCTCTGTAAGGCATAACATGATCCCGTAGTATACCTAATGAATTACCAACTTCGTCTACTGATAACCCATTAAATACACTACAAGGGATTTTAAAAACTTTTCTTACTTCTTTTACAGTGGTGAGCACTATTTACAGGTGTTAAAAACTTTGGTGAACTGAGGTGAAACAACTAACTCATTTGATTTATTTGGAATTTCAGAAAATTTTAGCAAGGTGCCATCTCAGATTTTGGATAAAACAGCTTCTTGTAAAACTCAGAAAAAAAAGCACTTCAATAATTTTCCAAATCTCAACTCCAATACATTTCTCAACACAACAATTTATCAACACAATTCCATAGGAATTTTTCAAAGTCCGAGATAAGGAAATATAATACAACTTTTACAATCCAAAACACTCATAATTAATTTACAACTTCAAGGTACAATTTAATTTACAACTGCTCAAAACCAAAAAGAAAATATACATATAGTGTCATACATTACAGTACAAAATGCATAATATTGGTATACTCATTATACTGTAATCCTCATTGGATGTATATGCACCTAGTCCACGCCTCTCTGTCTGTCTCTCTACTGCGACAAAGAATAAAGCTATCATTTGAGACAATGTCTCAAGCAGTGCACAACATTAACCAAATACAATTTAAATCACAATTCATAAATCATGTAAATAGTGGATACTTAAAACCATAGTCAAATTTAAGACAATAAAGGTCAATAAGGATTTAAACTCCATTTCTCAATATCACAATAATTTTCCATAAGTCAGATCAGTTTGAATTCAAAAGACAGATATGTCAATGAGAGTTTAAAATCCATTTCACAATCTCACAATACACATCAAGAAATCACACACAGCTTAATCATGATCCATAATTCAATTCATCCCAAAAGCCGATGGCTAATGAGGTATTCAATTCATCCCAAAAGTCGATGACTAATGAGGACTAACATGGCTAGCTAGCAAAAATATGAGTACTCATTCTATTCGTCCTCAACAAGCACACACCTCAACACTTCAGCCAGAGAGGGAATTCAATTCATCCCACTAGACAAGCTAGAGAGGAATATAATCAATATACATGATAGCTGTGGTTTCAAACCATTTCTAATGCTTTTTAATCAATAAGTATCCATCAATGTCATTCAAACCATTTTTCACAGTTTCAAACTATTCACAATATTTTTCAATCAATAAATATTCCTCAAACACATTTCCACAATTTAAAATAATGATATACAAATAATCAATATTTATTTCCATTGAAAATAATTCAAAAGAAACAGCTTGTTGTGCACAAACCTCGATATTTGTCTCTGGTCTTGACTCGATTTCTTTCCCTTTTCTTTGAGTCCTTGTTAATCGAGAAACACAATTTGAAGTGTTTCAGCATCAAATTAAACTGTCTCTATCGATGGGGTTTGGTAAATAATGCACTGAACTCAATTATTCGCTTAATCACCTAATATACCGACCCTCGATGCGTTTTAGGTAAATTAGGTTTTAGTGTCGTTAATATGTCACACTCGATAGGGTTTTAGGTTTGGTATGTTTTACCAAAGTCATTTCCTCGCTTAGTGCATTTTAATGCAAATTCTCGATTCCGAACACTGGTTTGACCTAACCGACGATCTAGTTCCTCGGTTTTCGGGTCTCGGTCGAAACTACAAAATTGTAGATCTAGGTCTTATTGCACGCGGTGCAAAATTTCAGGTCAATCCGAGTTAAGTAGACCAAGTTATGGTCATTACACTATTGCTGGTCAAGTGGTACCATTTTAGGTCAATTTTAGGTCAAATTGGTCAATTCTGGTTCGGCCAGTTTTTGGACCCGAACTTGTGCAAGTTGTTTGACTTGCTTATGGTCATTTCTGGGCTTTGGTGTCTTCATAAGACTTGTCGGTATGGGTCTTAACTATTCATGGTTAAAATTTCAGGTCAATTGGACCTGGTTTGAGTGAGTTATGGCCTAAATACTCACTGCTGCCCAATTGGTCATTTTTCAGGTCCTAATTGCACCTAATCCGAATTGGTCAAATTTTTAGGTCACCTTGCAAGCAGAATTTTGGCATGGTTTCTAAATGAAAGTTGGCACATTTTGTGCCTAGTTTCACCCCAAATTGGTCTCATACCAATTGAGGTTACACATTCAAGGTTATAGGCTAAAATATACACTGCCCTCAATATGCATTTCACACCCCAACTTCAAACACATACTCACCTTGCAAGGTTTACTTCCATACCCTACCAAACTGTTTTGGCACATTACCAAAAACATTTTCTACATTACATTAGCATTATTTTGGGTAGATTCCAATCACCCTCAACACACCAAATATCATTCACAATTACAATTTCTAAATACCATTACAACCACACCTAAACATTACAAACTTTACATACACTTTACAACATTCATTCACATACATATCATCAATCCTTCTAGGTCAATATTCTGCCCACTCTTCCTTCAATATACACCATTTCTCAAGTGTCCACAAGCTGCCACAAATCATTCATCAACATCACATTGCCGTACCATATGCCAATTCCCATCAAAGTGCATAATTCACCATATAAACATGCAATAACTCACTAAGTTACTAAATCACCATTATTAACATTCTTTCCCATCAATTATATGCACAAATACCTCATCATAAACGTGACCCATGGCTGTCCAAAATGAAAATAACAATAACCTTTCAAACTCAAAATTTTCCTTCACCAAACTAATACCCATAACATGCACAAAAACTTTAACAAAGGATTTCTCAAAAATGCAAACTTACCTTTATTTGTAACTTGCTAAACCTTCACCAAACTTCCCAAAATTGGTATTAATATCTTCCTTGTGGTGTGTAGACCATTTTTCATGAAAGAACCTAAGTGAATGGAGTTGAAATGGAGAGAGGAAATCAAGCTCAAAGAAAACGTCAATGGAGGTTTTCAAGGGTTCTTCAATTCGCCATTTGAGAGGATTTGAGGAAGATGGGATTTCAGATGGTTAGTGGACCACTTCAGCCATATTTCATGTTTAATTAATCCTATAGTGGTCCACTAACTAAAATTAAAACATATTATAAGTTAACTTTCAACTAATCCACATTTAACCCATTATTTCCACTATTTATTTTAGGTACCACCAAATTAATTTTTCATTTCATTTTCTAAGTGTAATACTATTTATTTTTAATGGAAATTTAGGTCAAAAGACAATTCGGGATGTCAAATGACCATCATGCCCCTGTTCGGGTTACGTTCCCGATTTTTCGGTATTACCGGGTTTTGTCTGTTTTTCGATTTCTCACTTTTCTTTGTACTATTTATTTAATTTTTCTTTGATATTTCTTATGATATTTATTCTTCAATAAGGTTCTATTTAAGTCCTAAAAATGTATTCCAGGGTTCACCGCAAATTGTATTAGTCAACGGTCCACGCCGTGACTTCCCGGTGCGGTCACCCATCGCTAGGTTTCCCGGCTCACTTACTTGGTTACATTTCTTTGCTATGATTTTTCCTTTGTTTTTCTTTTCTTGTATTTCATTATTTTATGTCTCCTCACTCATATTGAGGTACGGTTCTAGGCATCCTAGCTGTCCGGACAACACTGGTCACCGGAGCAGCAGAACGCACTACCGAACTTTGGGGTGTTACAAATGATGCATGAATGAAGGGTTGGATTTTTGGCCAGCTTTATGGGAGTGTATTTTGATGGTTTTTGATGGATTTGAATGATTTAGAAATGGTGTTTAATGTGTAGAAATCAATTAGATATTGATTAGTATGTCTAATGTGATATGTGTTGTGTAAATCTTGAATTGGAGCTAGGGTTTGATATAAAAATTAGGAATTTAATGATATGTTGATAAATTGTTGATGTTGACACCAATTATGGACTAATTGAAGTGCATGGAATGTGATTTGTGGATGGTAGTAGTGTGGGAAAGTGGTATTGGAAGTGTTGTTTTTGTGCACAAAATTCTGGACCTATGAGTCCAGTGCGTTTAAATGAATATAAGTAGAGCTAGACAGCTCCAATTGGTGTGAACCCAATTGGAGATGAAATTTAAGACCTTAAGCCACATTTTTTGTGAAGAAACTATACCCAATAAACCAACCTAGGTTGCTTTAAAAATTGACCTAATCTGGGTAACATACATACTGCCCTAAAAAATTGACCAAATGAATAGTATTTGTTCATTTGGCCATAACTCAGTGTAGAAATATCAAAATGACTTAAATTTTACATCAATAGAAAGCTTAGACAATTTAGAACAACTTTAATGAAGAACAAAACTCCAAATTTTGGCCACAACTTAATGGAATTGTCCACAAAATCAAGACACCAAATCTGGCAGAACCAAATTTGTCCAGAAAATCTGGGTAAGGTCCAATCCGGCCAGTTATGGTAAATTGACTATAACTTGAGCTACAAAACTCTAAATGGAGTGATTCAAAAAGGAAATTAAAGAAGACACATAAAGAAACAACTTTGATAAAGAAAAGTTTGCCAAATTCCATTGTAATAATGACTAATGGAATAGTAAACTTAAGGTATGAAATCTGAAAATTTTGAATAACATAAAATAAGCTTTGAAATGGTATTGGCAATCAATGCTAACAAAAATAAAATGCAAAATGTGGTATCTTAGTGAACTTAGGCTTACCAAATCTATTATGAGTTAAAAAGTCAACTTTTGTGTAGGAATGGCCAAGTGAATAGTAACAACCAAAATTAATAGAATGAAAGGTACCTCACTTAAATGATTTAATGAATGTTTAAATTATGTAAATGTGTAGATGAGATTTGTATTCTCATCACAAATAGAACTTAGGAGACATTGTTAATATATTTTAAAATATGTTTTGGAAATCAACTTAAATGAAAATGTTTAACCTAGGGACATGTAAAATGATGTAATAAATTAGATAAGGAATTAGAAAGGAAAAATAGATGATACAATTGATAAATTGTGAATTATATAAATGATATTCATGAATATATGCATTAGATGAAAATGAGTCTAGATATTATACTTCCACTAGGAAATAAAGTTTAGAATGTTACAAAAAATATATATATAATGGGATATATAATGAAATATTTGTTATAAATTGTGATCATATGAATGACATAATGAATGAATAAATGAATCATGTTAATGTATGAATGAGACATTAGTTCTCATTATTGTAGAAAGAAAAGTATTTTAGTACAAAGGTATATGACAACCATTGTTGTGAATTATGATCGACACAAATCATATAATGAATAAATATATAAATTATGATGAAGGTAAAATTTATGTAGAAATGTATTTTAAAAATTTATACTTCTGTTAGGAATAGAATTGAAATGTTATAAATTATAATTGAAATTTTTCATGAAATAATGAAGTCATAAAATACAATATATTAACATTTAATGGTACTAATGTGCTCATGTATTGCCTAGACACGTGTGTCAGATTGGATAGATTGGCATGTCAATAGGATATTATTTTAGCAGTACTGTGTAAGGCTTTATGGTTGTATTCATGGTTTTATGCCTGTACTCATGGCTATATGCCCGCACTCATGGCTATATGCCCGCACTCATGGCTTTTATGCCCGATTATATATTATCATGGCTTTTTAGCCATACTGACTACATAAGTGGTTGACGTTCCGCGTCCCATGGTATGACGGCCCGAGGCACCGCGGTATCTAGTGCCAATGACCCGTTATCCAGTTTAGTTAGCCTTTCATAGGCCTGGGCAGTGTAAATTATTGAAATTATTTAAGAACATTAGTATTGAATGAAATGAGGGAAAAGATTAGCAATGGAAACATAACTAAATCAAGTAGTACAAATGAAATTTTCAGAATTGTAGGAACCGAAAATACAATACTCTAGAATTAATCTGTATATCAAATATTAATACTGTATAAACTCAGCACTTTCAAAGAGGGACAAAATAGAATATAAGATAGTTGATATTAGAAATATCACACCAAACTTAATTGATACCCGTGGATTTAAATTATATTTTAGAATTATACTTCATTTTTTCCTATTTGTATATATTATTTTCTTGTTATATTATTGCAACACTAAGCAAAAATGCTTAGCGTGATGGATTTGTTTCCTTCGTCCAGGTACTGAAGCTAAAACCCAGTGGACATTTGACTGAGATTTTTGGAGTCCAGATCTACAGAAGTGTCAGAAGTGTTCAAGTTGTCACCTCTTTAACAATGCATGTAGATAGGGCTCACAAAAGTTATTTTATGTAATTATAATCAGTTTTTAATTGTAATGTAAATTATAGTTTTGTAATTAATTTGTACTTCATGTAAATTGTGAATTTATGAAATTAGCTTGTAAATCATGTAAATTATGAAGTTTGAGAATTTTGATACATAAAATAAATATGAATGGATATGTATGCAAATGAGTTGCAAGATGGAATGTGTGATGAGATGATTATGAAAATAGCTGATGAGATTTTATTGTGAAAATATAGTTGAAATTTCAAGCAAGTGAATAGTGAAATATGCCAAATGGTAATGGAAATAGGGGATGTCACACCTTACCCCTCTGTAAGGCATAACATGATCTCGTAGAATACCTAATGAACTAGCAAACTTCACCTACCGATAACTCATTAACTACCCTACAAGGGATTTTAAAAATAATTTTTTTACTTTTGGAAGTGGTGAGCATTTCCTTACATTTAATAGAAGTTTAAAAGCTAGCTAAAATTTTTGTCCATTTTTATTTTTACACAAATTTTGGAAAAATTTTGGCAGAGTGCCATCTGTATTTTAAGAAAATAGTTCTTCAAAAACCTGTAAAAACACTTTCAATAATTTATTTCATCAACTCAACAACTACCACAACAAACTCAACATCATTTCTCATTTCAATTGTCTTCAAAATATAATACTAAATAACTTCATTCATTTTTCATTAAAGTAAAATCAATTTACATTCATCATCACAAAATTTACATTAGAAAATCTAAACTAATATTATTACAAAATTTATACAACTGCTCAAGACTAGTTTATACATGTACATACGGTTACATATACAAATATAAACATTACAAACAGAGTATAAAATTATACTCGACCAAAACCTCAGGGATGTAGCTCCAAAATCCTTAGTAGCTCACTCTGCTGCTCCTCTAGTCTCTATATTTGTGACAGTAATAACAGCCATCGCTGAGTACTATGACTCATTGGTATACAACATACTAAAATAATATTTTATGCATAATTCAAATCACATTTATTCAAATACAGTACTGAAAATGAAAGGCAGATACAAAATATGATTTATAAACTTTTAGTCCTAACAATTTCATTTAGGAAGTCTCAAAATGAATTTCATAAAAACACACAGTTATATCATGCCATTCAGAATAATACTCGTCTCAATAGCCGGAGGCTTATGAGAAATCACAAGGCTAGCTAGCTCAAACTATGGGTACCCATTCAAATTTCTTCCTCTACTGGCACACACCTCAACGCTTCAGCCAGAGAGGGAATCAAAATTCAAAACTATTTCCTCCCACTAGTCATGCTAGTGAGGTATTCAAATATATGGTTATGACACTATGGTTTCAAAACTATCTTAACAATTTACCAAACATTTATTGCCATTTTAAATAAATACTAATAAACTTTCAACAATTTAAGTCAAAAGCATAACATACATTTTAATCACCATTGTGCAATATAAGTAAATCACAATTCATTTCATGCACTTTGCAAACAAATTTTAAAGAATATTTATGTTGTGCACTAACCTTATACAAGTCACGTCTTGGCCTTGACTAGATGATTCGGGTTCTTTCCCGGTATTCTTTTCCACTAAAACACATAATTTTACAGTGTTTCAGTATCATAATTTATCATAAGTCCAAAAGCAAATTCAAATCTATTTATATCTAACTTTAATAAGCTTAACTTGACGTTCTTTAAAATTTGTATTTTGCGGTTACTATTCACGATACTATTCAAGTCAATTTGTTGACTTTCTAATGCTTAATAGGTATGGTAATTTCAATTTCACCCACATACCACATTTTGGTTACCTAATTTGTTGGTTTTGGTTGGTTCCTCAAATTTTAAGTCTCTTAGGTGAAATTTCTAAAATTTCAGATTTAGTGCCCTGTTTTGCACTGTTCCATTAGTCAAGTTGATATTGAAATTTAGCTAAGTTTTCTTCATAGAAGTTGTTCCTTATTGTCTTAACTTTATTTTCCTTTTTGAATCACTCCATTTGGAGTTTTGTAGCCCAAGGTATAGCCATTTGGACATGGCTGGCCAGACTTGGTGTTACCCAGAATTCTGGGCATTTCCTAGATTTTGTCAAATTTTGTACATTGACTGCAGGTGAGTTTTTGGACAGGTTATGATCACAATTTGGGTTTATTTTCTTCATGAAAGTTGTAGGGCTATGTCTCAGCTTTCTATCAGTATAAAATTCAGGTCATTTGGACCTTCCTAGACCAAGTTATGGTCATTTATGTAACTACTGTTTATTTAGTCATTTTTGTACATGTCAATGTGCCCTAATCCGAATTTGGCCTAATTGTTCACTAAGTTATGGTCACTTTCTAGGCATGATTCCTAAATAAAAAATGTGATTTTGTGTCTAGTTTCATTCTCAATTGGCCTCACACCAATTGAGTTAGTAAATTTTCAGTTTTGGTCCCTGAAAGGCACCTGGTTCAAGCTGCCTACAGACTGACCCTAACTAATCTGAATTGAAACTTGTTTCTAACAATTCATACACATCACAAATGGTCACAATTGACCATTTCTCAACTCAAATAAGGTCAATTATATCAATTGACCAATTCTCAAAATTTTTCCAATTTTTTTCACATGCTAAAAGCCCTAATTACATAAAGTTCAATCTAATGCATTCAAAGTACACATTCATAATCTATACACCTAATTCACCTCAAATAACCATTCAAATACCTCAAACTCATTCATTTCAAACCCTAACCCTAGCTGGCCAGAATTCCTATTTGGTCCCTCAACAATTGTTTTCTTTTAATTTTAAGTTAATTTTTAAGTTACTTATACTAAAAACATAAGTATTAAACAATAAATTTTCAATTTAAACCACTAACCTTAACTTTGAAGTTCAACTGTAACGATCGGGCTCCAACCACTGGAGGAATTGTCGACTTTGGCCATAAGCCTCACGGTTTTGTCCCATAGGTGGAAAGGAGAACTTCCTAGGAGGTCACCCATCCTAGGATTTCTTTCAAGCGAGCACGCTTAACCCTGGAGTTCTTCCAACTCTCCAGGCCATTCCACCAAAAGGCGCTTCTAGTGATTAGTTCCCCCATTTTATATATCATTACTTTTTGAACTCAAGACCATCTTCGCGCTTTACAGATGTGAGATTTGCCTAAGAGACCTTTCTCCCCCCCCCCCCCCCCTTTCGGGACTTAGCGTCCTCATTGAGATTTGCCCACCATCGCCCAAGAGGACACATGAGCGGCTCTGATTTTTTTTAAAAGTCCCTTAGTCAAATCCCACATCGGCAAAGCACGGAGATGGTCTTGGGTTCAAAAAGTAATGATATATAAAATGGGGGAACTAATCACTAGAGGCGTCTTTTGGTGGAATGGCCTGGAGAGTTGGAAAAACTCCAGGGTTAAGCGTGCTTGCTTGAGAGAAATCCTATGATGGGTGACCTCCTGAGAAGTTCTCCATTCCACCTATGGGACAAAACCATGAGGCTTATGGCCAAAGTGGACAATTCCTCTAGTGGTTGGAGCCTGATCGTTACATTATAATTATTGCTTATATTGTAATGTGAATTAGTAACTGTAATTTCATTTGTATATCCTGTACTTGATAAATTTATGTATTTAATTAGAAAATTATATAAGTTAATAAAATATAAGAATTTTGATATTTGAGTTGATTATCTAATCATAATGATTCTGAATGAGATTGAGTTTGAGAAATTTTGAGACTGAATCTGAGTTTGAGAAACTGTTGAGAATTCTTTGAGATAATCTGAGTTATGAATTTGAGTATATATTGAAATTATTTTTGGCAGGTTCAAAAGAACTGTTAGTCCAAATTACTGCCGGCACTCTGCTAGATTGTCATTAAAATTTTTGAATGTTCCAAATTAGTCAGATTTTGACAAACAGTAAAAATAGCCTAAACGTCAGATAAAGTTTTTGAACAAGTAAATCAAGATGTCACACCTTATCTATTGTAAGGCATGACATGTTCCCGTAGCATACCTAATGAATCACCGTACTCCACCTACCGATACCCCATTAGTTATGCTACAAAGGATTTTTAAACAAACCATAGCTTTTTATCTTATTAATTCTTTTGCGGAAAACTGTATGAGAATAGTTAAAATTCCTTGTAAACATTCATTAGAAAATAATGATAGACTAAATATTGTAAAAGTTATATTTTCATAAGTCTCAAAGTAAAATACAAAATAGTTACAAACTCAAAATGTGATAGCAATGCAATGCTTTTAAATACAAACTGCTCAATGTCCATACATCTATGCATATAGGTGCAAAATACATCAAAAGGAAATTATAGGGCTATAACTACAATATATACCAACAAACAATACCAAAATGTTGCTTCCAAGTCTCTCACTCGGCAGCCTTCTCCTTTCCCTTACCTGCGACAGCATAAAGAAGCTATCGCTGAATATATCACTCAGTGGTGCACAACTAATAACTTTAAAACTTAAGGTAAAATACAATTTGTCAAAGTATAATAAATCACATTTTTCTTAAGCATGAAAACTTCACAATAGTTCTAAGTTCATAAGAGCCATTTATTAGAATAACATTTCAAATGAGAAATCATACTTCATAAATCACAATTCACAAAGCATTAGTGTTGCCAACATCAACACACAGTTCAGGCCATGACACAAAATTTCACGATCAGTGCCGTGTTGTACACCACGACAAAGCAATCTGAACCTCACTAGCCATTACTAATGAGGGAAGGGCTAGCTAGCTAATGAGTACTCATGTAGTGTTACCCCACTAACCATTATTAATGGGAGACATAATCAATATCAATTATAAAACCCCAAGTAGTCATTACTACTAGGGAGTTCCGAAGGGACTGTCATGCTAACTGTGGTTTCAAAACAACAGTCAAGAGTTTCTAAATCAATAATCACGTTTGCAAAATAATAACATATTCAAATCATCATAAAACCCATAAAAGGGGTGGCAACACACAAATTCCTCAAATACAAGAGAAAAACATACCTCATTCAAAATAAACTCATTTCAAATCAAAATCATTCAAATAAACTCATTCAAATCAATTTATGAAGCTAAAACAAAGAAAGAGGTTAGTTGTGCACAAACCTTCAATAATTCTCCTTCGTTGTTACCTACTTCTCCTTATCCGTTCCAACTTCTTTTTCTACTAAAAATACACAAATAGAATACCTCAATACCAATCTCAATTGCTGCCAAGAACTCATTACATGCATGTCTAATGCATCCCAAGTTAGCTTTGAAAATTTTAGAATATTTTGGTTTTGGGACAGCTTGGTGCCCCAATCTTTGAACCCAATTTGCACCTAGTTTTGATCGTAATTTGGTGAGGTGTTCTTCATGAAAATTGTTCATTTAGGTCTTAAATTTATTTTCATTTTTGAATCGCCTAATTCAGAGCTGTGTAGCTCAAGTTATTCCCAAAACACGATTACTGTTCACGTCACTGTTCGTGCTGCAGATTTAGTTCTAGCAGATTTATCAATGCAACTTCGTTCAGCAATTTGATCAAGTTAAGTCCATAATTTGGTCTAATGTTCTCATATGAAATGTTCTACTTTGTTTTACATTTCCATCAGTTCAAGAATTGCCTAAATCGGAGTTTTCTAGAGAGAGTTATAGCCTTGCAAAGTTTACTGTTCATTTGGTCAATTTTAGGTGCCCAGATTCTGGCAGATTCGGTGACCCGAATTCATTCTGCAATTTGATTGAGTTAAGTTCATAATTTGGCCTAACATTCTTCATATGAAATATTATACTATATCTTAGATTTACATCGATTCAAGAATCACCTAAATTAGTGTTTTCTAGAGAGAGTTATGGCTGTTTAAACTTTACTATTCACGTATATAATTCTGCAGGTTCCAGAATTTTATCTCCCATTTCAAGGCTCATTTCAGGTAGCTTAAGGTCATTTTCAGGGCAAGGTATCTTCATGAAAATTCTAGCCCTATATCTTAAGTTTCGTTTCCAATTGGTTTCACAATAATTGGAGTTGTGTAGCTTAAGTTATGGGCTTCCAAACACACTGATATCAGTGTGCAAAATTCTGCTCTAAGTTCAATTTTTCATTTTTTCAATCACTTCCATTAACCAACCTCAATTCACATTTAATTCACCCAAAATGAATTTAATTTAGCATTGACAGATCAATGGCACTTCCTAGCACAAACCTCACAATTTTCAAACACCAAAGTTTGTAATTTTCCCTAATCCTACCATTTCATTACTTCCATTCATCAACCCAATGTCAATTCAAACTAAATAAACCTCAAATGATCATAATTTAACACTACACACACCAACTTTACTCTCTAGCACCAAAACCCAATTTCCCCATGAACCTTAATCTTCCATAATTTAATTTATGCAATCCCATGAAATCTTACTACTTCTAATCATGCATACTACTTCACTTTAACTTAGATTTATCATCAATTTAACTAAAAATAAATCAAACCCTAATTTTTCTCCCATTTGGCCAAAACCCTAGTTTAGGTTTCATACATGTTTTCTTTTATTTTCTTATGAAATTTCATCATAAATTAACTTCATTATAAGTTTATACAACTGATCTAACATGAAAAGAAACTTACCTCTTGTTGATTTCTTTCAAACTTTACTTTTCTTCCAATTCTTGTTCTCCTTGCTTTTAATCTCTCAATCAAAAATCTCTTTAATGTTTTCTTTTAGTGGGCTATGGAGTTTATGAAGGGAATTTAAGGGAATTAAAACTTGGGAGGGGAAATCAATGAGGGGAAGAAGTGGAAGAAGAAGAGAAAAAGAGAGAGAGAGGAAGAGAGAGGAGAGGGTGGTGGCATCTTATGAAAAAAAAAGAAATGAAGAAGACATTTGTCTTCTTATTTATATATATTTATCCCCAAAATTAGCTTATTAAAATTATAAATTTTAATTGTGTCATAAGGATTATTAAACTTAAATTTTTATTCCTTTTTTTTTTTACATTTACACTTAATTTTTTCCTTTTAATTAAATAATTAAATTTAACTATCAAAAGTCCATAAGTCTTTCATTTTAATTTTGTCATAATGGAAATGAAAGTTTAAGTTTTCATTTCATAAATTTTCCCTTACATATTTTTACTTGAATTTTTCTTCAATTTTTACCCCATAATTCAATTCATTAATTTCATTTAATTTAATTGACATTTTGGTTAAAAGTCAACTCTTGAGGTGAATTGACCAAAATGCCCCTCATCGGGTTATAATACTTCTTTTTTATAATACCCGATAAGTCCTTAGCTTTTTTGTTCACTAGAATTTTTATTGTGTCTATCTCAATTAATTTTCTATTTATTTTTTGTCCTCAAGGTGTCTTTGAATAGTATTAGTCACGGACCAAAAATGGTACTATTCATAACTCGGAGGTTTGGGGTATTACAATTCTCCCCTCCTTAAAAATAAATTTCGTCCTCGAAATTTACCTGGTCTCAGTCTTTGAATAGCTGTGGGTGCTGTCTCCTCATGTCCTCCTCATGCTCCCATGTAGCCTCCTGGCCAGCACTTTGACTAGAGGTATCTGTTTGTTCCTCAGCTGCTTCACCTCATGTGCCAAGATCTTTATGGGCTCTTCATCATATGTCAGGTCTGGATTCACCTCAATCTCCTCTATTGGCAAAATGTGAGAGGGGTCTGATCTGTACCTCCTCAACATGGAGACATAGAAGACATTGTGAATCTTTTCCAACTCTGGAGGCAATGCAAGTCTATATGCCAATGCACCCACTCTTTCTAGAACCTCATACGGCCCAATGAAGCGAGGACTTAGTTTCCCTTTTCTACCAAACCTCATGATCCTCTTCCATGGGGAAACTTTCAGGAACACCTTACCACCCACACTATACTGAATATCTCTTCTCTTTAGGTCAATGTAGGGCTTCTGTCTATCCGTTGCAACTTTGAGTCTATCTCTAATGAGCTTAACCTTTTCTTCTGTCTGTTGCACTAATTCTGGACTAATCAACTTCCTCTCGCCCATTTCATCCCAACACAAGGGAGTTCTACACTTTCTACCATAAAGTGCTTCGTATGGAGGCATCCCGATGCTTGACTGATAACTGTTATTGTAGGCAAATTTAATTAAAGGCAAGTGTGTGTCCCGACTCCCTTCAAACTCAATCACACAAGCCCGAAGATATCCTCCAAAATCTGAATGATCCTTTCAGATTGACCGTCTGTCTATGGATGGAATGCTGTACTGAAGTTCAATCTATTTCCTAGGGCTTTTTGGAGACTACTCCAGAATCTAGAAGTGAACCTTGGGTCTCTGTCTGACACAATAGACACTGGCACTCCATGTAACCTCACAACATCATCAATGTACAATTTGGCTAATCTTTCCAAGCTGTAATCCATTCTCACTGGCAAAAAGTGTGCAGACTTAGTCAATCTATCAATAATAACCCAAACTGCATCATGATTCTTTTGTGTACGTGGAAGTCCTGTCACGAAATCCATAGTGATTCTTTCCCATTTCCACTCAGGAATTGGCAATGGCTGTAGCAACCCTGCAGGCACTTGGTGTTCTGCCTTTACTTGCTGACAAGTTAGGTATTTGGCAACATATTCTGCAATGTCTTTCTTCATTCCTCTCCACCAATAGTGCTCTTTCACACTTCTATACATTTTGGTTCCACCAGGGTGCATTGCAAAAGGTGAATCATGTGTTTCCTTTAAAATGGTCTGCCTCAATTTAACATTCTCAGGAATGCACATTCTGCCTTTAGATAATAACAAGCCCTCATCATTTACTGATAATTCTGTTTTCTTGCCATCCCGAGCCTCTTCCATCAACTTCACATACTTATCATCCTTCTGTGCAACTGCTTTAATTTGTTCTGCCAGCATTAGCTTCACTTGCCAAGTAGCTACCATCTGCCCATCTTCATTAATCTCCAAATTAGCATGCAATGCCCTTAATTCATGCACCATGGACAAAGGAGAAACCCTCAAACCAGCCATAGTCTTGCGACTTAAAGCATCAATTACAATATTTGCCTTTCCAGGCTGATAGTCTATCAAGCAATCATAATCTTTTATCAGTTCTAACCATCTCCTTTGCCTCAAATTTAACTCCTTCTGTATGCCTAAGTATTTCAAACTTTTATGATCTGTGTATATATAACATCTCTCTCTATACAAGTAATGTCTCCAGATCTTCAAGGTAAAGACAATGGCTGCTAGCTCCAAGTCATGTGTAGGATAATTTGTGACACCCCTTACCCGTGTACAGTATACCCGAGTAAGCAATATCACACGGTGTACCGGCACACTCAATTATACCTTAATTAACTTTTATCATGCTTTTGAATATAACTTGTGAAATATAATATCTTTGAGCCATTTTTCAAAATTATAATTTATTTGAGGTTCCGAAAATTTTATAAAAAATTCGGCAGAGTACCGGCTAAAACTGGAGAAAACCGTTCTTCGGAACCTGTTAAAACACTTCCAATAATCATTTCTCATCATTCTCAAACTCCAGAGATCATCAAAATCTCAACATTTTTCAATTTCATTTCTCAATCATTCATCTCATATGATAATCATGTACAAATCACAAATAAACATTCACTTTTCCATTCATCAACACAATTTTCATTATTTACATGAAAATCAAAATATATTACATAAGTTTCATTTACACAAAGGAAAATAAAAATCAATTACAAAATACCCAAAATGAAGCCTAGTGTCCTACCAATGCACTGTAGATGGTGAGGTGACATGGACACTATGCAGAGCTGCAGGATGGACTCACCCAGTCTGCGGTCTACTGGGCTCACGATCAGTATCTCCGGAACCTACGCGTGGCAAAAGCAACGCGCTAAGCAATGATGCTTAGTGGTGCAATAATAAAATAAAAGAAAATAGCAGAAAATAAATATGTATTTAATGTATATGTCTTATTTGGTTTGTATCTGTTATATTCATTTATTTCTTTAACTTTGTCCATTTTCATTCATTTGGTTGCCCAAGTAACCTATACTGGATGACTGGACTGGATAAACGGGTAAACTGGCACTAGGTATCAAGTACCTCAGGCCGTCACACCATCAGTCACATATGTATCTCCCGGTGTGCATCAGAACAGCTAACAAGCTGTAAATAACAATAGGCACAAGGCCAAGTCTCAACACTATATCAAAATGGCTAAAAGCCATAAAATCACAGAATGGCATAATGCCATGTGCAGTACTGCTAACTGAACCCTATTGGCATGCCAAACTATCCAAACCAATCTTGTTAGGTATACTCGGGCATTTGATACTTTTAAAATTCGTCAATTTGTGAATTTCAAGTTTTGGGTGTCACTATTCACTTCATTAGTCAACAAAAATGTTGACTTTTGGATAGAAAATAGGTGTATTGGTTTTAACACTCCCAATGTAGCACATTTTGCATTTAAAACTTGTTGGAATTAATCACCAAATCCATTTCCAAACGTAGCACTAAGGGGCAGAATTTTCAGTTTTTGTAGCCCAAATTTACTGTTCCTTTGGGCACTGTTGCACTGGGAATTTGAGGAAATGGAAAACATGAAAGTTGTTTCTTATTTTGTCTAGTTGAATTTATTTTTTTGAATCACTCCATTTGGAGTTTTGTAGCTCCAGATATGGTCTAAAAACCACAGCTGGCCGGATTGGAAAATTGCAGAATTTACCAAATCTACAGTACAATGAATAGTGACTGTGAGTGCCTTGTTGGATAGGTTCTGGTCATAATTTGGGGTAGGTTTCTTCATAAAAGTTGTTTGTCTATATCTTATCTTGTTGCTGTAAAAATGTCAGGTCAAATGGACCATTTTACAGTGAGTTATGGCCAAATGAACAGTTACTATTCATTTGGTCATTCTGCAGAATCTGCTTGCAGGGTATCTGGATTGGGGCCAACTTTTGGTCCACTTGCTTTGGTCTTTTGGGCATGGTTTCTTCAGAAAAATTGTGCCATTATATGTCTAGTTTCATGTCCAATTGGCCAAACACCAATTGAACCTACACAGCCAAAGATATGGCAGTCCAAACAGGCTGGACTCACAGCCTCCCTGCTGCTGTCACTAGGCAGCCTACCCATTTCAGTTTGCCATGAAATAGTTCACTCCAAATTCTGGTCAACTTACCTCAAATGGTCACTAATTGACCATTAGAATGTTCTTTAACAATTTCATAAGCAAAGTCCAATTTTTCTCCCAAAACCCTAATTCCCATTATGAGTTTTCAGAACATAACTTAATTAACTAACTAATTCATTATTCTTATAGTTACATACTTTAAACATAATCTCTAGTTCACTACATGTGACACCCCTTACCCATGTATAGTATACTCGAGTAAGTAATGCCACACGGTGTACTGGAACACTCTAATATACCTTACTTAATTTGTATCATGCTTTTGAAGCTAATTTATGAAATATGATTTATTTAAGCCATTTATCGAAATTATTATTTATTTGAGGTTCCAAAAATTTTAAAGAAAATCCGGCGGAGTACCGGCTAAAAATGGAGAAAACAGTTCTTCGGAACCTGTTAAAAACACTTCCAAATAATTACCAAATAATCCCAACTTCAATTTATCAGCAAAATCTCAATATTAAGATCTCAACAACATTTCAATTCCAGTTCTCAATCATCCATCACATGTGATGATCACATATAAATCACAAGTAAACATTTACTTTTCCATTCACAAGTACAATTTTCATAATTTACATAAACATCAATATACATTACACAAGTTTAATTACATAGGAGAAAAACAAAGTTAAGTTACAAAATGTCAAAATGACACCTAATGTCCTACCAATGCACCGCAGTAGTTGAGGTGACACGGACATCGTGGCAGAGTGCAGGATGGACTCACCCGATCTGTGGTCTACTGGCTCACGATCTGTATCTCCAGTACTCACGCTGCGTGGCAAAAGCAACGCGCTAAGCAATAATGCTTAGTGGTGCAATAATATAATAAAAGAAAATAGTAAGAAATTAAATGTGTAGTGAATGTGTACGTTTTCTTTGTTTGGTATTTGTATATCATTTACTTTGTCCACTTTTATTCATTTGGTTGCCCCAAGTAACCTACACTAGGCATCGGATGGATAACGGTAACCGCACTTTGGGTATCTAGTACCTCGGGCCGTCACACCATCGGTCACATATGCATCTCCCGGTGTGCAACAGAACAGCTAACAAGCTGTAAATAATATTAGGCACGAGGCCAAGTCTCAATATAATGTCAAAATGGCTAAAAGCCATAAAATCACAGAATGGCATATTGCCATGTGCAGTACTACTAACTGAACCCTATTGGCATGCCAAACTATCCAAACCAATCTTGTTAGGTATACTAGGGCATTCGATACTTTAAAATTCTTCAATCTTTGAATTTCAATTTTCGATGTTACTATTCACCTCTATGGTCAACTAAAATGTTGACTTTTAGGTAGAAATTAGGTACATTGGTTTTGGCACTCCCAACATAACACATTTTATATTTAAAACTTGTTGGCATTGAGCGTTAATACCATTTCTAAGCATTAAACAAAAGGAGCAGATTTTTCAGATTTTGTACCATAACTTTACTGTACCATTTGGAACTGTTACAATGGAAATTTGAAGAAATGGAAAACATGAAAGTTGTTCCTTATTTTGTCTAGTTGAATTTCATTTTTTGAATCACTCCATTTGGAGTTTTGTAGCTCCAGATATGGCCCAAAAACCCAAGCTGGCCGGATTGCCAATCTGCAGAAATTACCATATCTACAGTAACATGAACAGTGACTGCCACTGCCATTTGGATTAGGTTCTGGCCATAATTTGGGATAGGTTCCTTCATAAAAGTTGTTTGTCTATGTCTTAACGTGTTGCTGTAAAAATTTCAGGTCAATTGACCATATCTACAGTGAGTTATGGCCAAATGAACAGTTACTGTTCATTTGGTCAATTCTGCAGAATCAGTTGCAGGGTATCCGGATTGGGGCCAAGTTTTGGTCCTCTTGCTTTGGTCTTTTGGCATGGTTTCTTCAGCAAAAATGTGCCATTATAAACCTAGTTTCATGTCCAATTGGCCAAACACCAATTGGACTAACACCGCCAAAGTTATGGCTGTGTAATTGGACTGAATTTTCAGTCACCATTCTGCACCCTCTAGGCAGCACACACCTTCCCTTTGCCATGCTTCATTCCAGTCCCAATTAAGGTCAAATTCCTTCAAATGGTCACTAATTGACCATTTGGATGTACTTTAACAATTTCATAAGCCAAGCTAATTTTTACTTCCCAAAACCCTAGCTTCACAATATAATTTCTACAAGGTGCCTTAGTTAGCATACCAATTCATCACCTATATATATATATATATATATATATATATATATATATATATATATCCTCAACATCATTTTTAGTCCACTTTAGGACCAACAAAACACTTATTCCTATACCTTCAATAGGGCTGCCAAATTCTATATTGGACATACACATGAGTTTGGTTCATTTCATTCACAAATACTTGTTGGTTTCAAGTCCTTAACATAGAAATTAAAAGTTTTAAGTGTATATATGCACTAACCTCAAGTGGCAGAATTTTCCAAGCCCCTAAACTTCACTTTTCTTCCTTTTCTTGGCTGCCAAAGGCTTTAGCTAGGTGCTAGGGCAAATTTTAGTGAAGCTAGGTTATGATTTTATGGTGGAAACAAAGGAGAAATTAAGCTTTTGATGGCACATCAATGAAGGGTGTATGGGAGTGGTTTCGGCTGCACTAAGGAGAGAAGGATGGCTGCTGATTTCTTTGTTGAATTTGGTCTTCTCTTATCCCTTTTAATAGTTAGTCAAATAATGGCTTAAGTGTGATTGGTTGAAAATTATAAATGACATCACATTGATGTCATAAATTGCATTTTATTGATTTTTCTTCTCTTTTCTCCACTACTCATTTCCAATTTAATTTCTAGTAATGTTCATTCATATTTTATGTCATATTAATTATTTACTCAACTGGACAAGTCAGCCAAAAATCACCTCGGAAGGCGAAATGACCAAAATGCCCTCCGTTTGGCTTAACGGGTCAAAATCGTCTATACCGATTGAAAAATTTTTCTCTATGTATTTTCTTGGCATTCTAATGCCATGGGAACCTCAATTACCCTTCTCTGGAGTCCCAAAAATTATTTTATAATTTTTCCCCCGGGTCTAGGGCTCCTCGTTGCGAGAACCGCAACTTCCCTCCGGTTACCCATCGCTTGGGCACCGGCTCGTTTTGCTTGGTTGAATTTTATTTCTAAAATTTTTACTAAGTGTTTCTTATTAATATTTGAGTTAATTATGGTTCCTGACTTTAGTTTAAATATTTTTTCGGACGTTCTAGCTGTCCGGACCGATCTGGACCAGACGATGAGGATGTACGGAGTGGTTACCGGGAGGGTGTTACAACTCTTCCCCTCTAATTTAAATTTCGTCCTCGAAATTTACCTGATGAAAACAGTTGAGAGAACTGTTGCCTCATCGTCTCTTCACTTTCCTAAGTTGCCTCCTCGGTGTTGTGGTGCCTCCAAAGCACTTTCACCAATGGAATTTGCTTGTTTCTTAACTCTTTCACTTCCCGAGCCAAGATCCGTAGAGTTTCTTCTTCGTATGTCAAATCCGGCTGTATTTCAATTTCTTCTCTGGAGATAACATGTGAAGGATCTGAGCGGTATCTTCTGAGCATAGACACGTGGAACACATTGTGGATCTTGTCCAGCTCTGGTGGTAAAGCTAGCCTATAGGCCACTGGATCCACACGTTCGATGATTTCATATGGGCCAATGAACCTAGGGCTCAACTTACCTTTCCTTCCAAACCTCAATACCTTCTTCCATGGTGACACCTTGAGGAACACTTTGTCGCCAACCACATATTCTATTTCTTTCCTCTTCAGGTCGGCATAAGTTTTACATGCATGCGAGGCAACCTTTAAGTTGGCTTTGATTGATTTCACCTTCTCCTCACTGTTTCACTGTGCAGCCCTACCAGATTTGTCTTCGCCCAATTCAGTCCAAAGACACTAGAGTTCTACATTTTCTCCCATACTGTAGCTTCATATGGGGCCATTTGGATACTAGCTTGATAGCTATTGTTGTATGCAAATTACGCGATGGGAGGTATCTATCCCAACTTCCTCAAACTCAATGACACAACTCCTCAAAGATATCCTCAAGGACCTGACAAGTATTTCACGTTATTGTTATCATTTCAATTCAATATTTGTATCAATTTCATTGGTTTCAATTGTTTACCTGGATTACTCTTTCTGATTGCCCATCCGTCTGAGGATGGAAAGCTGTGCTGAAATGGAGTTGTGTACCCAAGGACTCATGTAACTTCTTCCAGAATCTCGATGTAAACCTTGGGTCTCGATCAGATATGATGGAAAGTGGAATTCCATGCAGTCTAACTATCTCACTGATATACAATCGCTAACCTCTCTAGTGAGTAGTCGGTCTAATCGGCGAGAAAGTGTGCTGACTTTGTCAATTTATCAACTATCACCCATGCTGCATCATGTTTCTTTCGGGTGAGAGGTAGACCACTTACAAAATCCATGGTGACCCGATCCCATTTCCATTCAGGTATGCGTATAGGCTGTAGCAAACCTGATGGAACTTGGTGTTCTGCCTTGACTTGCTGACATGTCAAGCATTTAGTCACATAGTCAGCTATGTCCTTTTTCATACCAGGCCACCAATACTAAAGCTTCAGGTCATGATACATCTTTGTACTTCCTGGGTGCATAGCATATACATTGGTGTGTGCCTCTTTTAGAATACTGGCTTTCAATTCCCCATTATCTGGTACACACAGTCTTCCTTTGTAATACAGACACCCATCTGCTTTCACCTCATAGTCAGTTGCTTTTCCCTCTGGGATTTTGCTCATAATAGCCATTAGCTTCTCATCTAACTTACGCCCATCTAAAATCTGCTTTGTGAGTTTGGCCTCACTTGCAACTCAGCCAAGATAGCTCCATCACGAACCAAAGATAGACGGGCATTCAATGATCTCAAGGCTGTTATGGATTTTCTGCTCAAAGCATCAGCAACTACATTTGCCTTCCCAAGATGGTAGTCAATTACACAATCATAATCCTTCAGGAACTCAATCCATCACCTCTGTCTAAGGTTGAGCTCCCTCTGAGTTGGCAAATATTTTAGACTTTTGTGGTCTGTGTAAACGTAGCACTTTTCACCATACAAGTAGTGCCTCCATATCTTCAGTGCGAAGATAATTGCTGCAAGTTCTAGATCATGGGTAGGGTAGTTCTGTTCATGTGGTCTTAGCTGTCTGGAAGCATAAGCGACCACCTTTCCCTCTTGCATCAATACACACCCTAACCCATTATGAGAGGCATCACTGTAGACCACGAAGTCCTTTCCTGACACTGGCTGTGTTAACACTGGTGCCTCTGTCAACATAGCCTTCAACCTCTCAAAACTGGTCTGACATTTGTCATTCCAGTCAAATCTGACATTCTTGTGTAACAACTTGGTCATTGGAGCAGCTATTAGGGAAAATCCCTTCACAAATCTTCTGTAATACCCAGCTAGCCCCAAGAAGCTTCGACCTCGATTGTGTTTCGGGAGGCTTCCATTCCATCACTGCTTCTATTTTCTTGGGATCCACCCTAATCCCATCAGCTGACACTATGTGTCCAAGGAATGCAATCTCATTCAGCCAAAAGTCACATTTGGACAACTTAGCATACAGCTTCTTTTCTTTCAGGGTTTGCAGAACAATCCTCAAATGCTCATCATGTTCTTCCCTGGTCTTGGAATACACCAATATATCATCAATAAAGACCACTACGAACCGATCTAAGTATGGATGGAAGATACGGTTCATAAGGTCCATGAATGCTGCTAGTGCATTTGTTAGGCCAAAGGGCATCACTAGGAACTCATAATGCCCATATCGGGTCCTGAATGCAGTCTTTGGCACATCTACATCCTTTACCCTCAGCTGATGATACCCTGATCTGAGATCAATCTTAGAAAATACTCCTGCTCCCTTCAACTGATCAAACAGATCATCAATTCTAGGCAATGGATATTTGTTCTTCACAGTCACTTTATTCAACTGCCGGTAATCAATGCAAAGCCTCAAAGTCCCATCCTTCTTTTTCACAAACAGCACTGGAGCTCCCCATGGTGACACACTGGGGCGTATGAACCCCTTATCTAACAACTCTTGCAACTGAGTTTTCAACTCTCTCAATTCAGTAGGTGCCATCCTATAAGGAGCAATGGAAATGGGTCTTTGTGCCGGTGTCTCAATAGCAAATTCGACTTCCCTTTCTGGTGGCAAACCAGGCAACTCTTCAGGAAATACCTCTGGGAAGTCTCTTACTGTGGGTATGTCACTCAAGTTTGGCTTAGCCTGCCTAGTATCCACCACATGTGCTAGGTAGGCTTCACAGCCTTTTCTCATCATTCTTCTTGCAACTGTGGCTGAAATGACATTGGATAAGAAATCTGTCCTTTCACCCACAACTGTAATTTCATTACCCTCCGGAGTTTTTAGAGAAATCCTCTTCAGTTTGCAATCAACTATTGCCTGATGACGTGACAACCAGTCCATTCCCAAAATCACGTCAAACTCATGGAAGGGCAACTCAATTAGGTCTGCCAAGAATTCATACCCCTGAATCCTTAACGGGCAACCCTTGTATACTTTGTTCACTACCACACTATGGCCCAATGGATTAGTGACTAGAATGTCTTGGTCACTCTCCCCTATTAGTATCCCCCTTTCTACGGGTAGGTTGATGCAGATGTATGAGTGAGTGGATCTTGGATCCACCAAGGCATACACAGGAGTATTGTAGAGGGAGAACGTACCCCTGATGACGTCCGGGGCATCTTGCTCCTCCTGAGCTCTCAGGGCATAATTTCTTGCTGGTGGTCTGCTGTCAGGCCTCTCCGCCGCTCGGATGCAGCCTCTGTGATGGTCCAACAGCCTCAGATTTACCAGATTTTCTACCTCTCTGTGGTGCAGGAGCAGGTCTATCTGCTTGTGTTGGAGCAGCTGTAGTAGTTCTGCGTGGACAGTTCCTTAACTGATGCTCTGTTGACCCACACCTCAAACAGGCACCAGTTACTCTCCAACACTCCCCCTTGTGCCACTTCAGGCAGTGTGGACATGCAGAAGATGCTGGGGCTGGTCCCCTGAAACCCATCCCTGGAGAGCTGCCCACTGATGGTGTGGACTGACCTCTCCTAGGGGTGAATCGTGGGCCTGAGGCCCGACCACGACCACGTGGTGAGCTGAACTCTGTGCAGGAGGACCCTTGAACTTCTTCCCAAATGCAGGAGCTGAACTAGACTGACCTGGGCCCCTCTTCTGCTGTCTTTCCCTTCTAGTCTGCTCACTGATTCTTACTTTTTCAACCTTTATTGCAGCTTCCGCTAACTTGGTAAATTCTGTGATTCCCAAGGCAGTGAGCTGGATCTTGATGTTGTCATTTAGTCCCTCTTCAAATCTCTTACATCTTTCAGCTTCATTAGGGACTATCTCCCTTCCATAACGGCTCAATCAGACAAATTCCTTCTCATATTCAGTCACTGACAACTGTCTCTGCCTCAAGTTAATAAACTCTCTTCTTCTCTCTTCCAGGTATACAGTACCCACATATTTCTTCTTGAATTCAAAGAGGAAGAAGTCCTAGGTTACAGCTTCTGGCTGCACTTCACTGCACACCGTGTCCCACCACTCATAAGCATCATCTTGCAACAGAGATATGGCAGCCTCTAAATTTTGCTCTGGGGTGCAGTGGAGTTGTTTTAGAACTCTGCCTGTTCTGTTCAACCAATTCTCGGCTACCACAGAATCATCTTCTCTCTTGCTGAAGAAATCCACCGCCCTAAACTTTCTCAGCCTTTCCAGGTGTGATTTCTGCTGTGGAGCTGGTGGTGGTGGTGGTGCTGGCATTACTCCGGCCATTTGTCTAAAGAAGTCGGCCATTTGCTGAAACATGGCCTATGGAGGCTGAGCAGGCTCTGCTTGAGCTGGCGGAGCAGATTCTCTCATGCCTCCAGTCTCAGCTGCTGCAGGTGGAGCATGACTCTCCACTTCCTCCTCAACAGCTCTCTGAGATGAAGGGTCCATATCCTATTCAAAATAACAAAAACAAACAGATCTGCATTAGTGTCACCTCGACTCTTACAAATGCAATGCATGGTATGGACTCAATCTAGGCCCAGAAACGCCTAAACCGTGCTCTGATACCACTAAATGTGGCACCCCTTACCCGTGCACAGTATACTCGAGTAAGTAATGCCACACGGTGTACTGGCACACTCTAATATACCTTACTTAATTTGTATCATGCTTTTGAAGCTAATTTATGAAATATTATTTATTTAAGCCATTTATCGAAATTATTATTTATTTGAGGTTCCGAAAATTTTAAAGAAAATCCGGCGGAGTACCGGCTAAAAATAGAGAAAACAGTTCTTCGGAACCTGTTAAAAACACTTCCAAATAATTGCCAAATAATCCCAACTTCAATTTATCAGCAAAATCTCAATATTAAGATCTCAATAACATTTCAATTCCAGTTCTCAATCATCCATCACATGTGATGATCACATATAAATCACAAGTAAACATTTACTTTTCCATTCACAAGTACAATTTTCATAATTTACATAAACATCAATATACATTACACAAGTTTAATTACATAGGATAAAAACAAAGTTAAGTTACAAAATGTCAAAATGACAACTAATGTCCTACCAATGCACTGTAGAAGTTGAGGTGACACGGACACTGTGCAGAGCTGCAGGATGGACTCACCCGATCACCGTGGTCTCACGGGCTCACGATCTGTATCTCCAGTACCTACGCGTGGCAAAAGCAACGCGCTAAGCAATAATGCTTAGTGGTGCAATAATATAATAAAAGAAAATAGTAAGAAATTAAATGTGTAGTGAATGTGTACGTTTTCTTTGTTTGGTATTTGTATATCATTTACTTTGTCCACTTTTATTCATTTGGTTGCCCCAAGTAACCTACACTAGACGACTGGACTGGATAACGGGTAAACTGGCACTGGGTATCTAGTACCTCGGGCCGTCACACCATCGGTCACATATGCATCTCCCGGTGTGCAACAGAACAGCTAACAAGCTGTAAATAATATTAGGCACGAGGCCAAGTCTCAATATAATGTCAAAATGGCTAAAAGCCATAAAATCACGGAATGGCATATTGCCATGTGCAGTACTACTAACTGAACCCTATTGGCATGCCAAACTATCCAAACCAATCTTGTTAGGTATACTAGGGCATTCGATACTTTAAAATTCTTCAATCTTTGAATTTCAATTTTCGATGTTACTATTCACCTCTATGGTCAACTAAAATGTTGACTTTTAGGTAGAAATTAGGTACATTGGTTTTGGCACTCCCAACATACCACATTTTGTATTTAAAACTTGTTGGCATTGAGCGTTAATACCATTTCTAAGCATTAAACAAAAGGAACAGATTTTTCAGATTTTGTACCATAATTTTACTGTTCCATTTGGAACTGTTATAGTGGAAATTTGAAGAAATGGCAAACATGAAAGTTGTTCCTTATTTTGTCTAGTTGAATTTCCTTTTTTGAATCACTCCATTTGGAGTTTTGTAGCTCCAGATATGGCCCAAAAACCCAAGCTGGCCGGATTGCCAATCTGCAGAAATTACCATATCTATAGTAACATGAACAGTGATTGCCACTGCCATTTGGGTTAGGTTCTGGCCATAATTTGGGATAGATTACTTCATGAAAGTTGTTTGTCTATGTCTTAACGTGTTGCTGTAAAAATTTCAGGTCAATTGACCATATCTACAGTGAGTTATGGCCAAATGAACAGTTACTGTTCATTTGGTCAATTCTGCAGAATCAGTTGCAGGGTATCCGGATTGGGGCCAAGTTTTGGTCCTCTTGGTTTGGTCTTTTGGGCATGGTTTCTTCAGCAAAAATGTGCCATTATAAACCTAGTTTCATGTCCAATTGGCCAAACACCAATTGGACTAATACAGCCAAAGTTATGGCTGTGTAATTGGACTGAATTTTTAGTCACCATTCTGCACCCTCTAGGCAGCACACACCTTCCCTTTGCCATGCTTCATTCCAGTCCCAATTAAGGT
The DNA here is from genome assembly GCF_030052815.1 of Hevea brasiliensis. Classification (NCBI taxonomy): domain Eukaryota; kingdom Viridiplantae; phylum Streptophyta; class Magnoliopsida; order Malpighiales; family Euphorbiaceae; genus Hevea; species Hevea brasiliensis. Next base: position 38,993,420 of record NC_079503.1, on the reverse strand, counting down.
CAAATTCCTTCAAATGGTCACTAATTGACCATTTGGATGTACTTTAACAATTTCATAAGCCAAGCTAATTTTTACTTCCCAAAACCCTAGCTTCACAATATAATTTCTACAAGGTGCCTTAGTTAGCATACCAATTCATCACCTATATATATATATATATATATATATATATATCCTCAACATCATTTTTAGTCCACTTTAGGACCAACAAAACACTTATTCCTATACCTTCAATAGGGCTGCCGAATTCTATATTGGACATACACATGAGTTTGGTTCATTTCATTCACAAATACTTGTTGGTTTCAAGTCCTTAACATAGAAATTAAAAGTTTTAAGTGTATATATGCACTAACCTCAAGTGGCAGAATTTTCCAAGCCCCTAAACTTCACTTTTCTTCCTTTTCTTGGCTGCCAAAGGCTTTAGCTAGGTGCTAGGGCAAATTTTAGTGAAGCTAGGTTATGATTTTATGGTGGAAACAAAGGAGAAATTAAGCTTTTGATGGCACATCAATGGAGGGTGTATGGGAGTGGTTTCGGCTGCACTAAGGAGACAAGGATGGCTGCTGATTTCTTTGTTGAATTTGGTCTTCTCTTATCCCTTTTAATAGTTAGTCAAATAATGGCTTAAGTGTGATTGGTTGAAAATTATAAATGACATCACATTGATGTCATAAATTGCATTTTATTGATTTTTCTTCTCTTTTCTCCACTACTCATTTCCAATTTAATTTCTAGTAATGTCTATTCATATTTTATGTCATATTAATTATTTACTCAACTGGACAAGTCGGCCAAAAATCACCTCGGAAGGCGAAATGACCAAAATGCCCTCCGTTTGGCTTAACGGGTCAAAATCGTCTGTACCGATTGAAAAATTTTTCTAGGAAGATACGGTTCTTCCCAACTGGGGCGTATGAACCCCTTATCTAACAACTCTTGCAACTGAGTTTTCAACTCCCTCAATTTAGTGGGTGCCATCCTATAAGGAGCAATGGAAATGGGTGCTGTACCCGGCAGTGTCTCAATAGCAAATTCAACTTCCCTTTCTGGTGGCAAACCAGGCAATTCTTCAGGAAATACATCTGGGAAGTCTCTTGCTGTGGGTATATTACTCAGGTTTGGCTTAGCCTGCCTAGTATCCACCACATGTGCTAGGTAGGCTTCACAGCCTTTTCTCATCATTCTTCTTGCAACTGTGGCTGAGATAACATTGGACAGAAGATCTGTCCTTTCCCCCACAACTGTGATCTCATTACCCTCAGAAGTTTTCAAAGAAATTCTTTTCAATTTGCAATCAACTATTGCCTAATGACGTGACAACCAGTCCATTTCCAAAATCACGTCAAACTAGTGGAAAGGCAACTCAATCAGGTCTGCCAAGAATTCATACCCCTGAATCCTTAACGGGCAACCCTTGTATACTTTGTTCACCACTACACTGTGGCCCAATGGATTAGTGACCAGAATGTCTTGGTCACTCTCCCCTACTAATATCCCCCTTTCTACAGGTAGGTTGATGCAGATGTATGAATGAGTGGATCCTGGATCCACTAATGCATGCACAGATGTATTGTAGAGGGAGAACGTACCCCTGATGACGTCCGGGGCATCTTGCTCCTCCTGAGCTCTCAGGGCATAAGCTCTGGCAGGTGGTCTGTTATCTGGCCTCTCTGCTGGCTCAGATGCAGGCCTCTGTGATGGTCCTACTGCCTCAGATTTGCCGGATTTTCTACCCCTTTGTGGTGCAGGAGCAGTGCATGCTCGCTTGTGTTGGAGCATTGTAGTAGTTCCGTGTGGGCGGTTCTTCAATCGATGCTCTGTTGACCCACACCTTAGCGAGCACAGTCACTCTCCAACACTCCTTATGCCATTTCAAACAATATGGACATGCAGAAGATCTGGGGCTGGTCCTCGAACCCCATCCTCGGAGAGCGCCACCGATGGTGTGGGTGACCTCTCCTAGGGGTAAATCGTGGCTGGGCTCTGAGGCCCGACCACGACCGTGTGGCTGACCTAAACTCTGTGCAGGTGGACCCTTGAACTTCTTCCCAGGTGCAGGAGATGAACTAGACTGACCCGGGCCCCTCTTCTGGTCTGCTCACTGATTCTTACTTTTTTAACCTTTATTGCAGCTTCTACTAACTTGGTGAAGTCTGTAATTCCCAAGGTAGTGATCATGATCTTTATGTTGTCATTTAGTCCCTCTTCAAATCTCTTACACCTTTCAGCTTCATTAGGGACTATCTCCCTTCCATAGCGGCTTAATCGGACAAATTCCTTTTCATACTCAGCCACTGACAGCTGTCTCTACCTTAGATTAATGAACTCTCTTCTTCTCTCTTCCAGGTATATACTACCCACATATTTCTTCTTAAATTCGGAGAGGAAGAAGTCCCAAGTTACTATTTCTAGCTGTACTTCACTGGACACAGTATCCCACCATTCATATGCGTCGTCTTGTAGCAGAGATACAACAGCTTCTAGATTTTGCTCTGGAGTGCAGTGGAGTTGTTTTAGAACTCTGCCTGTTCTGTTCAACCAATTTTCGGCTGCAACAGAATCATCTTCTCTCTTGGCAAAGAAGTCCACTGCTCCAAACTTTCTCAATCTTTTCAGGTGTGATTTCGGTTGTAGAGGTGGTGGTGGTGGTGGCATTACCCCAGCCATTTGTTGAAAGAATTCGGCCATTTGATGAAACATGGCCTGTGGAGGCTGAGCAGGCTCTGCTTGAGCTGGCGGAGTAGGTTCTCTCCTACCCCCAGTCTCAGCTGCTGCAGGTGGAGCATGACTCTCCACTTCCTCCTCGACTGCCCTCTGAGATGTAGGGTCCATATCCTATTCAAAATAAGAAAGACAAACAGATCTGCATTAGTGTCACCTCGACTCTTACAAATGCAATGCATGGTATGGACTCAATCTAGGCCTAGAAATGCCTAAACCGTGCTCTGATACCACTAAATGTGACACCCCTTACCCGTGTACAGTATACCCGAGTAAGCAATGTCACACGGTGTACCGGCACACTCTATTATACCTTAATTAACTTTTATCATTCTTTTGAATATAACTTGTGAAATATAATATCTTTGAGCCATTTTTCAAAATTATAATTTATTTGAGGTTCTGAAAATTTTATAGAAAATCCGGCAGAGTACCGGCTAAAACTGGAGAAAACCGTTCTTCAGAACCTGTTAAAACACTTCCAATAATCATTTCTCATCATTCTCAAACTCCAGAGATCATCAAAATCTCAACGTTTTTCAATTTCATTTCTCAATCATTCATCTCATATGATAATCATGTACAAATCACAAATAAACATTCACTTTTCCATTCATCAACACAATTTTCATTATTTACATGAAAATCAAAATATATTACATAAGTTTCATTTACACAAAGGAAAATAAAAATCAATTACAAAATACCCAAAATGAAGCCTAGTGTCCTACCAATGCACTGTAGATGGTAAGGTGACACGGACACTATGCAGAGCTGCAGGATGGACTCACCCAGTCTGCGGTCTACTGGGCTCACGATCAGTATCTCCGGAACCTACGCGTGGCAAAAGCAATGCGCTAAGCAATGATGCTTAGTGGTGCAATAATAAAATAAAAGAAAATAGCAGAAAATAAATATGTATTTAATGTATATGTCTTATTTGGTTTGTATCTGTTATATTCATTTATTTCTTTAACTTTGTCCATTTTCATTCATTTGGTTGCCCAAGTACCTATACTGGACAACTGGACTGGATAAACGGGTAAACTGGCACTGGGTATCAAGTACCTCGGGCCGTCACACCATCGGTCACATATGTATCTCCCGGTGTGCATCAGAACAGCTAACAAGCTGTAAATAACAATAGGCACAAGGCCAAGTCTCAACATTATATCAAAATGGCTAAAAGCCATAAAATCACAGAATGGCATAATGCCATGTGCAGTACTGCTAACTGAACCCTATTGGCATGCCAAACTATCCAAACCAATCTTGTTAGGTATACTCGGGCATTTGATACTTTTAAAATTCGTCAATTTGTGAATTTCAAGTTTTGGGTGTTACTATTCACTTCATTAGTCAACAAAAATGTTGACTTTTGGATAGAAAATAGGTGTATTGGTTTTAACACTCCCAATGTACCACATTTTGCATTTAAAACTTGTTAGAATTAATCACCAAATCCATTTCCAAACGTAGCACTAAGGGGCAGAATTTTCAGTTTTTGTAGCCTAAATTTACTGTTCCATTGGGCACTGTTGCAGTGGGAATTTGAGGAAATGGTAAACATGAAAGTTGTTCCTTATTTTGTCTAGTTGAATTTTTTTTTTTGAATCACTCCATTTGGAGTTTTGTAGCTCCAGATATGGTCCAAAAACCACAGCTGGCCGGATTGGAAAACTGCAGAATTTACCAAATGTACAGTACAATGAACAGTGACTATGAGTGCCTTGTTGGATAGGTTTTGGTCATAATTTGGGGTAGCTTTCTTCATGAAAGTTGTTTGTCTATATCTTATCTTGTTGCTGTAAAAATTCTAGGTCAAATGGACCATTTTACAGTGAGTTATGGCCAAATGAACAGTTTAGTTACTGTTCATTTGGTCATTCTGCAGAATCTGCTTGCAGGGTATCCGGATTGGGGCCAACTTTTGGTCCACTTGCTTTGGTCTTTTGGGCATGGTTTCTTCAGCAAAATTGTGCCATTATATGTCTAGTTTCATGTCCAATTGGCCAAACACCAATTGAACCTACACAGCCAAAGATATGGCAGTCCAAATAGGCTGGACTCACAGCCTCCCTGCTGCTGTCACTAGGCAGCCTACCCATTTCAGTTTGCCATGCAATAGTTCACTCCAAATTATGGTCAACTTACCTCAAATGGTCACTAATTGAACATTAGAATGTTCTTTAACAATTTCATTAGAAAAGTCCAATTTTTCTCCCAAAACCCTAATTCCCATTATGAGTTTTCACAACATAACTTAATTAACTAACTAATTCATTATTCTTATAGTTACATACTTTAAACATAATCTCTAGTTCACTACAAGTCCATCAAAAACACTCAATCTTGTTCCTTCCTTAGGGCTGCCGAAATTCATGGTATACATACACATAAATTCCATTCATTTAATTCACAAATCCTTACTCACTTTAAGTCTTTAACATGGAATAAGAGGGATTTAGGTATAGATAGGCACTAACCTCTTGTAGGGCAGAATTTTCCAAGTTTAAACTTCACTTTCCTTCCTTTTCTAGGCTGCCAAACACTTTCCCAAGAGGTATGGACAAGCTTTAATGAAAGGTGTCTAGGGTTTAGTAGTGGAAATTCATGAGAAATGGAAGTAGTGAAAGAAAATTTTCATGGAGGGAGTGGAAGAGAGGGTCACGGCTTTGGAAGAAGAAGAAACCAGAAAATGGTCTCTTAATTTGTCATTTTTCCCTTTTTAAATAATTTTTGTTGTGTTGTTGAATGGTGGTTAGTGGAGGGCATTTAAATAACATCATAGTGATGTCATAATTAAGGATTTAAGTCATTTTCTTTTTCTTTCTTTTCTATTCATTTTTAATTTAATTTTTAGAAATATTTATTCATATTATAGATCATAATAATTATTTACTTAACTGGAAAAGTCGGCCAAAAATCACCTTTGAAGGCGAAATGACCAAAATGCCCTCCGTTTGGCTTAACGGGTCAAAATTGTCTATACCGATTGAAAAATTTTTCTAAATATTTTCTTGGCATTCTAATGCCATAGGGACCTCAATGACCCTTCTCTGGAGTCCCAAAAATTATTTTATGAATTTTTCCCCTGGTCTAGGGCTCCTAGTTGCGAGAACCGCAACTTCCCTCTGGGTTACCCATCGCTTGGGCACCGGCTCATTTAACTTGGTTGTATTTTATTTCTAAAATTTTTCCTAAATTTTTCTTATTAATATTTGAGTTAATTATGGTTCCTCACTTTACTTAAAATATTTTTCCGGACGTTCTAGCTATCCGGACCGACACTGGTCACCGGAACAGTAGAATGTACGGAGTTGCTACCGGGAGGGTGTTACATAATTCCTCTCATGCGGTTTAAGCTGGCGTGAAGCATAGGCAATGACATTCCTATCTTGCATCAACACACAACCCAATCCATTATGAGAAGCATCACTGTATATGGTATACTCCTTACCTAAAGTGGGCAAGGTTAAGACTGGAGCTTCAGTTAAACGCCTTTTTAACTCATCAAAACTTTCCCGGCACCAATTAGTCCACTGAAATTTTACATCCTTCCTAAGTAGCTTGGTCAGTGGAGATGCTAGTATGGAGAATCCCTTCACAAACCTTCGGTAATACCCGGCTAAACCAAGGAAACTCTGAACTTCCGTGACATTTCTAGGTGGCTTCCAATTAAGAATGGCTTCTACTTTGCTAGGATCCACCTGGATTCCCTCTGCAGATACAATTTGCCCCAAAAATGTAATCTCCTTTAGCCAAAACTCACATTTCAACAGTTTGGCATACAACTGCTTCTCCCTCAAAGTCTGCAATACTATCCTCAAGTGCTTGTCGTGTTCCTCTGCATTCTTTAAGTACACCAAAATATCATCAATAAACACCACAACCAACTGGTCCAAATATGGCCTGAAGATAGTGTTCATCATGCCCATAAAAGAAGCTGGAGCATTAGTCAACCCGAATGGCATTACCAAGAACTCATAGTGGCCATACCGAGTCCTAAAGGCAGTTTTAGGAATACTTTGCTCCTGCACCCTCAACTGGTAGTAGCCTGATCTCAAGTCAATTTTAGAGAATACAGTTGCATCCTTTAACTGATAAAACAAATCATCGATCCATGGCAGAGGATATCTATTCTTTATGGTCACTTTATTCAACTGTCTGTAGTCTATGCATAGACGGAGAGTACCATCCTTCTTCTTCACAAATTATACTGGTGCTCCCCAAGGTGACACGCTAGGGCGGATGAAACCCTTATCTAACAATTCCTGTAATTGCACCTTCAACTCTTTCAACTCATCAGGTGCCATCCTATAAGGAGTGATGGAGATTGGCTCCACACTAGGCATAGTCTCAATTTCAAACTGCACCTCTCTTTCTGGAGGCAATCCCGGTAATTCTTCCGGAAAGACATCCGGAAAATCCCATACCATAGGAATATCTTTAAGATCTAGAGTCCCCACCTAGGTGTCTATCACATGAGCTAGATAAGCTTCACATCCCTTTCTAATCGTCTTTCTAGCAAGTGCAGCTGAAATGATGTTGGATGGCAATAACTGTCTCTCCCCGTGTATCACTATGTCTGCATATTCGAGAAGACCAAAAGTGATTGTCTTCAATCTACAGTCAATCATGGCGTGATGCCTGGCTAACCAATCCATGCCCAAGATGATATCATAATCTCGGAAGGGCATGTCAATTAAGTCTGACAAGATTGTATGTCCTTGGATCACCAGAGGACAATCCTTATACAATTTGTTCACCCTAACTTCTTGTCCTAAAGGACTAGTCACTAGCACATCATAATCCAATTTCACACAAGGAATAGCAACAGAGCATGCAATACTGGCACTAGCATAAGAATTTGTAGAACCAGGGTCAAACAACACATATACATCTCTATCAAAAATGGAGAAAGTACCAGCCACAACATCTGATGTCTCAGCTTCATCCCTCTGGCGCATGGTGTATACCCTGACTGGTGCACCACTCTACTCTGGTTGGCTCACTGTGCCTTGGCTGCCAGAAGTGTTACCTCTATCCCTGTCTCTGCCTCTACTAATTGTTTGTTGTCCTCTGGAAGCAAAACCTTGAATAGATCCCTCAGTGGTAGTAGGTGGCCCAGATCTGCGGGCACTAGTGCAATCTCTAGCAAAATGCCCACTTCCACCACAGTTGTAACAGGCTCCTATGGCCTTATAACATACTCCTCCATGAGTCTTGCCACAAGTCTCACAAGCACAGGTAGGAAAGGAACCCCTAGATGTCTGATATACGGATCTAGGTGGCCTCTGCCCTGTGAATCTTCCCCTACTAGATCCTCTGTTACTTGGTCCCCCAAAGCTCTTCCTCTTACCTGAATTGTTACTTGTGAAGGAACGGAAGCGTAAAAAACATAAGTTTATACCATTGAATTCAAAAATTTTCACCTAGGGTCACATGCATCATGCAAGATTTATTTTTAACTATTTGATTTCAATGATAAACAACATATTAAAACTCTTTTAATATGTTTTTGGATCTGTATTTGCCATTTAAGATTTTAAAATTAATCAGATTAATTTTAGAACCCTAGATTAAATCAAGAACGATTACACTAACCTCTTGATGCACTGCAACGTGTCTGCGCCATTGAGATTCGTCTTCAGGACACCAGATGTTGTCCCTCTAGCTTGTCCACACCAAGAACACCTATGGCAGCCCTTGAATAGCTTCTAAAGCTTTTTCTATTAATTAGAAAATCAAGTTCTGCCTTTTAAGAGATTAAAGATGTAAACAGGACACTAGAAACAATTTCTAGTGTTCTTAATTCAAGAGATTAATGGCTAATCTCTTTGAATTGATAAGAGATGAAGAAGAAGAGATGAAAACCCTCAAAGTGGCGTGACAAAGGAGTGTGGCTGCTGGTTGTATTTTATTTTCTCATAACAACACTTAAATAGCTAGGTTAACACATTAAACCCTTGCCACATGTCACTCTTTGATTAGCTCTAGGTTTAAGTGAACCAATCACATTGTGCCAAGTATTAAACCTATATTTAATCTTGATTTTAATCATCTTACATGATTAAAAAACATTTGGCAAGCTTATGTGTAATCCCATGTGTCACCATCTCATGGTGCCACGTGTCACACTGCAAAATGACCAAAATGCCCCTGTGTCTTAATTTTGAGTTCTCAACCCAAAATAATTATTTTTCTTCTTCTAATTAATTTATATCAAATATAAATTAATTAATTAATCTCTATTAATTAATTTCTCATTAATTAAATTCATATTTAAACACTTTAAATATAAATTTAATTTATACTACACATCCAATAATCTAGATTTGGTTTCAAGTAATGCTAGGGACTTTGCAATTTAATTGCAAACCAAACCTATTTAATTAATCAATTAAACTCTTTAATTAATTAATTAAATCATATTTAAATAGGTGATAACTTGTGTATGTGTGTGACTTACTAGGCTCATCACTAATTGGCAATGAGACATGATATCAACTCTTAATATCATCAGAACTCTTTCTTACCATAAATGATTTCTCTAAATCATTTTATGAACCTCATAGACCATGGTTAACACCTAGCATAGCATGCCATGGCCACCCAATTAGTAATAAGGTTTACCTTAAATGAACCTATAATCATATGTTACCATGCACTAGAATCTCTCTGTTACAAAATCCCAACTCAAGCTGGAGTCATGGTTTATGTCAAACTCTATTTGCTATGAATATTATGTTCTCTTTTAATTCCAGTTCTTGATTAAAAAGATTTTCTCATCAAAAACTCTTTTCTGAATAAATCTATCTGTCCTGGCCAGGAACTTGAAACATCAAGAACAACTAAATGAACATAGGATTTTATCTCTATTTACTTAGAGGAACAGATTCCATCTTGATCAACACCTACCTCCATATATAACTAGTAGGAGCCAACACATGCCCATATACCCATACACAGTACAAGTATGAAAGCAATATCAAACTCAAACTACCTATATACAAGATAAGCTGTGCTATCTCAGTCTAAAGATTATATGCCTCGATATGATTTATGACAAAACATTGACAAGAGTAAACTCCATGTGCTTGTCATAAGTGTCACTGGTTCGGCCTACTTATCATTTATAAGTGCCTATCATGTTTGTTATATGGCATGAGACTCACCATTCCATCTTATTTATATCTTATATAAATAACTTGGGAACAAACATGAATACAATCTTTCTGGATAAGTCATGTCCTTATTATGAAGTATCCTCGATTGTGAACCTATTTATGATACTTTGTGCTAGAAATATTGTCACTCATATTCTTAACAACTTAAGAATAATATTTCTAACAAAATATCAATGGACCTTTTCTATTACACATAAATATATTATGTAAACTGAAAGTGGAAATGCCTTTTATTAATAAAAATATATATAAGATACATACTAAATGATATGCTCTAGGGCATACTACTAACAATCTCCCACTAGCACTAGAGCCATTCATTACAATACCTTAGACCCATCTTCTCAAGATGTCAGTCTAACTGAGCTTGTGACAAAGGCTTAGTGCATGGATCAGCTGAATTTTTTCAGCTGATGTTATTTTTCTGCATGGCTATATCGCCTTTGCCCAACTATATGTCTGATAATGTGGTAGTGCCTTTCTATGTGTTTGGATTTTGGGTGAGACCTTAGTTCCTTAGCCTGTATGACTGCTCCATTGTTGTCACGAAGGTAGTGGAACCATTGACTCAATGGAAGGAACTACTATAAGTTCTCACACGAACTTCTTTATCCAAACGACTTCCTTTGTAGCATCCGATGCAAAGAATATACTCAACCTCTGTAGTGGAATCTGCAGTCGTGCTCTGTTTGGAACTCTTCTAACTGACTGCACCTCCATTACAAATGAACACATATCCAGAGGTAGACTTCCTATCATCGATATCGGATTGGAAATCAGAATCAGTATAACCATCCAATTGCAAGTCTCCACCTCCATAAATCAAGAATAAATCCTTAGTTCTTCTCAAGTACTTAAGGATATTCTTGACAGCTATCCAGTGTTCCAAACCTGGATTGGATTGATACCTGCTAGTCAAACTAACAGCATATGCGATATCAGGCCTAGTACACAACATTGCATACATTAAACTTCCAATAGCCGAAGCATATGGAATCCTGGCCATCTTATCTCTTTCTTCAGGTGTCTTTGGAGACATCTCTTTAGAAAGATGGATACCATGTCTCACTGGTAACAATCCTCTCTTGGAATCAAGCATGTTAAACCTCTTTAACACCTTTTCCAAGTATAGACTTTGGGATAAACCAATTATTCTTTTCGCTTTATCTCTATAGATGCAAATCCCAAGAATATAGGTTGCCTCCCCTAAGTCTTTCATAGAGAATGTATTTGACAACCATACCTTTATAGTTGTCAACATACCTGTGTCATTACCCATCAATAGTATGTCATTCACATATAAGACAAGGAAAGTGATAGCACTGTCACTAACCTTCTTATATACACATGGCTCATCCTCATTTTTGATAAAACCAAAGGATTTAATGGCTTCATCAAAACGGATGTTCCAACTCCTCGAAGCTTGTTTCAACCCATAAATGGATCGCTTTAGCTTGCATACCTTGGAACCATCTTGGGATTCAAATCCCTTAGGTTGTTCCATGAAAATGTTTTCTTTAATGTATCCATTGAGAAAAGCTGTTTTGACATCCATCTGCCAAATCTCATAATCATAGTACGCAGCTATTGCTAATAAAATCCTAATTGATTTAAGCATGGCAACAGGTGAGAAAGTCTCCTCATAGTCGATTCCTTGCCTTTGGCGAAACCCTTTCGCTACTAGCCTTGCCTTATAGGTCTCTACCTTTCCATCAGAACCAATTTTCTTCTTGAAAACCCATTTGTTCCCTATAGGTATAATACCTTCAGGTGGGTCAACAAGATCCCAAACTTGATTCTTATACATGGAATCAATCTCGGATTTCATAGCATCAATCCATTTTGAAGAGTCTATATCTGATATAGCTTCTTCATAGGTAAGTGGATCATCTCCATGATCTACTTCTTCATGAGTAGACAACTCTTGTTCTTCTTCATGAAGAAAACCATATCTCACTGGTGGGTGAGATACCCTGGTTGTTCTACGAGGAACAGCTGTAAATGTTTCATCAACGGGTATTGGTTGACTAGATGGATCTATATCCATCTGATCTGTTGGTTGGTCAGAATTCTCCAATTCTAACTCTATTTGCCTTCCTTTGCCTCCTTCTTGAACAAACTGTTGTTCAAGAAATGTGGCATCTCCACGTATCACAACCTTTTGTGAAGTAGGCAAATAAAAATAATATCCAAAACTATCTTTTGGATATCCAACAAATTGACCCTTTTCTGATCTGGTCTCCAATTTATCAGTGTTCAGCTTTTTGATATAAACTGGACAACCCTAAATCTTAACATGCTTAAGACTTGGTTTTCTTCCATGCCATATCTCATAAGGTGTGGAAGAAACTGATTTTGATGGAATCCTATTAAGAATATACAAAGCTGATTCTAATGCAAATCCCCAAAAGGAGATTGGCATATCAGTATAGCTCATCATACTACGTACCATATCCAATAGAGTACGATTTCTCCTTTCAGATACACCATTCAGCTGTGGCGTTCCTGGAGGAGTCAGCTGAGAAACAATGCCATGCTCTCTCAAGTATTCATCAAATTCAGTACTCAAATATTCACCTCCACGATCTGATTGAAGAGCTTTAATATTCTTTCCTGTTTGATTTTCTACTTCAGATTTAAATTCTTTGAACTTTTCAAAAGATTCATGTTTGTATTTCATCAAATACAAATACCCAAACCTTGATTTATCATCAGTAAAGGTAATAAAATAATGAAAGCCCCCTCTAGCCATTTCTTTAAATGGACCACATGCATCACTATGTATTAGCTCCAAAATATTTTCAGCTCTTAGCCCCTGTTCAACAAAGGGTGATATAGTCATTTTGCCCTGAAGGCAAGATTCACAAGTTAGAGTAGGCTCAGAGTCTAATAAGGATAGAATCCCCATTTTCTCCAATTTTGTAATCCTATCTTCTGCAACATGACATAACCTTAAGTGCCAAATATATTTTGAACTTGAGTTGTTTTTCACCACGACATTGCTTTCATTTAGATTGCTATACTCTGGCCAGTGGAAACACTTTCTTACTGGTAATGGAAACACTTTCTTATTGGCAATGGAAACACTTTCCTGTTGGCAGTGGAAACACTTTCCTTTGCCTTCATCAGCTTTAGTCTTCCTTTTCTGTTTAGCTATTTTCTTAGAAGGACCAGGAATCTGAGGTTTCTTTTTCTTATTGCCCTTCTTCTTGTTGGACTTTCCAGCAGAAGAAGATGCAACCAAAGCTACCACTTTTCCTTTATTGCCTGGCATATTCTTTTGGGCAATAACCAGCATGTTGAGTAAACCAGCTAAGGTGCATTCCTGTTGAGTCATATGGAAATTTGTCACAAAATTTGCCAAAAGTCCCAGGAAGGGACTGAAGGATCAAATCCGTCTGTAGTTGGAAATCCATGTTGAAGTCAAGATATTCCAACTGCTCAATCAGCCGAATCATCTTGTGGACATGATCCCCAACATTCTGTCCCTCAGACATCCTCATGCGGAACAGCTGCCTAGATATCTCATACCTAGCATTCCTGCTGTGCTCACCATACAACTCTTTTAGGTGAAGGAGGATCTCACTCGCACTCTACATGTTCTCATGTTGCTTCTGTAACTCATTACTCATGGAAGCAAGCATGTAACACTTAGCTCTCATATCATGCTCCTTCCACTTGTCCAAAGTTTCATGTTCCTCTTGTGTGGCCTCTGGAGGTAAGGGACCAGGAACATTTGAATCTAGAACATATCCTATATGTTCAAGGTTCAGGACAAGTTTCAAATTTCTTAGCCAATCAGACAGATTAGGTCCTGTCAACCTATTGTGATCAAGTATGCCTGCAAGGATATTTGATGGTGGTGGTTGTTTTGTGATCATTTTTATCAGAAAATTAACTGCAGAAAATAATCAGATTAATTAGTAAATGTATCATGTAATTAACCAAAATGATTATGGTCTTTTAATCAAATTGGTCCTCCCACTAACTTAGCGAATCCTACACTTCCAAAGTAGAAAACGGAAATCCTAGTTTGATGGATTTCTAGTGGGTGATTAAATTCTTATTATTCAATTGATCATCCTCAGGTACATCCATTATTGGAATTACAATAAACTATAAGTGAGCAACTCTTTGCCCATCACATCTCATGTGAGGTTCAATCCTTTACCTAGCCCCTAATGCTCAAAATCTCAGGTACATCCATTATTGACTTATCTTGCATTAGTTAAGTTGATCCCATTGAGCCAGTAATTATGCAAATAATTTTAATGTCCTCAGGTACATCCAATATTGGCCACTAAACCATTTACATATTTACAACATCTCATGCTTAACAATTATTCTTAAGAAAATCTCTTAAATTAATTGCATCTTATGCAACTATTTAAAATTTCTTAAAATAATTGCCCCAATGGAGGGCCTATGTTATAATTACTTTAATTATAGCATTTCCAACTTAATCATTTGTTTGGAACATTTTATGGTCATTCTAATTACTATTAAGGTCTCACTTTGCACATTATCCATTTAGCATGCATATATCATATAATTGCATACATTCCCATACATCTCATGCATTCATGGATAAGCAGTAAATATGGTATGATCATGGACTTTCTAAGGGATTCAATCGAGCCACCAAGAATTGAATCAGGGCATTCCTAGGTGCATTTCATTCATTCATTTTACAAGAGTTGCTGAAGGAGTACATAATCAACACTTGATCTTGAATTCCTCCCACTGGTCCCACCAATGCTCTTGACCTCCTTGAACTTCTTGCAATCCAATATTACATAGTAATCCTTGGCATACCAAGGCGAATTTACAAGAACTTAAATAAATGAAATTACAATCCAAAAATTATTACAAACTTAATAATACATGCCCAAAATAAATTAAAATAAATTAATTAATTTACAATCCCAAAGAAACATAAAAGAAATAAATCCAATCACATTGGTCTTTTATAGTCCATGATCATCCATCATGCATATCACTATTTAACAATTAAATAAAACATACATACTTAAATTAAATTGAATATCTCATATTCAACTTAAAAATCCAGATTTGAATATGATTCAAATAAATTTAAAATTCAGATTTGAATCTCATTCAAACAAATTTAAAAATTCAGATTTGAATCACATTCAAACAACTTTAAAAATTCAGATTTGAATCACATTCAAACATTTTTTAAAAAAATCAGATTTGAATCACATTCAAACATTTTTTAAAAAATCAGATCTGAATTTTATTCAATCAATTTTAAAAAATCAGATTTAAACATGATTCAAACAACTTTAAAAATTCAGATTTGAATCACATTCAAACAACTTTTAAAATTCAGATTTGAATCACATTCAAACAATTTTTAAAATTCTGATTTGAATCATAATTTAATTGTGTGATAAAAATTCTAATTAAACAATTTAATTAGACATAAAATGGATCTTAAATCATACAACAATTGTACATTCACCATCCATTTACCTTTGCACACCATTGTGATGCATCAACCATGCACACCATGGTGTTCATCATTTGTGCCGCCACTTTGACTTTGCAACCAGCAATAAACTCTTGATCTCATGATCAAACACACAATTAAATCATATAAACATCAATCTAAATGGCAAATATAGTGGCTCTGATACCAATTGAAGGAACGGAAGCGTAAAAAACATAAGTTTATACCATTGAATTCAAAAATTTTCACCTAGGGTCACATGCATCATGCAAGATTTATTTTTAACTATTTGATTTCAATGATAAACAACATATTAAAACTCTTTTAATATGTTTTTGGATCTGTATTTGCCATTTAAGATTTTAAAATTAATCAGATTAATTTTAGAACCCTAGATTAAATCAAGAACGATTACACTAACCTCTTGATGCCTCGCAACGTGTTCGCGCCATTGAGATTCGTCTTCGTGACACGGATGTTGTCCCTCTAGCTTGTCCACACCAAGAACACCTATGGCAGCCCTTGAATAGCTTCTAAAGCTTTTTCTATTAATTAGAAAATCAAGTTCTGCCTTTTAAGAGATTAAAGATGTAAACAGGACACTAGAAACAATTTCTAGTGTTCTTAATTCAAGAGATTAATGGCTAATCTCTTTGAATTGATAAGAGATGAAGAAGAAGAGATGAAAACCCTCAAAGTGGCGTGACAAAGGAGTGTGGCTGCTGGTTGTATTTTATTTTCTCATAACAACACTTAAATAGCTAGGTTAACACATTAAACCCTTGCCACATGTCACTCTTTGATTAGCTCTAGGTTTAAGTGAACCAATCACATTGTGCCAAGTGTTAAACCTATATTTAATCTTGATTTTAATCATCTTACATGATTAAAAAACATTTGGCAAGCTTATGTGTAATCCCATGTGTCACCATCTCATGGTGCCACGTGTCACACTGCAAAATGACCAAAATGCCCCTGTGTCTTAATTTTGAGTTCTCAACCCAAAATAATTATTTTTCTTCTTCTAATTAATTTATATCAAATATAAATTAATTAATTAATCTCTATTAATTAATTTCTCATTAATTAAATTCATATTTAAACACTTTAAATATAAATTTAATTTATACTACACATCCAATAATCTAGATTTGGTTTCAAGTCATGCTAGGGACTTTGCA
Source organism: Hevea brasiliensis (assembly GCF_030052815.1). Taxonomy (NCBI): domain Eukaryota; kingdom Viridiplantae; phylum Streptophyta; class Magnoliopsida; order Malpighiales; family Euphorbiaceae; genus Hevea; species Hevea brasiliensis. The sequence goes on along the minus strand of NC_079503.1, from coordinate 38,976,852 downwards.
ATTTAATTGCAAACCAAACCTATTTAATTAATCAATTAAACTCTTTAATTAATTAATTAAATCATATTTAAATAGGTGATAACTTGTGTATGTGTGTGACTTACTAGGCTCATCACTAATTGGCAATGAGACATGATATCAACTCTTAATATCATCAGAACTCTTTCTTACCATAAATGATTTCTCTAAATCATTTTATGAACCTCATAGACCATGGTTAACACCTAGCATAGCATGCCATGGCCACCCAATTAGTAATAAGGTTTACCTTAAATGAACCTATAATCATATGTTACCATGCCCTAGAATCTCTACATAAAATCCCAACTCAAGCCGAGTCATGGTTTATGTCAAACTCCATTTGCTATGAATATTATGTTCTCTTTTAATTCCAGTTCTTGATTAAAAGATGTTCTCATCAAAAACTCTTTTCTGAATAAATCTATCTGTCCTGGCCAGGAACTTGAAACATCAAGAACAACTAAATGAACATAGGATTTTATCTCTATTTACTTAGAGGAACAGATTCCATCTTGATCAACACCTACCTCCATATATAACTAGTAGGAGCCAACACATGCCCATATACCCCTACACATACAAGTATGAAAGCGATCAAACTCAAACTACCTATATACAAGATAACTGTGCTATCTCAGGTCTAAAGATTATATGCACTGATATGATTTATGACAAAACATTGACAAGAGTAAACTCCATGTGCTTGTCATAAGTGTCACTGGTTCGGCCTACTTATCATTTATAAGTGCCTATCATGTTTGTTATATGGCATGAGACTCACCATTCCATCTTATTTATATCTTATATAAATAACTTGGGAACAAACATGAATACAATCTTTCTGGATAAGTCATGTCCTTATTATGAAGTATCCTCGATTGTGAACCTATTTATGATACTTTGTGCTAGAAATATTGTCACTCATATTCTTAACAACTTAAGAATAATATTTCTAACAAGAACCCTAATTTTCTAAATTCTTCATAATTCATACAATTAAAATGTTCTAAGCATCTTTACATGCTTAATCAAGCTTACATACATAATTAATTGAACTAAAATACTTCAACATCTCCTAACCCCATGGCTGCTGAATTCTCACTCCCATTATTCAAGCATAGTTTTCTTTATTTCTAATGACATTTCATCACATCTAAACTTAAATTCATGCATTTGATAAAAATATAAGATTGAAGTTACACTTACCTCAATTCTTTCCTTTTCTTCTCCCTTTTTCTTCTTCAATCTCTTTCTCAAGTTGATCTAATAAGTTTTTATAGAAGAATTTGGAGCAAGGTAGGGTTAGGTGGGAGTTTATAAGCTTGAACTCAAGCTTCCATGGTGGTTTGTGGTGAGAGAAGTGGGAGAGAGAGAGCTGACTTTTTTTGGAGAAGAAGAAGTGAATTTTTTTCTTTTTATTTTTGTCTTTTAATTAGTAGGATTTACTCCCAAAATTTCAATTATTTAAATATTAGATTTATTACATCATGCTTATGTCATGCATGATGTAATTAAACTTTTCTTTTCCTTTTTCTTTTTCATTTATTTTTCCATTAGTTCTCTAATTTAATTCTTGATCCTGAAATTTTCTTTTCTTCAATTTATTGAACAGTTAGGTCAAAAGTCAGCTTTAGGGGTGAATTGACCAAATTGCCCCTCGCTGGTTCAATCCAGTTTGTAACTTATTCGATATTTCTTTTAGATCCCTGACCTAATTATTTGACCTACTTAACAATTCTTTTTCATGATTTTCTCTTTTCCACTGTGTTTGCAATAGTCCTAAGGATAGCAGCATCACATTTTACGGTTCAAAATTTGAGTTTAGACTAACCTCGCAGTCATTCCCGAGAAGGTAACCCATCGCTGTGACTCCTGGCTCATTTAACTTTTTGCATTCTGTTTTTCTTATTTATACTTAACTATTTGGCAATTACTAATTATGTGTTCAGGGCTTATCTAAGTATCTTAGATGTGGTTTTAATTCTCTTAATTGTCCAGACCGACACTGGTCACCGAAACAGTGAAATATACCTGGCTTGTCACACCATACCCTTCCGTAAGGCATAACATGATCCCGTAGTATACCTAATGAATTACCAACTTCGTCTACTGATAACCCATTAAATACACTACAAGGGATTTTAAACCTTTTCTTACTTCTTTTTACAATGGTGAGCACTATTTACAGGTGTTAAAAAAAAATTTTTTTTAACTGAAGTGAAACCAGATAACACATTTAATGAATCAATAATTTCTATAAGAATTTTGGCAGAGTTCCATCTGTATTTTCAATAAAACAGTTCTTCTAAAACCTGTAAAAAAGAACTTCAATTATTTTGTTCAATCCCCAAACTCCAATATTCAATCAACACAATAAGTTTCTCAATAATTGTCAACTCAAATCCACAATGATTTTCTAGTGTTTTCAAAAGCTGAGATAAAAGAATATATCAAAATATTTACAAACAAAAATAATTTACAAATTTAGTTTACAACTTTAATGTACAATTTTAATTTATAATTTTAATTTATAACTGCTTAAAACCAAGAACACTATATACATACAGTGAACATACATTACAATACAAAATGCAAAATATGGTATACTCAATATGCCCGATGATCTCTCAGTGTAGTACTAGCAGCCTAATCTGCTGCCCTGTCAGTCTGTCTACCTGCGACAGCAATGAAAAGCTATTGCTGAGCCAATGTCTAAGTGGTGCACAACATTAACCAAATACAACTTTAAATCACAAATCATAAGTCATATAAATAGTGGATACTTAAAACCATAGTTAAATTCAAAACAGTGAATGTCAATAAGAATTTAAACTCCATTTCACTATATTACAATAAATATCAATAAATCATACACACACAGCTTAATCATGTTGCCAAAGTTCAATTCATCCTAAAAGCCGATGGCTAGTGAGGAATTCAATTCATCCCAAAAGCTAATGGCTAGTGAGGAATAACATAGCTAGCTAGTAATAATATGAGTACTCATTCCATTCATCCTCAACAGGCACACACCTCAACACTTTAGCCAGAGAGGGAGTTCAATTCATCCCACTAGACAAGCTAGCAAGGAATTCAATCAATATACGTGATAGCTGTGGTTTCAAACCATTTACAATGCTTTTAAATCAATAAGTATCCTTCAAATATCATTCAAACAATTTTTCACAATTTAAAAAAAATAATATACAAATAGTCATAATTTATTTCAATTGAAAAATTTAAAGGAAATAACTGTTGTGCACAAACCTCTGATAAATGTCTCTTGGCTCTGACTTAGTGTTTCCTTCCCTTTCCCTGAGTCTTTGCTAACTGAAACACATAATTTGAAGTGTTTCAGTACTCATTTAAACTGTCTCTAAGAATAAAACTTAATAATTAACTTATTGAATTCTATTATTTTCCTTAGTCAACCTAAAATGTTGACCCTCGATGCACTTTAGGTGAATTAGGTTTAATGTTACCAATGTGTCACATTTTATGGCCTTTTAGTGTTAGTACATGTTACCAAATTCACTATAAAGTATATTGCATTTTATTGCAATTTCCTGGATTCCGGTATACTAATTTGACCTAGCCGGACGACCTAGTTCTCTCGATTTTCGGGTTTCGGTCCAAACTACAAACTTGTAGGTCTATGTCTTATTGAACGCGGGGCAAAATTTCAGGTGATTCTGAGTTGTGTAGACCAAGTTATGGTCAATCTACCAATGCTGGACAGAACGTACCAAAATGGTAACTTTAGGTCATTTTTAGGTCACTTTTGGTTCGGCCAGTTTTTAGACCTGAAATTTTGCAAGCTATTTGGATTGGTTCTGGCCATTTCTAGGCTTTGGTGTCTTCATAAGAATTTTAGATATATGTCTCAACTATTCATGGTAAAAAGTTCAGGTTAATTGGACCTGTTTTGAGTGAGTTATGGCCAAAATACTAACTATTACCCAAATGGTAAATTTTCAGGTTTTCGAAGCACTAATCCGGATTTGGTCATTTTTCAAGTCACCTTCTAGGCAGAATTTTGGTAAGCTTCCTTCATGAAAATTGGCACATTTTGTGCCTAGTTTCACCTCCAATTGGTCTCATACCAATTGGAGCCACACACTTAAGGTTCTAAGCCAAAACATACACTGCCCTATTACACATTGTTTATCCTTACCAATTACACATCCAACACTTACCAAATTAACTCTTCCATGACAATTTTGGTTTGCACCATAACATTAACACATTTAGCAACACATTTTTGGTCATTTTGGCAGCTTGTAACCACTCTCAACATACACACTATAGTACAAAATTTTCCAAGTTTAATTACAACAATTAACCACAAGACATACCTCATTTTCATGTCCAAATTCAAACCACTATACACATATCCAAATTCAAACAATTATTCATATACACATGATGCCATCAATGAAAACATAATTCAACAATATTTCGTAAACTCAAACACTTCAATCTTCTTCATGAGGCTGCCACAAGTTTACACATACCCATCATTTTCCATTTTCACTTTTCAAGCTTTCAAATCAAACCTTACACATGGAATTCAACTACAATACAATCAAACATTGTAACACCCTCCCGGTAGCCACTCTGTACATTCTACTGTTCCGGCGATCGGTGTCGATCCGGACAGCTAGAATGTCCGAAAAAATATTTAAACTAAAGTCAAGAACCAAAATTAACTCAAATATTAATAAGAAAAATTTAGGAAAAATTTTAGAAATGAAATACAACCAAGTCAAATGAGCCGGTGCCCAAGCGATGGGTAACCAGAGGTAAGTTGCGGTTCTCGCAACGAGGAGCCCTAGACCCAGAAAAAAATTCATAAAATAATTTTTGGGACTCCAGAGAAGGGTTATTGAGGTTCCCATGGCATTAGAATGCCAAGAAAATATTTAGAAAAAATTTTCAATCGGTAAAGCCAATTTTGACCCGTTAAGCCAAACGGAGGGCATTTTGGTCATTTCGCCTTCAGAGGCGATTTTTGGCCGACTTGTCCAATTAAGTAAATAATTAATATGACATAAAATATGAATAAATATTACTAAAAATTAAAGTGAAAATGAGTAGAGAAAAGAAGAAAAGAAAATGAAAGAAAAACCTAAATATGACATCACATGATGTCATTTGGAAGGCTTCCACCAATCACAACCCAACAAGCCAAATTAAAAAGAGAAAAATGACAAATGAAGAGACAAATTTTCTGGTTCTTCTTCTTCATTTGGACGTGAACCTCTTCTTCCATAGCTAAGTATATTCAAGCTTTTCAAAGCTTGATTCACCCATTTCTACCCAACAAAATCATAACCTAGCTTCACAAAAAATTAACCTAGCAACTTGACTAACCTCTAGGCAGCCAAAAGAAGAAGAAAGAAGGAGTTTGGGTAGTTTGAAATTCTGCCCTATTCAAGGTTAGTGCCTATTTACACTTAAATCTCTTTTAATTCATGTTAAAGACTTAAAGTGAGTAAGGTTTTGTGAATTAAATGAATGGAATCTATGTATATGGACCCTATGAATTTTCGGAAGCCCTAGGAAGGAATGAGTTTGATTGTATTAATGGACTTAGAGTGAATTGGAGATTATGTTTAGAGTGTATACATATATATATACAAGAATGAAAGAGTTAACTAAAGAAATTGTGAAAACCATGACTTTGAGCTAGGGTTTAGGAGTGAAAATTTGACTTTGCTTATGAAATTGTTAAAGAACATTCTAATAGTCAATTAGTGACCATTTGAGGTAAGTTGAGCATAATTAGGAGTGAATTATTGCATGGCAAAGTGGAATGGGCAAGCTGCCCCATGAGTGCAGCAGGGTGACTGAAATTTCAATCCACTTGGACTGCCATATCTTGGGCTGTGTTGGTCCAATTGGTGTTTGGCCAATTGGACATGAAACTAGGCTTGTAATGGCAAATTTTTTCTGAAGAAACCATGCCCAAAAGACCAAAGCAAGAGGACCAAAAGTTGACCCAATTTCGGATACCCTGCAACCAGCACCTGCAGAAATGACCAAATGAACAGTAACTGTTCATTTGGCCATAACTCACTGTAGATATGGTCAATTGACCTGAAATTTTTACAACGACAAGATAGGATATAGAAAAACAACTTTCATGAAGAACATCACCCCAAATTATGCCATTAACCCATTCAAATTATTGGGAAAAGTTGAGTTATTAAACCTGCAACTCTGCAGATTTTCATTTGAGCAGTAATGTTTGGAGGACTATAACTCTCTCTAGAAAACTTGGATTTAGGCGATTCTTGAACCGATGGAAACCTAAGGCATGGTAGAACATTTCATATGAAGAAAGTTAGACCAAATTATAAACTTTACTTGATCAAACTACTGACCAAAGTTGGACCAAAATCTGCCAAAACCCAAAATTGCAGCATGAACAGTACACGTGAACAGTAAACTTATTTTGGCCATAACTTGAGCTACAAAACTCCAAATGGAGTGATTCAAAAAAGGAAATTCAACTAGACAAAATAAGGAACAACTTTCATGTTTACCATTTCCTCAAATTTCCACTGTAACAGTGCTTAATGGAATAGTAAAGTTAAGCTTCAAAAACTGAAAATTTTGTTTCCCTTGGTTTAAGCCTAGAAATGGTAATAGTGATCACTTCCAACAAGTTTTAAATGAAAAATGTGGTATGTTTGAAGTGCCAAAGCCAATGTACCTACTTTCTATACAAAAGTCAACTTTTTGTTTGACTAATGAAGTGAATAGTGACACCAAAACTTGAAATTCAAAAATGTGAAACTTAAAAATGCAAAATGCCCTAGTAGGCCTAATGTGATTGGTTTGGATAGTTTGGCATGCCAATAGGGTATTGTTTTAGCAGTACTGCGAAAGGCTTTATGCTTGTGTTCATGGCTTTATGCCCGTATTCATGGCTTTTATGCCCGTATTCATGGCTTTTATGCCCGATTATGTGATATCATGGCTTTTTAGCCATACTGACTGCATACATGGTTGACGTTCTGCGTCCCATGGTATGACGGCCCGAGGCACCGCGGTGTCCAGTGCCAACGACCCGTTATCCAGTCCAGTCGTCCAGTATAGGTTACTTGGGCATGGAAAAGTATAACTGTGATTGAACTGATTATTAAAGAAAATATGAAAATTAAGTATCAGGAATGATTACAAAAATACAAAGAAGCTCAAGATCATGAAGAAAATAATTAACGAAATGCATGAAGAAGTTAATATCATAAACATGATTAGCCCTCGACTAAACAATAAGTTAGTAATTATTCATCTCTTATGAACACAATAGCAAGGAAATTATTATTTTTATTTGCATATTATATTTTCTTGTATTATTGGCACCACTAAGCTTTATGCTTAGCGCGTCGCTTTTGCAACGCGTAGGTACTGAAGATTTGGACAGAGGGCCCAGTAGACCACAGATTCGGTAAGGCAGTTCACAGTTCTGCATAGCGTCCGTGTCACCTCACAGACTACAGTGCATTGGTAGGACACTAGGTCCCATTTTGTATTTTGAGATTTTTGTAAATTTGGTAATTAAACTCTTATTTTATCATATGTATTTGAACAAATGTAATATAATTTTGTATTAATGTAAGTACTTGTAAATTGTGATTATAAATCACATGTGAGAATTTATTTATGATTTGAGTCTAATGATGATGTGAAATGAATGAATGACAAATAGAGGAATTGTTAAGAAAATTGTGTTTGTGAAAGGAAAAGTGAATATATAACTGTGACTTGTACATGATTATCACATGAGATGAATGATTGAGAAATGAATGGTGAAAAATGTTGAGATTTTGATATTGAAGTTTGAGAGTGATGAGATGATTGAATATGATCATAGGAAGTGTTTTTCACAGTTCAAGAAGCTGCTTTCTATTTTTAGCCAAGATCACGGATTTTCTATAAAATTCTCGGAACCTCAAATAAATTATAATTTCGATAAATGGCTTAAATAAATTATATTTCACAAGTTATATTCAAAACTATGATAAAAATGAATTAAGATAAAATAGAGTGCTCGGCACACTGAGTGGCATAACTTGCTCGGCTACACTGTAGTCGGGTAAGGGGTGTCACAAACATTTAAATCATCATTCTAACCACTATTTACATGCAATAATAAACTGTTCTTATTGAGGTTCCATGGCTGCCAAAATGTACATTTCCACTAACTCATCAAACTTCAAAAATCCTTCCACAAATCAACTACCCACAACACCCATTCAAAGTTTAATGAAACAAGAATTAAAAATACATACTTACCACTTTTGAAATTCTTGAAAACCTCACCAAAACTTAACTTTCTTGCTGCCTATCTACTGCCCAGGTTGTGTAGAACAACTTTAGTGAAGAAATCAAGTGGAAAAGGGGCTTACTTCATGCTTGCATGGAGGTTAGGAAGCTTTGGCCATGGTTGGCCGTCCATAGAGGTTTTGAGAGTTTTTTTCAATTCGGCAAAGAGAGTGAGGTTGAAGAAGATGAGTGAAGTGGCTGTCCATTTTATGTTTAATGGTCCACTTTAGTGGTGTTAGTGGAGCACTAATAGGATAAAAAAATAATTTTTAATGTTAAACTTTCATAATTTAGTTTTTATCCCCCATTTCTTTCACTATTCTTATAATGTGTCACAATTTAATTTTTCATGACATTTTTCAAGTGTAATATCATTTATTTTTAATGGAAATTTAGGTTAAAAGATAACTCGGGGTGTCAAATGACCATAATGCCCTATTCGGGTTGCATTCCCAATTTTTCGGTAACACCGGTTTTCTCGTTTTCTCAATTTCTCGTTTTTCTTTGTACTAATTAATTAATTTTTATTTGATATTTCTAATGATATTTATACTTCAATAAGTCTTTAATTATGTCTTAAAAATATTTTCTAGGGTTTCCCACAGTTTAGGGCTAGGCAACGGTTCACGCCGCAACTTCCCAGTGCGGTCACCCATCGCTAGGGTTCTCGGCTCGTTAAACTTGGTTACATTTCATTGCTATTATTTTTTCTTTATTTTTCTTGTATTTTCTTTTCTTGTATTTCATTATTTTATGTCTCCTCATCAATATTTAAGTGTAGTTCTAGGCATCCTAGCTGTCCGTACAATACTGGTCACTGGAATAGTAGAACGCACTACCAAACATAGGAGTGTTACAATTCTCCCCCCCTTAAAATAAATTTCGTCTCGAAATTTACCTAGCATCAGTATCTGAACAACTGTGGGTGCTATCTCCTTATATCCTCTTCATTTTCCCAAGTAGCTTCCTGGCCTGAATGATGGTTCCACAGCACTTTAACCAGGTGTATCTGTTTGTTCCTCAACTGCTTCACCTCATATGCCAGAATTTCTATGGGTTCTTCCTCATATGAGAGGTCTGGATTTACCTCAATCTCTTCAACTGATAGTACATGAGATGGGTCAGATCTGTGCCTTCTTAACATGGACACATGGAAGACACTATGTATCCTTTCGAGCTCTGGAGTTAATGCCAACCGATATACTGAAGGACCCACTCTTTTAAGAACCTCACATGGTCCGATAAAACGAGGACTCAGTTTTCCCTTTCTGCCAAATCTCATAATCCTCTTCCAGGGAGAAACTTTGAGGAATATTTTATCACCCACTGCATATTCAATGTCTCTTCTCTTCATATCAACATAGGACTTCTGATGGTCTGATGCAGCCTTGAGTCGATCTCTAATCAATCTGATCTTTTCCTCTGTCTACTGAATAATTTCTGGCCTAATCATCTTTCTTTCACCTACTTCATCCCAACATAGGGGAGTTCTGCACTTTCTGCCATACAAAGCTTCATATGGAGGCATCCCAATGCTTGATTGGTAGCTGTTGTTATAAGCGAACTCAATCAAAGGCAAATGTATATACCAACTACCTTCAAACTCAATCACACAAGCCTGTAGCATATCCTCTAATATCTGAATTACCCTCTCAGACTGGCCATCTGTGTGTGGGTGGAATGCTGTGCTGAAGTTCAATCTAGTTCCTAGGGCTCTCTGAAGACTACCCCAGAATCTAGAAGTGAACCTAGGATCTCTATCAGATACAATCAATACTGGCACTCCATGCAGTCTTATAATCTCATTTATGTACAATCTGGCCAATCTTTCCAGGCTATAGTCCATCCGGACTGGCAAAAAGTGAGCAGACTTGGTCAGTCTATCAACTATAACCCATACTGCATCATGACTATTCTGTGTCCTTGGAAGTCCCGTAACAAAATTCATAGTTATCCGTTTCCATTTCCACTCTAGTACTGGCAATGGATGTAACAAACTAGCTGGAACTTGATGTTCTGCCTTTACTTGCTGACAAATTAGGCATTTGGAAACAAAGTCAGAATATCCCTCTTTATACCCATCCACCAGTAATGCTCTATCAGCCCTCTGTACATTTTAGTTCCACCAGGATGCATAGCAAAAGGAGACTCATGTGCTTCCTTCATAATGATCTGTCTCAATTCCACATTACTAGGAATGCACATTCTGCCCTGATGTAGTAGTAAATCATCATCTCTCATAGATAATTCAGGTTTCTTGCCCTGCTGGACTTCTTTCAGTAGCTTCTGATATTTATCATCACTTTGAGCAACCATTCTGATCTGTTCAATCAACATTGGCTATACATGCCATGCAACTACTGTTGTCCCTCATTATCAATTTCCAAACTGGCATGCTGTGCTTTCAACTCATGTACCATAGACAAAGGAGAAACTCTGAGACTTATCATAGTCTTGCGACTTAAGGCGTCAACCACCACATTTGCTTTCCCTGGCTGATACTCTATTAAGCAATCATAGTCTTTAATCAGTTCTAACCATCTCCTCTGCCTCAAATTCAATTCCTTCCGGGTGCCTACTTCAAGCTCTTGTGATCTGTGTAGATGTAGCATTTCTTCCCATACAAATAGTGTCTCCAGATCTTTAAAGCAAAAACAATATCTGCTAGCTCCAAATCATGTGTTGGGTAGTTCCTCTCATGCGGTTTCAGCTGGCGTGATGCATAAGCAATGACATTTCGATCTTGCATCAGTACACAGCCTAACCCATTGTGAGAAGCATCACTATAAACTATATACTCTTTACCCGGGGTAGGTAAAGTAAGGACTGGAGCTTCAGTCAAACACCTCTTTAACTCATCAAAACTCTGCTGGCATTTATCTGTCCACTGAAATTTTACATCTTTCTGAAGCAGCTTGGTCAGTGGAGAAGCTAACATAGAAAACCCTTTCACAAACCGGCGATAATATCCAGCTAAACCCAGAAAAATTACGAATTTCTGTGATATTCCTGGGTGGCTTCCAATTAAGGATAGCTTCTACCTTGTTGGAATCTACCTTGATCCCTTCAGCTGACACAACATGTCCCAAAAAGGAGATTTCTTTCAGCCAAAATTCACATTTTGACAATTTGGCGTATAGCTGTTTCTCCCTTAAGGTTTGCAATACAATCCACAGATGTCTGTCATGCTCCTCTGCATTCCTCGGATATATCAAAATATCATCAATAAACACCACCACAAATTGGTCGAGATATGGTCTGAAGATAGTGTTCATCAGATCCATAAAAGCAACTGGAGCATTAGTTAACTCGAATGGCATTACCACAAATTCATAGTGACCATATCGAGTTCTAAAAGTAGTCTTTGGAATACTCTGCTCTTGCACTTTCAACTGATAATAACTAGATTGAAAATCAATTTTGGAGAATACAGCTATGTAACATCCATAAGTTCGGTAGTGCGTTCAACTGTTCCAGTTACCAGTATTGTTCGGACAGCTAGGAAGCCTAGAACTACACTTAGATATGAATAAGGAGACATAAAATAATGAAATACAAGAAAAGAAAATACAAGAAAAACAAAGGAAAAATAATAGCAAAGAAATGTAACCAAGTTAAGCGAGCCGAGAACCCTAGCGATGGGTGACCGCACCGGGAAGTCACGACGTGGATCGTTGACTAGGCCTGGACTGTGGGGAACCCTGGAAGATATTTTTAGGACTTAAATAGACACCTATTGAAGCATAAATACCATTAGAAATATCAAAGAAAAATTAATTAATTAGTACAAAGAAAAGTGAGAAATCGAAAAACGGACAAAACCCGGTGTTACCGAAAAATCGGGAATGCAACCCGAACAGGGGCATTGAGGTCTTTTGACACCCCGAGTTGTCTTTTGACCTAAATTTTCATTAAAAACACATGATATTACACTTGGAAAATATAATGAAAAATTGAATTAGTGGTACTTAATGTAAATAGCCAAAAATGGGGTATAAATGGAGTAATTAACACTTAAAACATATTAAATCATTAAACTATGGTGAGTGGAGCACTATGGGATTAAACAATCCTTAAGTGGACAGGTGTAAGCCCACTCACACTTCATCTTCTTCATTCATCCCTTCCATGCCGAAATGAAACCCTTAAAAATCCTCCATAGCCGAATTGGGTGAAGCTTCCTAAACCCCCACCATTTCCATCCTTAACACCAAAGTTACTTCATTAAAGTTTATCCTCACCTTGCAAGGAAGGGTTTGATAGCAATTTTAAGAAGTTTTGGTGAGGTTTTGAAGAATTTCCAAAGTGGTAAGTTCGTGCTTTTTATTATTGTTTTATTAAAGTTTGTAAGGATGTTATGGGTACTTGATTTATGGAGAGATTTTTGAGGTTTGATGTTTAAATGGGGATGTGTGCTTTTGGCAGCCATGGAAACTCTTTGAGGACAGCTTATTCTTGCTTGTAAATGGTAGATTAAAGGGTTAATTAAATTTTTATGTGTGTAGGAATTTATTTGGGTGATGTATACTTAGTATATGTGAATGTGTATTTAAAATTGGAAGCTTGGAAATTAATGGAATGTAAATGCATGAATCGGCAGCTTTTTTTGGTGAACCATAAGGATGTTATTTCATGTTTGGTTTATGGAATATTAATGTTGAATTGTAGTATTTGTTATGGAAGCTTGGGTATATGTATGGTGGTGTGAGGTTGTACATGTAAATGAGCATGATTAGGTGATTAAATTGTTGTAAGTGAGTTTGACAAATTCTGCACTATATGGTGTATGTTGAGTGTGATTATAAGCTGCCAAAATGATCAACAATATGTTGTAAAATATGTTTAGGTTATGGTACAAACCAGATTGGGTAAGAATGTGTAAATTGGTAAACGCTAAAAGTGATCTTTGATGAGTAATAAAGGAAATGCAATAGGGCAGTTAGGTTTTGGGCTTAGAACTTTAAGTGTGTGGCTCCAATTGGTACGAGACCAATTGGAGGTGAACCTAGGCACAAAATGTGCCAACTTTCATTGAGGAAGCTTGCCAAAATTCTGCTTGTAAGGTAACTTGAAAAGTGACCAAATCTGGATTAGTGCAATTAAGGCCTGAAAATAGACCATTTGCGTAGTAGTTTGTTTTTTGGCCATAACTCACTCAAACCAGGTTTAGTTGACCTGAAATTTTGACCATGAATAGTTAAGACCTATATCTACAAGTCTTATGAAGACACCAAAGCCCAGAAATGACCATAAGCAAGTCAAACAGCTTGCACAAGTTCGGGTCCAAAAACTGGCCGAACCAAAATTGACCTAAAATGACCTAAAGTGACAAATTTTGATGCATTTTGACCAGCAATAGTAAAATGACCATAACTTGGTCTACATAACTCAGAATGACCTAAAATTTTTCCCTACGTGCAATAAGACATAGATCTACAAGTTTGTAGTTTTGACCGAAATCCGAAAATCGAGGGAACTAGGTCCTCCGGCTAGGTCAAACTAGTATCCCGGAATCCAGCAAGTTGCAATAAAACGCAAAATATATAGAAATGAATTTGGTAACATGTACCAACCCTAAAAGACTATCGAATGTGACATATTAGTAACATTAAAACCTAATTTACCTAGAATGCATTGAGGGTCAACATATTAGGTTGACTAAGCAAATAATAGAATTCAATGAATTAATTATCAAGCATTATCATTAGAGACAATTTAAATGAGTACTGAAACACTTCAAATTGTGTTTCTCAGTCAGCAAAGACTCAGGAAAAGGGAGGGAAACACCGAGTCAAGGCCAGGAGACAATTATCAAAGGTTTGTGCACAACAGCTATTTCTTTTGAACTTTTCAATTGAAATGAATTATGACTATTTGTACATTATTGTTTTAAATTGTAGAAAGGTGTTGAATGGATACTTATTGCTTGAAAACATTTGTAAATGGTTTGAAACTGTGAAAAATTGTTTGAATGATATTGATGGATACTTATTGATTGAAAAGCATTGGAAATGGTTTGAAACCACAGCTATCATGTATATTGATTGTATTTCTCGCTAGCTTGTCTAGTGGGACGAATTGAATTCCCACTCTGGCTGAAGTGTTGAGGTGCGTGCCTGTTGAGGACGAATAGAATGAGTACTCATATTATTGCTAGCTAGCTATGTTATTTCTCATTAGCCATCGGCTTCTGGGACGAATTGAATACCTCATTAGCCATCGAATTTTGGGACGAATTGAACTTTGGAACATGATTAAGCAATGTGTGATTTATTGATATGTATTATGAGATTGTGAAACAGAGTTTAAATTCTTATTGACATTCACTGTCTTTTGAATTTAACCATGATTTTATTTAATAAAAGTTATTGTGATATTGAGAAATGGAGTTTAAATTCTTGTTGACATTTACTGTCTTAAATTTAACTATGGTTTTAAGTATCCACTATTTATTTAACTTATGATTTGTGATTTAAAGTTGTATTTGGTTAATGTTGTGCACCACTGAGACAATGTCTCAAGGATAGCTTTTTATTGCTGTTGCAGGTAGACAGACGGACAGGGCAGCAGACTAGGCTGCTAGTACATTCAGCGAGAGATCATTAGGTATATTGAGTATACCACATTTTGCATTTTGTACTGTAATGTATGTTCACTGTATGTACATATTGTTCTTGGTTTTGAGCAGTTGTAAATTAAAATTGTACATTGAAGTTGTAAAATAAATTGTGAATTATTTTGACTTGTAAAATTTATACTATATTTCTTTTATCTCAGCCTTTGAAAAGTTATTGCAGATTTGAATTGAGAAATATATTTGAAGTGCTTTTTACAGGTTTTCTGAAGAACTGTTTTATTCAAAATACAAAGGGCACTCCGCCAAAAATTTTACAGAAACTACCAATAATCCAAATATGTTAGCTATTCCACTTCAATTAACAAAATTTTTAACACCTGTAAAGAGTGCTCACCACTATAAAAAGAAGTAAGAAAAGTTTTAAAATCCCTTGTAGTATATTTAATGGGTTATCAGTAGACGAAGTTGGTAATTCATTAGGTATACTACGGGATCATGTTATGCCTTACAGAGGAGTAGGGTGTGACATGTTTTAGAGGTATCAGAGCTAGTTTTCAAATTCTATTTTTACTTGTAATTTGAATAGTCTTTCTTCATAGTACAACTGCTCAATGTCATTGTTTGATACATACGGTACATTACATTATAAATATGCACTAATGGGAGGAAATCTCCTTGTGCTGTTTGTTCAGGAGGTCTAAGATCCTCGCATTGACCATGGAAGAGGGTGATCGTTCAGTCGATAAATCTATAGAGGCTGAGGTGCAAGGGGATGCCCCAACCCTCCAAAATGTCAATGGATCAGTAGCACTAACCCCCGCAGTACCGTAGTTTCCTGCTCAGTTCGCTCAGCAGATGGCTGCAATGTTCCAACAAATGGTTAGTAATGTGCCTACTCAAGTCCCAATACAGACACCAGTGGTACAACCACAGTCTTCTGCTAGACAGTATGATAAATTGATGAAATATGGGGCTATAGAGTTCAAGGGGACAGTAGATCCTCTAGAGGCAGAACAGTGGTTAGAAAGGATGGATAGGGTATTCAAGAAACTGCACTGCACAGAGGAGCTCAAATTTGAGTACTCAGTATCTTTGCTACAGGGGGATGCTTATGACTGGTGGAAAACCATTCGCCACAGTCTGGTAGAACCTACAGTACTAACATTGAATGACTTTCTCAAGGAATTCAGACAAAAATATGTTCCCGATGCTTATGTAGACCAGAAACTGCAAGAATTTCTAAGTCTAAAACAGGGGAGTAGATCAGTGGCTGAGTATGAAAGAGAATTTTCCTGCCTGAGCCATTATGCAGTAAGTCTACTTTTTACCAGCAAGGAGAGATGCAAGAGGTTTGAAACTGGCTTGAAGCCCAGTATCAGATTACAAGTAGTCGGATTCAAACACACTAACTTCTCTGAACTTATTTCTCAAGCCCAAGAGTTAGAAAGAATTGAATCTGAAGCAGCTCTTGAGAAAAAGAAATCAGATAAGACAGAGAAAGAGGGAAAATCTGTAGAACAGAGTTCCAGTGGTCCTACTGGAAAGAGGAAGAACAATGGAGGACACAGTAGAGGTGGCAAGAAGTCTGGTAGGGGAAGATATTCAGGACAGAAACCTCCTTTATCTGGTCAGCAGAGTACCAGAGGTTCCTACCCTCCCCGCCAATGTGAAACTTATGGAAGAAATCATGGTGGGATATGCTACAAGGCTATTGAGCCTGTTATAACTGTGGAGGCACAGGACACTTTGCTAAGGACTGCACCAGTGCTTGCAGAGTTGGACCACCTCCTACTACTGCAGAAGGGTCAGTTCAGAGCCCTATCAGTAGAAGTTCACAACCACCCAGCAGAGGTAGAGGCAGGGGTAGAGGTAGCCCAGCAGGCAGCCAAGGCACAGTAAAACAATCAGAGCAAGACAGTGCTCCAGTCAGAGTCTATGCAATAAAACAGAGAGAAGAGGCCGAGACATCTGATGTTGTAGCTAGTACCTTCTCAACTTTTAACCAAGATGTGTTTATGTTATTTGATCCGGGTTCTACCCATTCTTATGTGAGTGCTAGCATCATTGATTGCATTGATGTTCCATGTACAAAAATGGACTTTGAGGTGCTAGTAACAAGTCCGCTAGGACAGGAGGTCAGGGTTAATAAAATGTATAGGGATTGTCCTTTGGTGATCCAAGGACACACTTTTCTATCTGATTTCATTGAAATGCCCTTCAAAGATTATGATATCATCTTGGGCATGGATTGTTTAGCCAGGCATCATGCCATGATTGACTGTAGGCTGAAGACAGTCACTTTTGGTCTCCCTCAGTACAGTGATGTGGTAATACATGGGGAGAGGCAGCTATTACCATCAAACATCATTTCGGCTGCACTAGCTAGAAAAATGAGCAGAAAGTGGTGTGAAGCATACTTGGCACATGTGGTAGACACCCAAGTGGAGAGTCCAGCATTGAAGGACATCCCCACTGTATGTGACTTTCCAGATGTGTTTCCTGATGAATTTCCAGGATTACCTCTGGAAAGAGAAGTGCAGTTTGAAATTAATGTTATACCTGGTGTGGATCCAATCTCCATAACACCATACAGAATGGCACCAGCAGAGTTGAAGGAGTTGAAGGCACAATTGCAAGAACTACTTGAAAAGGGCTTCATCCGCCCTAGTGTGTCACCTTGGGGAGCGCCAGTATTGTTTGTTAAGAAGAAAGATGGCACTTTTCGCTTATGTATTGAGTACCGGTAGTTGAATAAGGTGACAATGAAGAACAGATATCCATTGCCTCACATTGATGATCTGTTTGATCAGTTAAAGGGTGCAGCTATATTCTCCAAAATTGATTTGCGATCTGGTTATTATTAGTTGAAGGTGCAAGAGCAGAGTATTCCAAAAACTGCTTTCAGAACTCGGTATGGCCACTATGAATTTCTAGTAATGCCATTCGAGTTAACTAATGCTCCAGCTGCTTTTATGGATCTGATGAACACTATCTTCAGACCATATCTCGACCAGTTTGTGGTGGTGTTTATTGATGATATTTTGATATATTCGAGGAATGCAGAGGAGCATGATAGACATCTGCGGATTGTACTGCAGACTTTAAGGGAGAAATAGCTATACGCCAAATTGTCGAAATGTGAATTTTGGCTGAGAGAAATCTCCTTCTTAGGACATGTTGTGTCAGCTGAAGGGATCAAGGTGGATTCCAGCAAGGTAGAAGCTATCCTTAATTGGAAGCCGCCCAGGAATATCATAGAAATTCACAGTTTTCTGGGTTTAGCTAGATATTACCGTCAGTTTGTGAAAGGGTTTTCTATGTTATCTTCTCCACTGACCAAACTACTTTGGAAAGATGTAAAATTTCAGTGGACAGATAAATGCCAGTAAAGTTTTGATGAGTTGAAAAGGTGTTTAACTGAAGCTCCAGTCCTTACTTTACCTACTCTAGGTAAAGAATAAATAGTTTATAGTGATGCTTCTCATAATGGGTTAGGCTGTGTACTGATGCAAGATCGGAATGTCATTGCTTATGCATCACGCCAGCTGAAACCGCATGAGAGGAACTACCCAACACATGATTTGGAGCTAGCAGCTATTGTTTTGCTCTGAAGATCTGGAGACACTATTTGTATGGGGAGAAATGTTACATTTACACAGATCACAAGAGCTTGAAGTACTTAGGCACCCAGAAGGAATTGAATTTGAAGCAAAGGAGATGGTTAAAACTGATTAAAGACTATGACTACTTAATAGACTATCAGCCAGGGAAAGCAAATGTAGTGGCTGACGCCTTAAGTCACAAGACTATGGCAAGTCTCAGAGTTTCTCCTTTGTCCATGGTATATGAATTGAAAGCACAACATGTCAGTTTAGAGATTGATGATGAGGGACAGACAGTAGTTGCATGGCATGGACAGCCAGTGTTGATTGATCAGATTAGAATGGCTGCTCAGAGTGATGTTAAATATCAGAAGCTACTGAAAGAAGTCTAGCAGGGCAAGAAACCTGAATTTTCTGTTCAAGATGATGGTTTATTGCTACATCAGGGCAGAATGTGCATTCCTAATGATGCTGAATTGAGACAGATCATTATGAAGGAAGCACATGAGTCTCCTTTTGCTATGCACCCTAGTGGAACTAAAATATACAGAGGGCTGAAAGAGCATTACTGGTGGATGGGTATGAAGAGAGATATAGCTGAATTTGTTTCCAAATGCCTAACTTGTTAGCAAGTAAAGGCAGAACATCAAGTTCCAGCTAGTTTGTTACATCCTTTGTCAGTACCAGAGTGGAAATGGGAATGAATAACTATGGATTTTGTTACGAGACTTCCAAGGACACAGAATAGTCATGATGCAGTATGGGTTATAGTTGACAGATTGACCAAGTCTGCTCACTTTTTGCCAGTTCGGATGGACTATAGCCTGGAAAGATTGGCCAGATTGTACATATATGAGATTGTAAAACTGTAAGGAGTGCCAGTATCAATTGTGTCTGACAGAGATCCTAGGTTCACTTCTAGATTCTGGGGTAATCTTCAGAGAGCCCTAGGAACTAGATTGAACTTCAGCACAGCATTCCACCCACAGACAGATGGCCAGTCTAAAAGGGTAATTCAGATATTGGAGGATATGCTACGGGCTTGTGTGATTGAGTTTGAAGGTAGTTGGGATACACACTTGCCTTTGATTGAGTTTCCTAATAACAACAACTACCAATCAAGCATTGGGATGCCTTCATATGAAGCTTTGTATGGCAGAAAGTGCAGAACTCCCTTATGTTGGGATGAAGTAGGTGAAAGGAAGATGATTGGGCCAGAAATTATTCACCAGACAGAGGAATAGATCAGATTGATCAGAGATAGACTCAAGGCTGCATTAGACCGTCAGAGTCCTATGTTAATCTGAAGAGAAGAGATATTGAATATGCAGTGGGTGATAAGGTATTCCTCAAAGTTTCTCCTTGGAAGAGGATTATGAGATTTGGCAGGAAGGGGAAACTGAGTCCTCATTTCATCGAACCATATGAGGTTCTGGAAAGAGTGGGTCCTCTGGCATATCGGTTGGCATTACCTCTGGAGTTAGCAAAGATACACAGTGTCTTCCATGTGTCCATGTTAAGGAGGTACAGATCTGACCCATCTCATGTACTATCAGTTGAAGAGATTGAGGTAAATCCAGACCTCTCCTATGAGGAAGAACCCATTGAAATTTTGGCTTATGTGGTGAAGCAACTGAGGAACAAACAGATACACCTGGTTAAAGTACTATGGAACCATCATTCAGGCCAGGAAGCTAATTGGGAATGTGAAGAGGATATGAAGAAACTGCACCGACAGCTGTTCAGAGACTAATGCCAAGTAAAATTTCAAGACAAAATTTATTTTAAGAGGGGGAGAATTGTAACACCCCTAACTTCAGTAGTGCGTTCTACTATTCTAGTGACCAGTGTTGTTCGGACAGCTAGGATGCCTAGAACTACACTTAGATATGAATAAGGAGACATAAAATAATGAAATTCAAGAAAAGAAAATACAAAAAAAAAAACAAAGGAAAAATAATAGCAAAGAAATGTAACCAAGTTAAGCGAGCCGAGAACCCTAGCGATGGGTGACCGCACCGGGAAGTCACGACGTGGACAGTTGACTAGCCCTGGACCGCGAGGAACCCTGAAAAATATTTTTAGGACTTAGATAGACACCTATTGAAGCATAAATACCATTAGAAATATCAAATAAAAATTAATTTATTAGTACAAAGAAAAGTGAGAAATCGAAAAACGGACAAAACCCGGTATTACCAAAAAATCGGGAATACAACCCAAACAGGGGCATTGTGGTCTTTTGACACCCCGAGTTGTCTTTTGACCTAAATTTCCATTAAAAACACATGATATTACACTTTGAAAATATAATGAAAAATTGAATTAGTGGTACTTAATGTAAATAGCCAAAAATGGGGTATAAATGGAGTAATTAACACTTAAAACATATTAAATCATTAAACTATGGTGAGTGGAGCACTATGGGATTAAACAATCCTTAAGTGGGCAGGTGTAAACCCACTCACACTTCATCTTCTTCATTCATCCCTTCCATGCCGAAATGAAACCCTTAAAAATCCTCCATAGCCGAATTGGGTGAAGCTTCCTAAACCTCCACCATTTCCATCCTAAACACCAAAGTTACTTCATTAAAGTTTATCCTCACCTTGCAAGGAAGAGTTTAATAGCAATTTTAAGAATTTTTGGTGAGGTTTTGAAGAATTTCCAAAGTGGTAAGTTTGTGTTTTTTATTATTGTTTTATTAAAGTTTGTAAGGATGTTATGGGTACTTGATTTATGGAGAGATTTTTGAGGTTTGATGTTTAAATGGGGATGTGTACTTTTGGCAGCCATGGAAACTCTTTGAGGACAGCTTATTCTTGCTTGTAAATGGTAGATTAAAGGGTTGATTAAATGTTTATGTGTGTAGGAATTTATTTTGGTGATGTATACTTAGTATATGTGAATGTGTATTTGAAATTGGAAGCTTGGAAATTAATGGAATGTAAATGCATGAATCGGCAGCTTGATTTGGTGAACCATACGGATGTTATTTCATGTTTGGTTTATGGAATATTAATGTTGAATTGTAGTAGTTGTTATGGCAGCTTGGGTGTATGTATGGTGGTGTGAGGTTGGACATGTAAATGAGCATGATTAGGTGATTAAATTGTTGTAAGTGAGTTTGACAAATTCTGCACTATATGGTGTATGTTGAGTGAGATTATAAGCTGCCAAAATGATCAATAATATGTTGTAAAATATGTTTAGGTTATGGTACAAACCAGATTGGGTAAGAATGTGTAAATTGGTAAACGTTAAAAGTGATCTTTGATGAGTAATAAAGGAAATGCAATAGGGCAGTTAGGTTTTGGGCTTAGAACTTTAAGTATGTGGCTCCAATTGGTATGAGACCAATTGGAGGTGAAATTAGGCACAAAATGTACCAACTTTCATTAAGGAAGCTTGCCAAAATTCTGCTTGTAAGGTAACTTAAAAAGTGACCAAATCCAGATTAGTGCAATTAAGGCCTGAAAATTGACCATTTGGGCAGCAGTTAGTTTTTTTGCCATAACTCACACAAAATAAGTCCAATTAACCTGAAATTTTGACCATGAATAGTTAAGACCTATATCTACAAGTCTTATGAAGACACCAAAGCCCAAAAATGACCATAAGCAAGTCAAACAGCTTGCACAAATTTGGATCCAAAAACTGGCCGAACCAAAATTGACCTAAAATGACCTAAAGTGACCAATTTTGATGCATTTTGACCAGCAATAGTAAAATGACCATAACTTGGTCTACATAACTCAGAATGATCTGAAATTTTTCCCCGCGTGCAATAAGACATAGATCTACAAGTTTGTAGTTTTGACCAAAATCCGAAAACCGAGGAAACTAGGTCGTCCGGCTAGGTTAAACTAGTATCCTGGAATCCAGCAAGTTGCAATAAAACACAAAATACATAGAAATGAATTTGGTAACATGTACCAACCCTAAAAGACTATCGAATGTGACATATTAGTAACATTAAAACTTAATTTACCTAGAATGCATCGAGGGTCAACATATTAGGTTAACTAAGCAAATAATAGAATTCAATGAATTAATTATCAAGCATTATCATTAGAGACAGTTTAAATGAGTACTGAAACACTTCAAATTATGTTTCTCAGTTAGCAAAGACTCAGGGAAAGGGAAGGAAACACTGAGTCAAGGCCAAGAGACAATTATCAGAGGTTTGTGCACAACAGCTATTTCTTTTGAACTTTTCAATTGAAATGAATTATGACTATTTATACATTATTGTTTTAAATTGTGCACAGGTGTTGAATGGATACTTATTGCTTGAAAACATTTGTAAATGGTTTGAAACTATGAAAAATTATTTGAATGATATTGATGGATACTTATTGATTGAAAAGCATTGGAAATGGTTTGAAACCACAGCTATCATGTATATTGATTGTATTCCTCGCTAGCTTGTCTAGTGGGACGAATTGAATTCCCTCTCTGGCTGAAGTGTTGAGGTGTGTGCCTGTTGAGGACGAATAGAATGAGTACTCATATTATTGCTAGCTAGCTATGTTATTCCTTATTAGCCATCGGCTTTTGGGATGAATTGAATACCTCATTAGCCATCGGCTTTTGGATGAATTGAACTTTGGAACATGATTAAGCTGTGTGTGATTTATTGATATGTATTATGAGATTGTGAAATGGAGTTTAAATTCTTATTGACATTCACTGTATTTTGAATTTAACCATGATTTGATTTACTGAAATTTATTGTGATATTGAGAAATGGAGTTTAAATTCTTGTTGACATTTACTGTCTTGAATTTAACTATGGTTTTAAGTATCCACTATTTATTTAACTTATGATTTGTGATTTAAAGTTGTATTTGGTTAATGTTGTGCACCATTGAGACAATGTCTCAGCAATAGCTTTTCATTGCTGTTGCAGGTAAATAGACGGACAGGGCAGCAGACTAGGCTGCTAGTACATTCAGCGAGAGATCATCGGGTATATTGAGTATAACACATTTTGCATTTTGTACTGTGTTGTATGTTCACTGTATGTACATATTGTTCTTGGTTTTGTGCAGTTGTAAATTAAAATTATACATTGAAGTTGTAAAATAAATTGTGAATTATTTTGACTTGTAAAATTTGTACTATATTTCTTTTATCTCAGCCTTTGAAAAGTTATTGTGGATTTGAATTGAGAAATATATTTGAAGTGCTTTTTACAGGTTTTCTGAAGAACTGTTTTATTCAAAATACAGAGGGCACTCGGCCAAAATTTTTACAGAAACTACCAATAATCCAAATGTGTTAGCTATTCCACTTCAGTTAATAAAATTTTTAACACTTGTAAAGATTGCTCACCACTATAAAAAGAAGTAAGAAAAGTTTTAAAATCCCTTGTAGTGTATTTAATGGGTTATCAGTAGACGAAGTTGGTAATTCATTAGGTATACTACGGGATCATGTTATTCCTTATAAAGGGGTAGGGTGTGACAAGCTACACCCTTCAACTGATCAAACAGATCATCAATGCGAGGCAATGGATATCTGTTCTTTATTGTCACCTTATTCAACTGTCGGTAGTCAATACATAAGTGGAGGGTGCCATCTTTCTTCTAAACAAACAATACTGGCTCTCCCTAAGGTGACACACTAGGGCGGATGAAGCCCTTTTCAAGTAGTTCTTGCATCCTTCAACTCTTCTAGTGCCATTCTGTATGGTGTTATGGAGATTGGATCCATACCAGGCATAACATTAATTTCAAACTGCACCTCTCTTTCTGGAGGTAATCCTGGCAATTCATCAGGAAACACATTTGGAAAGTCATATACTGTAGGGATGTCCCTCAATGCTGTACTCCCCACTTGGGTGTCTACCACATGTGCCAAGTATGTTTCACACCCTTTTCTGATCATTTTTCTGGCTAGTGCAGCCAAAATGATGTTTAATGGCAATAGCTGCCTCTCCCCATGTATTACCACTTCACTGTACTGAGGGAGACCAAAAGTGACTGTTTTCAGTCTATAGTCAATCATGGCGTGATGCCTAGCTAACCAATCCATGCCCAAGATGATATCATAATCTCTAAAGGGCATTTCAATGAGATCAGATAGAAAAGTGTGTCCTTGGATCACCAAAGGACAATCCCTATACATTCTATTGACCCTGACCTCTTGTCCTAGCAGACTTGTTACTAGCACCTCAAAGTCCATTTTTGTACATGAAACAACAATGCAATCAATGATGCTAGCACTCACATAAGAAGGGGTAGAACCTGGATCAAATAACACAAACACATCTTGATTGAAAGTTGAGAAGGTACTAGCCACAACATCAAATGTCTCAGCCTCTTCTCTCTTTCTCATTGCGTAGACTCTGACTGGAGCACTACCTTGCTCTGATTGATTCACAGTGCCTTGGCTGCCTGCTGGACTACCTCTACCCCTGCCTCTACCTCTGCTAGGTGGTTGTGAACCTCTGGTGATAAGACTCTGAACTGACCCTTCAGTAGTAGTAGGAGGTGGTCCAACTCTGTGAGTACTGGTGCAGTCTTTAGCAAAGTGCCCTATGCCTCCACAGTTATAACAGGCTCCTATGACCTTGTAGCACACCTGTCACATCCCGACTTAGCGGGCCCCAGCTCAAGCCCCTCTCTGGGTGGCCATCTTGCCGGCGTACCCCCCTAGAGGCCGGCGTACGCCGGAAAGATGGCCACCCAGAGAGGAGCTCAATTGGTAAGAGGCGAAGCAAACCCGTGAGGTGATAAGGGTTCGAATCCTAGCTCTGCAGGGCGAAGGGATTGAACTCCACCAGAGCGGACAGTACCTTGTGAGTCGCACGCCGCCTCTAGTGCGCCCGGCAAGATGGCCACCAGAGGGGCTTGAGTGGGGCCGCTAAGTCGGGATGTGACAATAAAAAGGCGCCTTTTTATTGTCACACCCGGCTTAGTGGGCCCAGCTCAAGCCTCTATGGGTGGCCATCTTGCCGTACTCTAGAGGCGATGCAACTCAAATCGATCTTGTCGCTTTGGTGAGTTCAATCCCTTCACCTGTTAAGGATTCGAACCCATATCACCTCACGGGTTTGCTTCGCCTCTTACCAATTGAGCTGCACTCAATTGGTAAGAGGCGAAGCAAACCCGTGAGGTGATAAGGGTTCGAATCCTAGCTCTGCAGGGCGAAGGGATTGAACTCCACCAGAGCGGACAGTACCTTGTGAGTCGCACCGCCGGCCTCTAGGGGGGTACGCCGGAAAGATGGCCACCCAGAGAGGAGCTCAATTGGTAAGAGGCGAAGCAAACCCGTGAGGTGATAAGGGTTCGAATCCTAGCTCTGCAGGGCGAAGGGATGGAACTCCACCAGAGCGGACAGTACCTTGTGAGTCGCACCGCCGGCCTCTAGAAGTACGCCGGCAAGATGGCCACCAGAGAGGGGCTTGAGTGGGGCCGCTAAGTCGGGATGTGACAATAAAAGGCGCCTTTTTATTGTCACACC
Organism: Hevea brasiliensis; assembly: GCF_030052815.1. Classification (NCBI taxonomy): domain Eukaryota; kingdom Viridiplantae; phylum Streptophyta; class Magnoliopsida; order Malpighiales; family Euphorbiaceae; genus Hevea; species Hevea brasiliensis. The sequence continues at coordinate 38,950,848 of NC_079503.1, read as the reverse complement.
GGCAGTGGGCCCAGCTCTATGAGTGGCCATCTTCTTGGCGTACTCTAGAGGCGGCAATGCAACTCAAATTGATCTTGTCGCTTTGGTGGAGTTCAATCCCTTCACCTGCAGCTGATTGAACCCATATCACCTCACGGGTTTGCTTCGCCTCTTACCAATTGAGCTGCAGCTCAATTGGTAAGAGGCGAAGCAAACCCGTGAGGTGATAAGGGTTCGAATCCTAGCTCTGCAGGGCGAAGGGATTGAACTCCACCAGAGCGGACAGTACCTTGTGAGTCGCACCGCCGGCCTCTAGGGGGGTACGCCGGCAAGATGGCCACCCAGAGAGGGGCTTGAGCTGGGGCCCGCTAAGTCGGGATGTGACAACACCCCACCATGATTTCTTCCATAAGTTGCACATTGGCGGGGAGGGTAGGAAATTCTAGTTGTTCAATGACTGGACCTTGGTGGTCTTTGCCCTGATGATCCACCTCTGTTATATCTCTAATCTCGGGGCTCCTCAAATTCTTTTCTCTTCCCCAAATTACTGCTTGAGCTCTGACATATAGGTTTCTCCCTCTTCTCTATTTCACCCTGCCTTTGTGGGGGTTGGGTTTGTACTTGGGCTTGGGCTGATAGATTATCATCCATTTATTGAAAGAAAGTAGCCATTTACTGGGCCATTTGTGCAGTAATTTATACAGGTGGGGCTAGTAAAGTCGAGCTTCCAACTCTCTGAGGGGCTGGGGCATCCCCTTATACCTCAGCCTCTATTGATTGATCGACTGAACGATCACCATCTTCCATAGTCAATTCGAGGATCTTAGACCTCCTGAACAATAACACAAGGAGATTTCCTCCCGTTAGTGCATATTTATAATGTAATGCACTGTATGTATCAAACAATGACATGAGCAGTTGTACTATGAAGAAAGAATATTCAAATTATAGGTGAAAACAGAATTTTAAAAACTAACTCTGATACCACTTAAATACGTCACACCCTACCCTTCCGTAAGGCATAACATGATCCCGTAGTATACCTAATAAATTACCAACTTCATCTACTAATAACCCATTAAATACTCTACAAGGGATTTTAAACCTTTTCTTACTTCTTTTTACAGTGGTGAGCACTATTTACAGGTGTTAAATTTTTTTTTTTTTTAACTGAAGTGAAACCAGATAACACATTTGAAGAATTAATAATTTTTGTAAGAATTTTGGCAAGTGCCATCTATATTTTGAATAAAACATTTCTCCTAAAACTTGTAAAAAAAAACTCCAATTATCTTGTTCAATCCCCAAACTCCAATATTCAATCAACACAATAAGTTTCTCAACAATTGTCAACTCAAATCCACAATGATTTTCAACTTTAGTTTACAACTTTAATGTTTAATTTTAATTTACAACTGCTCAAAATCAAGAACACTATATACATACAGTGAACATACATTACAATACAAAATGAAAAATATGGTATAATCAATATACCCAATGATCTCTCAGTGTAGTACTAGCAGCCTAATCTGTTACCTTGTCAGTCTGTCTACCTGCGAAAGCAAAGAAAAGCTATCACTGAGCTAATGTCTCAGTGGTGCACAACATTAACCAAATACAACTTTAAATCACAAATCATAAGTCATATAAATAGTGGATTCTTAAAACCATAGTTAAATTTAATACAGTGAATGTCAATAAGAATTTAAACTCCATTTCACTATATCACAATAAATATCAATAAATCATACACACACAACTTAATCATGTTGCCAAAGTTCAATTCATCCCAAAAGCCAATGGCTAGTGAGGAATTCAATTCATCCCAAAAGCCATTGGCTAGTGAGGAATAACATAGCTAGCTAGCAATAATATGAGTACTCATTCCATTCGTCCTCAATAGGCACACACCTCAACACTTCAGCCAGAGAGGGAATTCAATTCATCCTACTAGACAAGCTAGCAAGGAATTCAATTAATATACATGATAGCTGTGGTTTCAAACCATTTACAATGCTTTTCAATCAATAAGTATCCATCAAATATCATTCAAATAATTTTTCACAATTTAAAACAATAATATACAAATAGTCATAATTTATTTCAACTAAAAAATTCAAAAGAAATAACTGTTGTGCACAAACTCTGATAAATGTCTCTTGGCTCTGACTCAGTGTTTCCTTCCCCTTCCCTGAGTCTTTGCTAACTGAAACACACAATTTGAAGTGTTTCAGTACTCATTTAAACTGTCTCTAAGAATAAAGCTTAATAATTAACTTATTGAATTCTATTATTTTCCTTAGTCAACCTAAAATGTTGACCCTCGATGCACTCTAGGTGAATTAAGTTTAATGTTACCAATGTGTCACATTTTATGGCCTTTTAGTATTGGTACATGTTACCAAATTCACTTTAAAGTATATTGCATTTTATTACAATTTGCTGGATTTCGGTATACTAATTTGACCTAGTCGGACAACCTAGTTTCCTTGATTTTCGAGTTTCGGTCCAAACTACAAACTTGTAGGTCTATGTCTTATTACACGCAGGGAAAAATTTTAGGTGATTCTGAGTTGTGTAGACCAAGTTATGGTCAATCTACCAATGCTGGACAGAATGTACCAAAATGGTAACTTTAAGTCATTTTTAGGTCACTTTTGGTTCGGCCAGTTTTTGGACCTAAAATTTTGTAAGCTATTTGGATTGGTTCTGGCCATTTTTGGGCTTTGGTGTCTGCATAAGAATTGTATATATATTTCTCAAATATTCATGGTAAAAATTTCAAGTTAATTGGACCTGTTTTGAGTGAGTTATGGCCAAAACACTAACTGCTGCCAAATGGTAAATTTTCAGGTTTTCAAAGCACTAATCCAGATTTGGTCATTTTTCAAGTCACCTTCTAGGCAGAATTTTGGTAAGCTTCCTTCATGAAAATTGGCACATTTTGTGCCTAGTTTCACCTTCAACTGGTCTCATACCAATTGGAGCCACACACTTAAGGTTCTAAGCTAAAACATACACTGCCCTATTACACATTGTTCATCCTTACCAATTACACATCCAACACTTACCAAATTAACTCTTCCATGACAATTCTGGTTTGTACAATAACATTAACACATTTAGCAACACATTTTTGGTCATTTTGGCAGCTTGCAACCACTCTCAACATACACACTATAGTACAGAATTTTCCAAGGCCAATTACAACAATTAACCACAAGACATACCTCATTTACATGTCCAAATTCAAACCACTATACACATATCCAAATTCAAACAATTATTCATATACACATGCTGCTATCAATGACAACATAATTCAACAATATTTCATGGACTCAAACACTTCAATCTTCTTCATGAGGCTGCCACAAGTTTACACATACCCATCAATTTCCATTTTCACTTTTCAAGCTTCCAAATCAAACCTTACACATGGAATTCAATTACAATACAACCAAACATTTAAATCATCATTCCAACCACTATTTACATGCAAGAATAAGCCGTTCTTATTGAGGTTACATGGCTGCCAAAATGTACATTTCCACTAACTCATCAAACTTCAAAAATCCTTCCACAAATTAACTACCCACAACACCCATTCAAAGTTTAATAAAACAATAATTAAAAATACATACTTACCACTTTTAAAATTCTTCAAAACCTCACTAAAACTTAACTTTCTTGCTGCCTATCTACTGCCGAAGTTGTGTAGAACAATTTTAGTGAAGAAATCAAGTGGAAAAGGGGCTTACTTCATGCTTGCATGGAGGTTAGGAAGCTTTGGCCATGGTTGGCTGTCCATGGAGGTTTTGAGAGTTTTTGTCAATTCGGCAAGGAGAGTGAGGTTGAAGAAGATGAGTGAAGTGGCTGTCCATTTTATGTTTAATGGTCTGCTTTAGTGGTGTTAGTGGAGCACTAATAGGATAAAAAATAATTTTTAATGTTTAACTTTCATAATTTAGTTTTTATCCCCCATTTCTTTAACTATTCTTATGATGTGTCACAATTTAATTTTTTCATGACATTTTCCAAGTATAATATCATTTATTTTTAATGGACATTTAGGTCAAAAGATAACTCAGGGTGTCAAATGACCATAATGCCCCTGTTCGGGTTACATTCTTGATTTTTCGGTAACACCTCGTTTTCTCGTTTTCTCGATTTCTCGTTTTTCTTTGTACTAATTAATTAATTTTTCTTTGATATTTCTAATGATATTTATACTTCAATAAGTGTTTAATTATGTCTTAAAAATATTTTCTAGGGTTCCCCGTGGTCCAGGGCTAGTCAACAATCCACGCCGCAACTTCCTGGTGCGGTCACCCATCGCTAGGGTTCTCGGCTCGTTTAACTTGGTTACATTTTATTGCTATTATTTTTCCTTTGTTTTTCTTGTGTTTTCTTTTCTTGTATTTTATTATTTTATGTCTCCTCATCAATATTTAAGTGTAGTTCTAGGCATCCTAGCTGTCCGGACAACACTGGTCACCAGAACAGTAGAATGCACTACCGAACATGGGGGTGTTACAAGGCTATGCAAATAGGAATGTTACAGTATTGACTATAGATAGCTGAATAAGGTGACAATAAAGAATAGATATCCACTGCCACACTTAGATTATTTGTTTGATCAATTAAAGGGTGCAACTGTGTTCTCTAAAATTGATTTGAGATCGGGTTATTATCAGTTAAAAGTGCAAGAGCAGAGCATTCGAAAAACTGCTTTTAGAACTCGATATGGCCATTATGAGTTTCTGGTTATGCCATTCGGGTTAACCAATGCTCCAGCTGCTTTTATGGACCTGATGAACACTATCTTCAGGCCATATTTAGATTAGTTTGTTATGGTATTCATTGATGACATCTTGGTGCATTCAAAGAATGTAGAGGAGCATGATAGGCACCTGTGGATTGTGCTACAGACCCTAAGGGAGAAATAGCTGTATGCCAAGCTATCGAAGTGTGAATTTTGGCTGAAGGAAATCTCTTTCTTGGGGCATATTGTGTCAGCTAAAGGGATTAAGGTAGATCCCACTAAGGTAGAAGCTATCCTTAATTGGAAGCTGCCCAGAAATGTTACAGAAGTTCACAGTTTTCTAGGTTTAGCTGGATACTACCGACGCTTTGTTAAGGGCTTTTCTATGTTGGCATCTCCACTAACCAAGCTGCTTTAGAAAGATGTGAAATTTCAGTGGACTAATAAATGCCAGCAGATTTTTAATGAACTAAAGAGATGTTTGACCAAAGCTCCAGTCCTGACTCTACCTACTCCGGCTAAAGAATACATTGTATATAGTGATGCTTCTCACAATGGGTTAGGCTGTGTACTGATGCAAGACTGAAATATCATTGCTTATGCATCACGTCAGCTGAAACCACATGAGAGAAACTATCCTACACATGACCTGGAGCTTGTAGCTATTGTATTTGCTCTAAAGATCTGGAGACATTATTTGTACGAGGAGAAATGTTATATCTATACAGATCACAAAAGCTTAAAGTATTTGGGCACCTAGAAAGAGCTAAATTTGAGGCAGAAAAGGTGGTTAGAGTTGATTAAAGACTATGACTGCCTAATAGACTACCAGCCTGGGAAAACAAATGTAGTAGCTGATGCTTTGAGCCGTAAAACTATGGCAAGCTTAAGAGTTTCCCCTTTGTCTATAGTACATGAGTTAAGAGCACTGCATGTTAGCTTGGAGATAGATAATAAGGGACAAATGATAGCGGCATGGCAAGTGAAACCAGTGCTAATTGATTAGATAAAAACAACTACACAAAATGATGAAAAGTATTAGAAATTAATGGAAGAGACCTGGGTTGACAAGAAACCAGGCCTTACAGTGAATGATGATGGCTTACTGCTATATTAGGGCAGAATGTGCACTCCAAATGATGTAGAATTGCGACAAATCATTATGAAGGAAGAAAATGAGTGTCCTTTTGTTATGCACCCTGATGGAACCAAGATGTATAGAACCGTGAAAGAGCATTATTGGTAGAGCGGATGAAGAAAGATATAGCAGAGTTTGTAGCCACATGCTTAACTTGTCAGTAAGTGAAGGCAGAACATCAAGTGCTAGCAGGGTTATTGCACCCATTGCCAGTACCTGAGTGGAAATGGGAAAGAATCACGATGGACTTTGTGATGGGACTTATGAGAACATAGAAGAACCCATGATGCAGTGTGGGTCATTGTGGATAGATTAACTAAGTCTGCTTACTTTTTGCCTGTGAGAATGGATTATCGCTTGGATAAATTGGCTAAATTGTACCTGGATGAGATAGTGAGACTTCATGGGGTGCCGGTATCGATTGTGTCAGACAGAGATCCAAGGTTCACTTCTAGATTTTAGGGTAGTTTGTAGAAAGCCCTAGGAACTAGATTGAACTTCAATACAACATTCCATCCATAGACATGTGGCCAGTCTAAGAGGGTGATTCAGATATTGGAGGATATACTGTGGGCTTGTGTGATTGAATTTGAAGGTAGTTGGAGTCACTCTTTATCCCTGGTAAGGCATAACATGTTCCCGTAGCATACCTAATGAATTACCGAACTACACCTACCGATAACCCATTAGTTATGCTACAAGGGATTTTAAAACAAATCATAGCATTTTGTCTTATCAATTCTGTTGTAGAAAATTGTATGAGAATAGTTAAAATTCCATGTAAACATTCATTAGAAATAGTAATAGAATAAATATTGCAAAAGTTACATTTTTATAAGTCTCAAAGTGAAATACAAAATAGTTATAAACTCAAAATGTGATAGCAATGCAGTGCTTTTAAATACAAACTGCTCAATATCCGTACATCCATACATATAGGTACAAAATACATCCAAAGGAATCACAAGGGTATACCTAACGTAAATACCCATAAACAATACCAAAATGCTGCTTTCAAGTCTCTCACTCGGCAGCCTTCTCCTTTCCCTTACCTGCGACAGCATAAAGAAGCTATCACTGATTATATCACTCAGTGGTGCACAACTAATAACTTTAAAACTTAAGATAAAACACAATTTGTCAAAGTATAATAAATCACATTTTTCTTAAGCATGAAAACTTCAGAAGAGTTCTAAGTTCATAAGAGCCATTTATTTGAATAACATTGCAAATGAGAAATCACATTTCATAAATCACAATTCATAAAGCATTAGTGTTGCCAACATCAACACACAGCTCAGGCCATGACACAAAATTTCACGATCAGTGCCGTGTTGTACACCACGACAAAGCAATCTCAACCTCACTAACCGTTATTAATGAGGGAAGGGCTAGCTAGCTAATGAGTACTCATATAGTCTTACCCCACTAACCGTTATTAATGGGAGACATAATCAATATCAATTACTAACCCCAAGTAGCCGTTACTACTAGAGAGTTCCGAAAGGGACTGTCATGCTAACTGTGGTTTCAAAACAGTTTCCAAAAAATTTTCCATTCAATAATCACATTTATAAACCAATAAACACATTTAAATTCATCATAATATCCAAATAAAGGTAGCAACAACAAAATTTCTTAAATGCAAGAGAAAAACCATATTTCAGTCAAAGTAAACTTGTTCAAAGCAAAATTATTCAATTTAACACATTCCAAGCAATTTACAAATTTAAAAACGAAGAAAATGTTAGTTGTGCACAAACCTTCAATGCTCTCCTTTATTGTTACCTACTTCTTCTTGTCCATTCCAACTTCTTCTTCTACTAAAAATAGACAAATAGAATACCTCAATACCAATCTCAATTGCTGCCAAGAACTCATTATATGCATGTCTAATGCATCCCAAGTTAGCTTTGAAAATTTTAGAATATTTTGGTTTTGGGACAGCTTGGTGTCCCAATCTTTGAACCCAATTTTTGCCTAGTTTCGATCATAATTTGATGAGGTGTTCTTCATGAAAATTGTTCATTTAGGTCTTAACTTTATTTTCCTTTCTGAATCGTCTAATTCGGAGCTGTGTAGCTCAAGTTATGCCCAAAACACTATTACTGTTCACGTCACTGTTCATACTACAGATTTTGTTCTGGCAGATTTATCGATCCAAATTTGTTCAGAAATTTGACCAAGTTAAGTCCATAATTTGGTCTAATATTCTTCATATGAAATGTTCTACTATGTCTTAGATTTCCATCGGTTTAAGAATCGCCTAAATCGGAGTTTTCTAGAGAGAGTTATAGCCTTGCAAAGTTTACTGTTCATTTGGTCAATTTTAGGTGCCCAGATTCTAGCAGATTCGGTGACCCAAATTTTTTTCGCAATTTGATTGAGTTAAGTTCATAATTTGGCCTAACATTCTTCATATGAAATATTCTACTATGTCTTAGGTTTCCATCGCTTCAAGAATCACCTAAATCAGAGTTTTCTAGAGAGAGTTATAGCCATTGAAACTTTACTGCTCATATGGCAATTCTGCAGTTTTGCAGATTCAGTAACTCAACTTTTCTCAATAATTTGATTGGGTTAATGGAATAATTTGGGTTTGTGTTCTTCATGAAAGTTTTAGGTCTATATCTCATCTAACTATTGGTAAAAGTTCAGGTCATTTTGACTTGCCTAGCTCGAGTTATGACCCAAACACGATTACTGTTCATGTGTACTGTTCATACTGCATTTTTTCAAGTTTGGTCAGTTTGTTCACTACGTTTTGGTCACTTTTTGGGCATACTTCCTAAATGAAAGTTGTGTCATTTACTGCCTATTTTCAGTCCCAATTGGTCCCATACCAATTGGACTTGTAAAATTTCATTTTTGGTCCCTCAAAGTTGACTTTTGGTCATGCTTCGTACCCAATCCGAATTTGGCTTTGATTTAAACACTTCTAACACACTTAATTAGGTCACAAATGGCCATTTCTTTCCTTAAACTATGTCAAAGACATTATTTAGCACTTCTTCACATTTTTGGTCCCTAAACCCTAATGTTCAAAACCCTAATTTTTCTCCCATTTGGCCAAAACCCTAGTTTAGGTTCCATATATGTTTTCTTTCATTTTCTTATGAAATTTCATCATAAATTAACTTCCTTCCAAGCTTATACAACTAATCTAACATGAAAAGAAAATTACCTCTTGTTGATTTCTTTCCAACTTCACTTTTCTTCCAATTCTTGTTCTCCTTGCTTTTAATCTCTCAATCAAATATCTCTTTGATGTTTTCTTTTAGTGGGCTATGGAATTTATGAAGGGGAAGCCCCAGCTCCTCTGAATGCCAGTGGATCGGCTGCACCCATCCCACCCATGCAGTTTCCTGCTCAGTTCGCTTAGCAAATGGCTGCACTATTTCAGCAAATGGCTGGCAATATACCAGTCCAAGCTCCTGTACAAGCACCTCTAGTGCAACCACCATCCCCAGCCAGACAAAATGATAAGTTAATGAAGTATGGGGCAACAGAGTTCAAGGGTACAGTGGACCCATTGGAAGCTGAGCAATGGTTAGAACGGATGGAGAGGGTCTTCAAGAAATTGCACTGCACAGATGAGTTGAAGTTTGAATATTCAATTTCCTTACTGCATGGAGATGCATATGAGTGGTGGAAGACCATTCCCCACAGTTTGGTTGAGCCGCCAGTACTAACATGGGATGACTTTCTAAGGGAGTTTAGACAAAAGTATGTTCCTGATACCTATGTGGATACGAAGCTACAGGAGTTTCTTAGTTTGAAGTAAGGGAACAAGACAGTAGCCGAGAGAGAGAGAGAGAGAGAGAGAGAGAGAGAGAGAGAGGAGAGGGTGGTGGCCTCTTATGAAAAAAAAGAAATGAAGAAGACATTTGTCTTCTTATATATATATATATATATATATCCCCAAAATTAGCTTATTAAAATTATAAATTTTAATTGTGTCATAAGGATAATTAAACTTAAATTTTTATTCCCTTTTTTTTTTTTACATTTACACTTAATTTGTCACACCCTACTCCCCCGTAAGCTGTAACATGATCCCGTAGTACACCTAATGAATTACCGTACTTCGCCTACCGATAACCCATTAGATATACTACAAGGGATTTTAAAAATAATTTTTGTGAAATTTAAATCATCGATTAAAATCTGGTATTATAAAATTTTTTTCAAAATTTCGGCAAAGTGCCTGCTGTATTTTGAGAAAACAGTTCTTCAATCCTGCAAAAGAAAATGCTCCCAATATGTTTTCTCAAATACAACTCCAATAAACTTTATTTCAATTCACAATTCAATTCTCAATAAACAATCAATTCATTTTCAAACTAATCTCATCATGAAGAAATATTTCATTGATTATAAGACTTAAAATTTATATTACAAAACTATTCAAGTAAATGAAATCTCAAATTTACATTTACAATAATTTACATTTAATTACATACCAAAATATTTTATAAGAGTTTTTATACAACTGCTCAAATAATTTACATACATATTATTACATGCATACATCAAAACCTATGTACATGGGTATACCTATAATATACCTGGAGCTGATCTGAAAGTGTCTTCAAAGAAACTTACTCACTGCTCTATGCTCTTCTTACCTGCGACAGCATACAAAGCTATCGCTGAGTGGTGAACTCAGTGGTGCACAACTATAATTTAAAACATAGTACAATATAAATTGATAAAATTTACAGTAAATAATTTGGAAATCTGAATACTCATCAAATTCCAAAACTCAAAATATTCATTGCCAATAATGTGAATCATTTGTATAAAATGACTTCGATCATGAAATTCAATTTATCAAATCATAACTAACCATTTAGGTAATTCCAACAAAATCAATTATACATAAATCATAATTGAAATCACAATTCTTTACCATTCAAAAGCCATTATATATCTCAAAAACCATGCTGTATCTTAAAAATCATTCTTTATCTCACTAACTATGCAAGACTAATTCGAAAGGGCCATATTCGATGTGATTCTAACTCCCTATGGTCGGGGAGGTCGAATCAGATTCTAACTCCCTATGGTCGGGGAGTTCGAATCATCGTGCACAGTACCATCACAATAATGAATCTTCTGCAAGGGCCATAATGAAAAAATAAACTTAGATCTAACCTCATATCAGAGGAAAATCTAAGCCTGTGCACGTACCATGGTAATCAAAACACAACTAAATCAAAACACAACTAACTCCATTGTCTTCTCAACAAATGAGAGAGACGGGTAATAACCTAGTCAAGCATCTATAGTGAGATATAAAACAATATCACAATCCTTTTAGTGAGCATAAATCACAATATAATTCGATTCAAATTCAATTCCAATATCCAATAATTTTTATGCTCATCACAATTCAAATCATAAATTTGCATTTTCCATGAAAATTACCATCACAATTCAAAACATGTTCTATCACAATTTTCCAAAACATAATTTATTCAATCCATAACAATGCTTAATACTTGTGAAAATACCATTTCACAAAGCTAAATTCATACATACTATAACAATTTCAATAATCATTGAAATAAGTCCAATGCTTGCTGAACATAATACATAAGAAAAATATGTCATTTAATCATATGAAATATTCAAAACAAAATCAGTTAAAAAAACTATTTGTGCACAAACCTCTGATAACTGTCTCTTGACTCTGACTCAGTGTTTCCTTCCTCTTCCCTGAGTCTTTGCTAACTGAGAAACACAATTTTGAAGTGTTTCAGTACTCATTTAAACTGTCTCTAAGAATAAGGTTCAATAATTAATTTATCGAATTCTATTATTTCCTTAGTCAACCTAATATGTCGACCCTCGATGCATTCTAGGTAAATTAGGTTTTAATTTTACTAATATTTCACATTCAATAGTCTTTTAGAGTTGGTACATGTTACCAAATTCATTTCCATGTATCTTGCATTTTCTTGCAATTTGCTGGATTCCGGGATACTAGTTTGACCTAGCCGGAAGACCTAGTTCTTTCGGTTTTCGGGTTTCGGTCCAAACTACAAACTTGTAGATCTATGTCATATTGCACGCGGGGTAAAATTTCAGGTCATTCTGAGTTATGTAGACCAAGTTATGGTCATTTTACTATTGCTGGTCAAAATGCATCAATATTGGTCACTTTGGGTCATTTTAGGTCAATTTTGGTTCGGCCAGTTTTTGGACCCGAACTTGTGCAAGATGTTTGACTTGATTATGGTCATTTATGGGCTTTGGTGTCTTCATAAGACTTGTAGATATGGGTCTTAACTATTCATGGTCAAAATTTCAGGTCAATTGGACCTGTTTTGAGTGAGTTATGGCCTAAACACTAACTGCTGCCCAAATGGTCAATTTTCAGGCCTTATTTGCACTTAATCCGGATTTGGTCATTTTTCAAGCTACCTTGTAAACAGAATTTTGGCAAGCTTCCTTCATGAAAGTTGGCACATTTTGTGCCTAGTTTCACTTCCAATTAGTCTCATATCAATTGGAGCCACACACTTAAGGTTCTAGGCCAAAACGCACCCTGCCCTATTACATTTCCCTCATTTCTCATCAAAGGTCACTTTTAGCATTTACCAAACTCTACATTCATGCCAATTTTGGTTTGTACCATAACCTAAACATACTTTACAACATATTATTGATCATTTTGGCAGCTTATAATCACATTCAACATACATCATATAGTGCAGAATTTGTCAAACTCAATTACAACAATTTAACCACTTATTCATGCTCATTTACATGTCCAACCTCACACCATCATACATATACACTCAAACTGCCCTAACATCCAACACAATTCAACATTAATATACCATAAACGAAGCATGAATTCCAGCATTCTTCAAGAGTCAACAAACTGCCGCAATGATACATTTACATTCCATTAATTTCCAAGCTTCAAATTTCAATACACATTTACATATACTAAGTATAATCACCCAAATGATTTCCTACACAATATACATTTAATCAATCCTTTAATTCACCATTTACAAGCAAAAACAAACTGTCTTCAAGGTGTTTCCATGGCTTCCAAAATTACACTTCTCCATTCAACATCAAACCTCAAAAATCTCTCCATAAATCAAACACCCATAACATCCTTGCAAACTTTAATTAAACAATAATAAAAAACACAAACTTACCACTTTGGAAATTCTTCAAAACCCCACAAAAACTTTCCTTTCTTGCTGCCTATCTACTGCCCATGGTGTGGTGGTTACTTTTAGTGAAGAAACCCTAACCACTTGAAGCTTGGATCATAGATGCATGAAGCTCACAAATGGGACAACAATGGTGGTTTGGGAGAAAAGTTGGATTCGGCAACTTTGAAGAATTTGTGGAAGAAGAAGATAAAATGGTTAGTGGTCCACTAATCTGTTCCATAATAATTTTTTAAGGTCTCCATAGTGCTCCACTAATCTTTTTTTAACCTTATTATAGTTTAAAGTTTACATAACTGCACTTAATCCCCACATTTCCCTAAATTTCATTACCCATTTAATTTCCTTTTTCATGGGGTCCCTAAATTTAAATACTATTTATTTTTAATGGACATTTAGGTCAAAAGGCAACTCAGGGTGTCAAATGACCACAATGCCCCTGTTCGGGTTGCATTCCCGATTTTTCGGTAACACCGGGTTTTGTCCATTTTTCGATTTCTCACTTTTCTTTGTACTAATTAATTAATTTTTATTTGATATTTCTAATGGTATTTATACTTCAATTGATGTCTCTTTAAGTCCTAAAAAATATTTTCCAAGGTTCCCCGCGGTCCAGGGCTAGTCAACAGTCCACGCCGTGACTTCCCGGTGCGGTCACCCATCGCTAGGGTTCTCGGCTCGCTTAACTTGGTTACATTTCTTTGCTATTATTTTTTCTTTGTTTTTCTTATATTTTCTTTTCTTGTATTTCATTATTTAATGTCTCCTCACTCATATCGAAATGTAGTTCTAGGCATTCTAGCTGTCCGGACAACACTGGTCACCGGAACAGTAAAACGCACTACCGAACATAGGGGTGTTACATAATTTTTCCTTTTAATTAAATAATTAAATTTAACTATCAAAAGCCCATAAGTCTTTTATTTTAATTTTGTCATAATGGAAATGAAAGTTTAAGTTTTCATTTCTTAAATTTTCCCTTACATATTTTTACTGGAATTTTTCTTCAATTTTTATCCCATAATTCAATTAATTAATTTTTTAATTAACATTTTGGTCAAAAGTCAACTCTTGAGGTGAATTAACCAAAATGCCCCTCATCGAGTCATAATCCTTCTCTTTATAATACCCAATGAGTCCTTAGCTTTTTTGTTCACTAGAATTATTATTTTATCTATCTCAATTAATTTTCTATTTATTTTTGGTCCTCAAGGTGTCTTTGAATAGTATTAGTCACGGACCAAAAATGGTACTATTCATAACTCGGAGGTTCGGGGTGTTACAGTTGGGACACACACTTGCCTTTGATTGAGTTTGCTTACAACAACAGCTATCAATCAAGCATCAAGATGCCTCCATATGAAGCTTTGTATGGCAGAAAATGTAGAACTCCTCTGTGTTGGATGAAGTAGGTGAAAGGAAGCTAATTGGCCCAGAGATTAATCAGCAAACAGAGGAGAAGATTAAACTTATCAGAGATCGACTCAAGGTTGCATCAGACCGACAGAAATCCTGTATTGATTTTAAGAGGAGAGATATTAAGTATACTGTTGGTGATAAGGTATTCCTCAAGGTTTCCTGTTGGAAGAAGATTATGAGATTTGGCAGAAAGGGGAAACCGAGTCCTCATTTTATTGGGCCATATGAGGTTCTGGAGAGAGTGGGTCCTCTGGCATATAGATTGGCACTACCTCCAAAGTTAGAAAATATACATAATGTCTTCCATGTGTCTATATTGAGGAGGTATAGATCAGACCCATCTCATATTCTACCTGTTGAGGAGATTGAGGTAAATCCATACCTCACTTATAAGGAAGAACCCATAGAGATTTTGGCATATGAGGTGAAGTAGTTGAGGAACAAGCTGATACCATTGGTAAAAGTGTTGTGGAACCATCATTCAGGCTAGGAAGCTACTTGGGAACGTGAGAAGGACATGAGGAGGCAGCACCCACAGCTGTTCAGAGACTAATCCCAGGTAAAATTTTGAGAAAAAATTTATTTTAAGAAGGGAGAGAATTGTAACACCCCTATATGCATAGTTTTATACATTTTATTGGTTCGGTAACCAGTGTTGGTCCAACCAGTCTAGAGGCTTAAAACCATAATTAAGTTATCTAGAAAAGTCATAAATAAAAATTAATGGCTATTACATGAAGGTAAAATGGAAATCAAGAAAACAAGGCATAATGGGTTAAATGAGCCAAGGTCACAGCAATGGGTGACTGTATCGGGAAGTGACTGTAAGCTCAATTGCTAGCCAAATTTTGTATGGGACACTGTGACACCCCAGGCTTAGAGATAATTGCGAAGTTAGGGGAAATGTGAAAACCATAGAAAAGAATTGAGAACAAGCTCAAATAATTGAATCAAGATTCAGGAAACAATCTAGTGTTATTGGAAAAACAGATCAGACCAATAAGGGGCAATTTGGTCAATTCACCTTTAGAGGTGACTCTTGGCCTAAATTTCCATTAAAAATTAGGAAATTAAATTTATGGAAAATCGATTTGAAGTGAAGAGATTATGGAAAGAAAAAAAAAGAAAATAGAAATAAAAGCATTGTGACATCGTCAAGGCGAGGTAAGCATGACACAATTAATCATTTTAAATTTTAATTATGTAATTATGGGAATAAATACACAAATAAAAAAAATAAATTTAAAAGAAACAAAATTTGCTTCTTCTTTTCTTCTCCTTACTGTCACCTTCGCTCTCTTCTCTCTCTCATTTCTCTAAATTCCACCATTGTTAAAGCTTTGCAACCTTAAATTTCTCCAATTCTCTCCCATAATTTCCCTAAGTTCCAACACTAAAACTCATCCTTAGACCTTGCTAGACAATTTGGGAACAAAAAGGAAGAAGAGAATTGAAGAATTGTAGACTTGAAAAATCTAACAAAGAGGGTAGTAATGAATCTTCCAATTTTCTCTCTATATTCATGCTTAGACAAGTGAACTAAATTAGAATTTGTTGAAAATGAAATAAAAATGATGTGTTAGGGAATTCTATGAATTTCGGTAGCCATGGGATGTTGGGGAAGATGATGTGTTTTATTTCAATTAACCATGTATATAAGTCCAAATGAGTGAGTAGATGCTACTGGAATACTTTAATTTTATGAATTATGGTAAATGCATAATTAGGGTTCTTGACAATTGAAAATTTGGGGGTTTGGTGAATTGATGCAAATTAACCTAATTGATGCTTAAATTGGTCAATTGGTGTGGTTAGGAGTGTGATTGAATGATTGAAATTGAAAGGGAATTGTGAATGTGTAATGTCAAATTCTGGACAGCCTCACCATGGTCCACTTAAATGGCCATAATTGAAATTCTGTTACTCCAATTGGTGTGAGGCCAATTAGAGATGAAAATTAAGACCCAAAAGCAACAATTTTCATGCAGAAACCTTATCCTAAAATCGACCACAAGTTAGTGAAAAATTGGGTTGAATCCAGATTAGGTACCCTACCACTGTACAGAATTGACCATATGAACATTATCGTTCAAATGGTCATAACTTGGAGTAGAAAGGTCCAAATAACTTGATTTTTATACCATTGGAAAGCTTAGACATAGCACAACAACTTTCATGAAGAAAAAAAACCCAAATTCAGACTATAACCAAATCAAATTGCCAACCAAACTTAGGTCCCGAAATCTGCCTGAACCAGAATTGGCCCAAAATTCTGGATTTTTGACCAATCCGGCCAGGCTTAGAAAAAGTGGCATAACTTGAGTTACAGAACTCCAAATGGAGTGATTCAAAGAAGAAATTAAAGCTAAGACATTAAGGAACAACTTTGACGAAGGAAAGCTGGTCAAATTTCCACTATAGAAGGTCCAATGGAACAGTAGAACAAAGTGACCCAAAACTGAAATTTTGGAATTTTACTTAGGGAGTTTGGAATTTCAATTGGCAATCAATGCCAACATAATTATAATCCAGAATGTGGTATATGGGTGCAATTAAAACTAGTCTACCTATTAAGTATGAAAAAGTCAATATTTTACCCAATTGGTCAAATGAATAGTAACCTCCATAACCAAGAATATAAAGAGCTCTACTTATAAGTCAGTTTCAAATGCAGAATGCAATTACTAGAATTGCAGTTAGACAAAATTTGGATAAATATTGAAATACCTTAATATTGTATTTAAGTGGAAAAAGGGACTTCCAAGGAAGGAATTAGATGGGAGTGAAGTAAGGAAAAGCTCATATACGAGGTTTGTGCACAATAATTTTTTATTTCTTATTTTCTACTTAAAAATTTATTTGAACATGTATGATGAGCAATTTATGTTTATTATAACTTTGAGAAATATGGTGTTGCCTATTTTGTAAATGGAAATTTGGAATGAAAATTTATTAGTGCGTTGTATGAAATGTTTAAACACTATGATTTTGAATTTGGTTTTGGATTCACACTTGGCATGGAAATATCACTATGTTCCTCCTCCATTTATGGGGTTGAGATTAGTTATATTCCTGCCTCTCTAGCTTACTAGTTTGAGGTTGAGATTGGATGAGTACTCATGTAGCTAGCTAGCCACCTCCCTCCTTGATTTCGATTAGTGGGGTTGAGATTGCTTTGTCATGGTGTACAACACGATATTAATTGAAAATTTTACGTCATGACCTAAGTTGTGTATTGATTGGCAACATGTGATTTATAAATTATTTTGATAAAATGGTATTGTAAAAGTTGATATCAATTTCATGAAGTGTGATTGTGAAAGTGTTTATCGATATATGCTTTTTATATTCAGTTATTT
Organism: Hevea brasiliensis; assembly: GCF_030052815.1. Lineage (NCBI taxonomy): Eukaryota > Viridiplantae > Streptophyta > Magnoliopsida > Malpighiales > Euphorbiaceae > Hevea > Hevea brasiliensis. Next base: position 38,932,986 of record NC_079503.1, on the reverse strand, counting down.
TAAAATTTTATTGTGCACCACTGAGTGTTTGCTCAGCGATAGCTTTTTATTGTTGTCGCAGATAGGGCAAAGGACAAAGTAGTAGAGTGAGCTGCTATAGTGATAGGGAGCACCATTCGAGGATTTTTGTACAGGTATATTATTTATACCCTTTGTAATTTAGTTTGATGTAAATATTTTTATTCATAAGTATCTTTTATACTAGTTGAGTAGTTGTACAGTATAAATTACAATGATATTATTTTTGTTTTCTTTCTGTAAAATTTAGACTTTTGCGTTTATATTGAATATATTAATTAAAATTGATGTTTATTTTAAAATGTGTTGAATTGAGTATTGATGGATATTGAAAATGCATTGAGATTGTGTTGAATTAAGGAATATTGAAGTTGAGATTGAGAAAATTTTGTTGGAAGTGTTTTCTTTTCAGGTTTTGAAGAACTGTTTTCTCAAATTACAGCCGGCACTCTGCCGAAATTTTTATAAAATTTACGGAAAGTTAGATTAACCAAAAAGTTGACTTATGATATAAATTGAATTTAAAGGCTTTTTAGTAATGATTTAATATCACTTTTCACTTTAAAATGAATTGAATTTGGTTTAAAATCTCTTATAGTATATTTAATGGATTATTGGTAGGCGAAGTTTGATAATTCATTAGGTATACTACAGGATCAAGTTATGCCTTACGGATGGGTAAGGTGTGACAATCAAACTTGAAAATGCCATTGAACTCATCCATGTTTGTTGCACTATCCACCCCCATCATTCTGAATTTGATTTGTCCCCTCTTTTCCCTATTTCATAACTAAATGTGGTTTTAAAACTTCCTAGATATTCTAGGGTGAGGTCTTTATAGGTTGAGTTTTTTAGTGTAGCAAACCTAGTCCACCCAATGTTATCCAAGAATTGGTTTCTTATGCCTTTAACCCTAGTTGGTCTAGTAAATCTTCATTAAGGTAGTTGGTAGAAATTACCTTTCTCTTGGAGAGATGGACATAATAGGCTTTATGGGTGGCATCATAGAATGGCCATGCCAGTTCTAAGTCTTGTTCATATGGTGGCTTTCGTTGAGCGGCCATAGGTTGGGCTTAGGGAGCAACTTCTTCTCTTTAGGTTTGGTGTGTTCATTGTCTTCTTAGGGGAAAGGAAGTTAGTTCCCTTGCCCAAGAAGTGGATGCACGGCCTGCCGCTCTTTTGGTGGGTACCATTAGTGAGAGAAAACTAGATTCTAGGTTAGAGTTTTTGAGAGATTTATGATTGGGAAGAAGAGTGAGAGTTTTGGGAGAGAAAAGATGGGTTTTTGAGGGTTAGGGAGGCACATTTTAATGTTTAAATAGGAAAGAGTGCCATTTGGGAAGGGGGTGCAACGATTCACATGAAAGGGCAAGTTTCAAATTGCGATTTGTGTAAAATTACACGAGGCTATTTAGTGGTGCACGAGTACCCCCATGTAATGTTCTACCCAAATTTAGCTTGCTTGTTTTAATTGCTGTATGAGTTATGCTGTGCAATCTTGCACTGGGCACCCTGTGTAACATTCTATTGCTACTATGTTTGTGTCTTAGATTGTTCAGTTACAGAGGCTGTGTAATGGTGCACTAGGTGACCCGTGTAACTTGCTGTAGCTACCATTCTGGAAATTTTTTAGTTCTCCTTACTACACGGCTTGTGTACCCCGTGTAACCTACTATTTTTAGGCTTTTTGCTTTTTAGGTTATTCTTCACCTCCTATCTCATGAAAACTCATTGTTTTAGCAATTAAAATGCATAATGGTACCCTTTTTTACTCTATTCCTATTTAGATCTACATCCTAGAGAAAGATACTTTACTATTTTGCATGTAATGCATAGTTAGTGGAATTGAGTTCATTAAGACAACATAGAAAATATATCAAGTAAAGTTAAGGAAGCGTCCCGAATTAGAGTTTACTACCCTTGTGTAGTTTTTCCTAGTTGTCCAATCCTCTCTCCTTCTTCTTACTTCTACTTTTGACCTAAAATAATTCAAGATTAAAATTTGTATGGCATGCAAAGTGAAATTAAATAAAATTGTGAAATAAGAAAAAGAAAACTTGGGTTGTCTCCAAAGGAGCACTTGTTTATAGTCTTTAGCTTGACTATACTGCTTGCTTATTGTGGAGTAAGTGGATCAACAAAAGAGTATGTTGCTCCTTTCTCAATATGTTCTCCAGAGATGTGTGGCTTCAAGCATTGACCATTGACTTTGAATGCTCCTGATGATTCACTCCATACTTCTACTGTGCCATGAGGGAATACTTACATGACTTTGAAGGGTTCAGACCACCTAGATCTCAATTTTCCATGGAATAATTTCAATCTAGAGTTGAACATCAGAACTAGCTCTCCTTTTTTGAATTACCTTCTCGTTATATGCTTGTCATACCAATTCTTGGTCCTTTCTTTTATAAATTCTTGCATTTTTATAAGCTTATTGCCTAATTTCTTCTAACCCATTTAGCTATGAAGTTTCTTTTCCCCGGCTTTGAGGTCAAAATTCAGGGTCTTTATTTCCCAATAGGCCTTATGTTCTAGCTCAACAAAGAGGTGGCATGATTTCCTAAAGACCAAGTGGAAAGGGTAGTTCTAATATGTGTTTTGAAGGTTGTGCGATATGCCCAAAGTGCATCATCCAGCTTTAAGGACCAATCTTTTCTTAAGCAATTCACTATCTTTTCTAGTATCCTCTTTAATTCCCTGTATGAAATTTCCACTTGCCTACTTGTTTGTGGATGGTAAGGTGTTACTATTTTATGTGTTACTCTGTATTTTCTTTAATAGTGCTTTAAATTGGTGATTACAGAAGTGACTTCCTCCATCACTGATTATAGCTGTAACACCCCTATGTTCGGTAATGCGTTCTACTATTCCTGTGACCAGTGTTGTTCGGACAACTAGGATGCCTAGAACTACACTTCGATATGAGTGAGGAGACATAAAAATAATGAAATACAATAAAATTAAATACAAGAAAAAAAAGGAAAAATAATAGTAAAGTAATGCAACCAAGTTAAGCGAGCTGAGAACCCTAGCGATGTGTGACCGCACCGGGAAGTCACGGCGTGGACCGTTGACTAGCCCTGGACCGCGGGAAACCCTAGAAAATATTTTTAGGACTTAAATAGACACCTATTGAAGTATAAATGTCATTAGAAATATCAAAGAAAAATTAATTAATTAGTACAAAGAAAAGTGAGAAATCGAAAAACGGACAAAACCCGGTGTTACCGAAAAATCGAGAATGCAACCTGAACAGGGGCATTGTGGTCATTTGACACCCCGAGTTGTCTTTTGACCTAAATTTCCATTAAAAATACATGATATTACACTTGGAAAATGTCATGAAAAATTAAATTAGTGGTACCTAATGTAAATAGCAAAAATGAGAAGCTTAATGTGGAAAAATGAAATCTTGGATTAAACTAATAATTTATTTTGACATAGTGCTCCACTAATTCATCAAAGTGGACCACTACCACTTCATTTGGACAGCAGATCATCTTCTTCCTCACTTCTCCAAGAACCAGCCAAATTGCTCCCAAGAAGATCCACCATTGACGTCCACTTGAAAGCTTCATGCAAGCTTGATTTAAGCTTCCTTCTTTGCACCTTCCTTCATTAAAGTTAATCCTCACACCATGGGCAGCAGATAGGCAACAAGAAAACCAAGTTTTGGAGAGGCTTTGAAGAATTTCCAAAGTGGTAAGTTTGTGTTTTTTATTGTTGTTTAATTAAAGTTTGTAAGGATGTTATGGGTGTTTGATTTATGCAGAAATTTTTGAGGTTTGATGTTGAATGGGGAAGTGTACTTTTGGCAACCATGGAAACACCTTGAAGACAGTTTATTTTTGCTTGTAAAGGGTGAATTAAAGGATTGATTAAATGTATATTGTGTAGGAAATTATTTGGGTGATTATACTTAGTATATGTAAATGTGTATTGAAATTTGAAGCTTGGAAATTAATGGAATGTAAATGTATCATTGCGGCAGTTTGTTGACTCTTGAAGAATGCTAGAATTCATGCTTGGTTTATGGTATATTAATGTTGACTTGTGTTGGATGTTATGGCAGTTTAAGTGTATATATGATGGTGTGAGGTTGGACATATAAAAGTGTTATGGTTAGGTGCTTGAATTATTGTAAATTGAGTTTGACAAATTCTGCACTTTGTGGTGTATGTTGAATGTGATTGTAAGCTGCCAAAATGACCTATAATATGTTGTGAATTATGTTTAGGTTATGGTACAACTAGAATTGGCTTGAATGTTGAGTTTGGTGAGTGTTAAAAGTGATCCTTGATGTGTATGAAAGAAATACAATAAGGCAGTTTGTGTTTTAGGCCTAGAACTTTAAGTGTGTGGCTCCAATTGGTATGAGACAAATTGGAGGTGAAACTAGGCACAAAATGTGCCAACTTTCATGAAGAAAGCTTGCCAAAATTCTGCTTGCAAGGTAGCTTGAAAAATGACCAAATCCGGATTAAGTGCAAATAAGGCCTGAAAATTGACCATTTGGGCAGCAGTTAGTGTTTAGGCCATAACTCACTCAAAACAGGTCCAATTGACCTGAAATTTTGACCATGAATAGATAAGACCTATATCTACAAGTCTTATGAAGACACCAAAGCCCAGAAATGACCATAAGCAAGTGAAACAGCTTGCACAAGTTCGGGTCCAAAAACTAGCCGAACCTAAAATGACCTAAAATGACCTAAAGTGACCAATTTTGGTGCAATTTGACCAGCAATAGTAAAATGACCATAACTTGGTCTACATAACTCAGAATGACCTGAAAGTTTGCCCCACATTCCATAAGACATAGATCTACAAGTTTGTAGTTTTGACCGAAACCCGAAAACCGAGGGAACTAGGTTGTCCAGCTAGGTCAAACTAGTATCCCAGAATCCAGCAAATTGCAAGAAAATGTAGTATACACGGAACTGAAATTGGTAACAAGTACCAACCCTAAAAGACTATCGAATGTGACATATTAGTAACACTAAAACCTAATTTACCTAAAATGCATTGAGGGTCGACATATTAGGTTGATTAAGCAAATAATAACATTCAATGAATTACTTATCAAGCATTATCGTTAGAGACAGTTTAATTTAGTACTGAAACACTTCAAATTGTGTTTCTCAGTTAGCAAAGACTCAGGAAAAGGGAAGGAAACAGTGAGTCAAGACCAAGAGACAGTTATCAGAGGTTTGTGCACAACAGCTATTTCTTTAGAATTTTTTCAATTGAAATGAATTATGACTATTTGTACATTATTGTTTTAAATTGTGGAAATGTGTTTGAATGGATACTTATTGCTTGAAAAACATTGTAAATGGTTTGAAACTGTGAAAAATTTTTTGAATGATATTGATGGATACTTATTGATTGAAAAGCATTGGAAATGATTTGAAACAACAACTATCATGTGTATTGATTGTATTCCTCGCTAGCTTGTCTAGTGGGATGAATTGAATTCCCTCTCTGGCTGAAGTGTTTAGGTGTGTGCCTGTTGAGGACGAATTGAATGAGTACTCATATTTTTGCTAGCTAGCTATGTTATTCCTCATTAGTCATCGACTTTTGGGACGAATTGAATACCTCATTAGCCATCGGCTTTTGGGACGAATTGAACTTTGGAACATGATTAAGCTGTGTGTGATTTATTGATATGTATTGTAAGATTGCGAAATGAATTTAAACTCTTATTGACATTCACTGTCTTTTGAAGTTAACTATGTTTTGATCTCTGAGATTTATTGTGATATTGTGTTAAATTCCTTATGACATTAATTGTCTTGAATTTAACTATGATTTTAAGTATCCACTATTTATATAACTTGTGATTTGTGATTTAAAGTTGTATTTGGTTAATGTTGTGCACCACTGAGACATTGTCTCAACGATAGCTTTTCATTGCTGTCGCAGGTAGACAGACGGACAGGGCAGCAGACTAGGCTGCTAGTACATTCAGCAAGAGATCATCGGATATATTGAGTATACCACATTTTGCATTTTGTACTGTAATGTATGTTCACTGTATGTATATATTGTTCTTAGTTTTGAGTAGTTGTAAATTAAAATTGTACATTGAAGTTGTAAAATAAATTGTGAATTATTTTGACTTGTAAATTTTATACTGTATTTCTTGTATCTCAGTCTTTGAAAAATTACTGTGGATTTGAGTTGAGAAATATGTTGTGTTGAGAAATGTGTTGGAGTTGAGATTTGGAAATATATTGAAGTGCTTTTTACAGGTTTTCTGAAGAACTGTTTTATCCAAAATACAGATGGCACTCTGCCAAAATTTTTACAGAAATTACTAATAGTCCAAATGAGTTAGTTGTTTCACTTCAGTTCACAAAGGTTTTTAACACTTGTAAATAGTGCTCACCACTATAAAAAGAAGTAAGAAAAGTTTTAAAATCCCTTGTAGTGTATTTAATGGGTTATCAGTAGACGAAGTTGGTAATTCATTAGGTATACTATGGGATCATGTTACGCTTTACAGTGGGGTAAGGTGTGACAATAGCGCTTGGAGTACCACACCTTGTGAAGATGTACTTTTTGAGGAATTAGATGACCTCTCATGCATCATTAGTTGGTGATCCTATTACTTCCACCCATGTGGATACATAATCAATACCAACTAGGATATACTTGTTTTCATATGAAAATGAAAATGGACCCATAAAGTCTATTTCCCATACATCGAGAAGTTCTACTTCAAGTATTCCATGCAAGGGCATCTCATTCTTCCTTGAAATATTCTAAATCTTTTAGCTTTCACTGAATTTGAGGAGAAAATCTCTTATATCTTCGAATAAGGTGGGCTAATAAAACCTTACTGCATTATCTTTGTAACCATCTTTGAGGTATTGAAGTGCCCTCCATAAGTTGAGGAGTGGCAGTGCTGAAGTATACTTTTAACTTCTTCTCCTGAAATGCATCTTAAGATGAGTATTGTTATGCCTTACCCCTCTCTTGGACGTAACATGCCTTCCCTAATATGTTCAACAGATACCGAGATCAAATCATCGAAACCCGGTGAACACATTACTAGGGATTGGGTACAAATTTGAAATCATTTCTAAATCATTTTATTTTAAACATAATATAGTAAGAAACATTTAACTACTGAACTTCAGACTACAAAAAGATTATCAAAACAGCTGTAAATCAAAAATTCATTGTCACTAATTTTAATCTATTTTCAAAGTACTTTGCAATTTTATATTTTATTTTAAAATCAATTACAATGCACCTTCCTGGGAAAATAATATATTTTCAAAATATAAGTTTCCCTACATAAAAGCTTTTAATCAGATAATTTCAAAATTTAAAACTGTTGTCTTTCAGCTAAAGCAGTTCAAATAATACTTTAAAATAACACGCGTGGAAACCTATGGCAAGTCCACAACTCAAAATTCCCATAGGTATCAGAATTGCATACTAGTTTTCTTTACTCAAATAACTTATAAATCATTTCATTAAATTTATATTTATATACACATAACAAAATATTATCTTGCTTTGCTCAGATATTTAAATAAGAATATCCTGTTGCACATGGTTATCATCATATAGATACGCAAAAATCAAGGAGTCAAGTCACCCACATCAAGTTGGCTCCTGATCACTGTAGTAACGAGTGTTGCTCCTACTCGCCTGAAATCTTTTCCTTTCCTTTATCTGCATTAGTTAGAAAATAACTAACACTAAGTACAAAAGTACACAGTGGTGCACAACAAATATTAAATCATCAAGTCATGAAAATAATATTCAAAACAAGTCATGAAATAGATATTTAATTATACTCACAAGGTGAATATATAAGTATGGGTTACATGTAGAAATCAATTTCTTATAAATCATTTACTCACAAGGCACTATTTTTAAAACACATTTGCACATTTCCAAATCCATTTCACCAGTCTAATGCAAGATCAATCCGAAAGGGCCATATTCAAATCTCATCTCACTTCGTACATGAGGGAGACCATATCCTAACAATGTGTGCATGCCATCCATAGTACCACATTTATGTATGTAATCTGAAAGGGCCATCTTCAAATCTCATTTCACCTCTTTCATAAGGGAGACCATATTATAATAATGTGCACATACCATAGTATCTATATCACATCCACCCGAATACCAGTGTGTCACCTCAATAAATGAGGGACGGGTAATAACCATATCAGCATTAGTTGTGAGATATGAAAACAATATCATAAATTCAATTCCCTTTTTGTATGAGTATGAAATTACCATGTGGATTCATTTCCTGTAAATCTCAGCATTATAAACTTTTCATGCAAAATACAATATAAATCATAATTTCAAATAAAATTCATCATAACCATAATGAACTCAATCAGCTATTGTAGAAAAATCTTGTCATGGAGAATATAAAACATACAACAATAAAACCATTTTATCAACATAAATATATAAAAACATTTAATAGTTTAATACTAGTTGTGCACAAACCTGTTTATCTCCAATTTAGGTGGGTTTGGTTTCTAAGTTAACACTTTCACCTTTCTCCTTTTGAACTGCTGTCATATAGAAAAATATAGACAGTTTAGAATAAATTCCTCAACTATTCCTAATAAGCACTCCCACCGAGTTAATTTTGCTGTTTGTTTAAGAATTTTCCTACCCGATAAACCATAAAAATTTTCTTTAACCAATTGGTCATTCTTCTCACATTATATCAAGCTCATTTAAGCATTTGATCAAACACTTAATGTGCAAGATTCACATACCAAAAAGAACTAGCTTCCTTTGTTTTTCGAACCCCTAAAAAATACCTTGGTTTTCTCCGTGAAAAGCACTTTAATCTCGCTATTCACCATCATTCAACCAACATCTACACAATACCAAATAAATTCATCAAAGTGGCTACCCAAAAAGTATCTTTTCTTCATTTTCTCACATTTTCTACACTTTAACTTATGAGAAATTCAATCCAATATCCAAATAAGTGTTCTAATGCTATAATTCATGCTTAGGATGCTTAATTAGCTTATTTAACTTGTTTATTGGAATCAAAACCTATTTTCCCCAAACTCCCCCATCTTGGCCGAACCATGACACTTGGAACCCTAGGTGAATTTTGTTGATTCATGCAAAATTCTTATTGGTTTTGTGTTTAGAATGTTAAAATCATGCTAAAAATCAAATTAAACCTAATTAAATCAAGTTACTTTCACGAATTCCCAAATTTCCATCAACTTACATATTTTAACCCATATGAACCCTAACTTTACTCTCTCCCAATTCATGAAATTAACTAAGAAAGAGTGAAAATAAATTACCTAGAATTGATTTGGAGTCAATTTACCTTGATTAGAAGTGAGAAATCAAGTTGAAAGATGGAATTTCTTCTTCCCCTTTCTCTTCTCCCTTGTTCGGCCACCCTCTCCCTTTCTCCTTTCTTTTTATTTTCTACACTCTAATATAGTTTAAGGGATGTTTTATGGCTGTATGGGTCATGTGCAAGTCACATGACTAATTCTAGTTTTTATTTGTTACTTAAATCGTCCTTAATTATGCCAAATGTGTCCTTTTCCCATTCTAATTTAACTTAATTGCTTCTTTTCATTACTTTGGATTATTAATTCATAATTATACCTTAATTAAGTCTTAAATAAGAGTCTTACAAAGTCTTACACTGATTAAAATAGCAACATAGTCAAATTACCAATTTTTAGCTATTTTCAAGAGGAGTTACTCATCGACAGGACTTAAGCACATTTAACTATTTCTAATCAATTTCTTTTGATTTATTTCACCATTAATTGACCAATTTAAGATTAAATTGTATCTCCTCACTTTAATTTAAGGATAACTCTAGATATTCAAGACATCCGAATAGATGTTAGTTGTCAAAATAGTGGAATATGCGGAACTACCAAAAGTGAGGGCATTACAAGTACATTATTGCATCTCTTGTATCTTAGTGGCTCTTCCCATGTGTAGTTCCTCACATCAAATAGAAACTTTTTCTTCTGTTGATAGGACATGTTTGGTGGTAGAACCCCACATACAAGGTAATTGACAATGTCTGCATACCATGGAAGTTAAGCTATGGACAGGAAATGGTTATCCAGAAAGGAGTCATCTGTTGGTATATCTTTAACTTGATTTCCCCTTTCTTCTTACCCTAGCTTTAAGAGATGATTAACAACAACATTGTCAATTCTTTTGTATCTTTGATTTCAAAGTCAAATTCCTGTTGGAGAAGTATCCATTGGATCAACCTTGGTTTTGTTTCTTTCTTGTCCAAGAGATATCGAAGAGCTGTATGGTCAGTGTATATAATGACTTTTGATCCCACTAACTAGGATCTAAATTTGTTAATTGCAAAAACAATAGCCAAAAACTCCTTTTCTATAATTGTATAGTTAACTTATGCATCATCACATGTCTTGCTGGCATAATTGATAGCATGGACTTTTTTGTCTTTTCTTTGTCCAAGCACTGCTCTTGCTGCATAATTGCTTGCATCGCACATAATCTTGAATGGAAGCACCTAATCTAGAGGTTGCATTATAGGTGCCAGAATTAATGCTTCCTTTATCCTATAAAAAGAAGTTAGGCAATCTTCATCAAAATTAAAGGGCACATATTGATTTAATAGGTGTATTAAAGGCTTAGTTATTTTGGAAAAATCTTTAACAATTTTACTATAGTAGCCTACATGTCCTAAAAAGCTTCACACTCCTTTAACCGATGTTAGAGGTGGAATCTTCTCCATGACTTCAATTTTGGCTTTGTCCACCTTGATGCCTCTTTTTGACACTAGGTGACCAAGTACTATGCCTTTACGAACCATGAAATGGCATTTTTCTTAATTAAGTACTAGGTTTGATGCCTTACATCTTTGTAACACTTTAGAAAGGTTAATTAGACATTCATTAAAAGTAGTACCATAGACAGAGAAATCATCCATAAATACTTCCATGATATTTTCAATGAAATCAGAAAATATAGCCATCATGCATCTTTGAAAAGTAGCATGGGCATTGCATAGACCAAACGACATTCTCTTATAGGCAAAAGTGCCATAGGGATAGGTGAAGGTTGTCTTTTCTTAGTCTTCTAGGTGAATTATGATTTAGAAAAATCCTAAATACCCATCTAAGTAATAAAAAATAAGATTGCTTGGTTAGTCTTTCAAGCATTTTGTCAATGAAAGAAAGAGGGAAATGGTATTTTCGAATGGCACAATTTAATTTCTTATAATAAATGTACATCTGCCAACCGGTGACTATTCTAGTAGCAATTAGCTCATTGTTGTCATTCTTTATTGCAATCATCCCACCTTTTTTAGGTACCACATGTATCGAACTCACTTATTTACTATCAAAAATAGGGTAGATTACTCCTGCATCTTGCAGTTTTAAAATTTCTTTTTTTACTACATTTTTCATATTAGGGTTATGTCTCATTTGATGCTCGATAGTGAGTTTAATATTTTCCTCCATAGGTACTCTATGCATGCAAATGGGGCTATTCCCTTTTAGGTCATCTATTGTGTACCCTATAATCCTTCTATGGTTCTCAATTCTCACAATAATTTCTCCTCCTATATGTCAGTAATACTAGTATTTGTAATCACAGGAAAAGTAGAGTATGGGCCAAGAAATGCATACCTAAGGGTGGAAGGAAGAGGTGTTAATCCTACCTGGGGTGCTTGTTCCTTGTTAATTAGTGCTAACATGGTTGGGGTTTGTTTCAACTCCTCCACTTAAAGTGTTTGGGCTAATAATAGTGGTAGGCTAGCTTCTAATATTTGTGCACAGGCTACAATCTCTTCTTTTTCATCTTCAATGGTACTGATATGCATAATACAGGCTTTTAGAGGATCTTTGGATATCTCTTTTTGAACTTATTTTCTACTAACTCATTAATAATATCCAGCCTTAAGCATTTGTTCATGTCTGGCTTTTGTTTCATGAATTGAAACAAGTTGAATTCTACTTCCTCTTCTCCTATTTTGAGAGTTAACTACCCATTTTTAACATTTATAATGACTTCGACAGTCGCTAAATAAGGTTTTTCCAAGATCATGGAAATTTGAACATCTTTTTCCATCTCTAGGACCACAAAGTCAATAAGTATGAAGAATTTACCAACCTTTATTGGAATATTCTCTAGAATTCTAATTGGATATTTGATAGATCTATTTGCCAATTATAAAGAGATAGATAGTGGTCTGTTTTAGCTCTCCAAAATTTAGCTTTTGATAGATGGATAAGGGCATAAGACTAACACCTTCATGTTGCCTATCAGACAATGTATGGAGAAGCTTTCAGGATCTTTCGACTTCCGGGGTAGTTTATTTTGTATTACACTGCATTCTTTAGTTAAGGCCATTATCTCATTGTCATCAACTTTCCTTTTGTTGGAAAGTATCTCCTTCAAAAACTTAGTATAGGATGGCATTAGAAATAGGGCTTATATGAAAGGAATGTTAATGTAAAGTGTAACACCCCTATGTTCGGTAATGCGTTCTACTGTTCCGGTGACCAGTGTTGTTCGGACAGCTAGGATGCCTAGAACTACACTTTGATATGAGTAAGGAGACATTAAATAATGAAATGCAAGAAAAGAAAATACAAGAAAAACAAAGGAAAAATAATAGTAAAGAAATGCAACCAAGTTAAGCGAGCCGGGAACCCTAGCGATGGGTGACCGCACCGGGAAGTCACGGCGTGGACCGTTGACTAGCCCTGGACCGCGGGAAACCCTAGAAAATATTTTTAGGACTTAAATAGACACCTATTGAAGTATAAATACCATTAGAAATATCAAAGAAAATTTAATTAATTAGTACAAAGAAAAGTGAGAAATCGAAAAACGGACAAAACCCGGTGTTACCGAAAAATGGGAATGCAACCCGAACAGGGGCATTGTGGTCATTTGACACCCCGAGTTGTCTTTTGACCTAAATGTCCATTAAAAATAAATAATATTACACTTGAAAAATATAATGAAAAATTAATTTAGGGGTACCTAATATAAATAGCAAAAATGGGGTTCAATTTAGGTAATTAACACATTTTAAACATAAAATAAGATTGATTTTATGTGAGTGGACCACTAAGGAATTTAAAATGTATTAAGTGGGCAGATTGCTCCACTAAACATCATCTTCAACTTTAGAAATCTCCATTGCCGTAGATGAAGAGCTCCCAAAACCTCCATTGCCATCCATGTGTGGAGCTTCATCCACTCAAGATCAAGCCACAATTTCTTCAAGTCTCCTTCATTAAAGTTTGAGTACACAGCTTGGGCAGTATTTTGGGAGAAAAAAGGGAGAGATTTGAAGAGGTTTGACAAGCTCCACTTGAGGTATATGTCCATTTCCTTCATCCTTGCTTTGTTAAAGTTTGTAAGGATGTTATGGGTGTTTGATTTATGAAGAAAATTTTGAGGTTTGATGTTGAATGTGAATGTGTACTTTTGGCAGCCATGGAAACACCTTGAAGGCAGTTTAATTGTGCTTGTAAATGGTGAATTAAATGATTGATTAAATGTATATTGTGTAGGAAATTGTTTGGGTGATGTATACTTGGTATATGTAAATGTGAAATGAAATTTAAAGCTTGGAAATTAATGGAATGTAAATATACCATTGTGGCAGTTTGTTAACTCTTGAGGAATGCTGGAATTCATGCTTGGTTTATGAAATAATGGTGTTGAAATGTGTTGGTTGTTATGGCAGTTTGAGTGTATGTATGGTGGTGTAAAGTGGGACATGTAAATGAGCATGAATTGGTGATTGAATTGTTGTAAATTGAGTTGGAGAAATTCTGCACTTGTTAGTGCACATTGAATGTAATTGTAAGCTGCCAAAATGACCTATAATATGTTATAAATTATGTTTAGGTTGTGGTACAACCAGAATTGGTTTGAAGGTTAAGTTTGGTGAGTGTTAAAAGTGATGCTTGATGTGTATGCAAGAATTTCAATAAGGCAGTTTGAGTTTTAGGCCTATAACTTTAAGTGTGTGACTCCAATTGGTATGAGACCAATTGGAGGTGAAACTAGGCACAAAATGTGCCAACTTTCATGAAGGAAACATACCAAAATTCTGCTTGCAAGGTAGCTTGAAAAATGACCAAATCCGGATTAAGTGCAATTGAGACCTGAAAATTTACCATTTGGGTAGCAGTTAGTGTTTAGGCCATAACTCACTCAAAACAGGTCCAATTGACCTGAAATTTTAACCATGAATTAAGACCCATACCTACAAGTCTTATGAAGACATCAAAGCCCAGAAATGACCATAAGCAAGTCAAACAGCTTGCACAAGTTCGGGTCCAAAAACTGGCCGAACCTAAAATGACCTAAAGTGACCTAAAATGATCAATTTTGGTGCAATTTGACCAGCAATAGTAAAATGACCATAACTTGGTCTACATAACTCAGAATGACCTGAAATCTTGCCCCGCGTTCCATAAGATATAGATCTAAAAGTTTGTAGTTTTGACCAAAACCCGAAAACCGAGGGAAATGGGTCGTCCGGCTAGGTCAAACTAGTATCCCGGAATCCAGCAAATTGCAAGAAAATGCAGTATACACAGAAATGAACTTGGTAACATGTATCAACCCTAAAAGACTATTGAATGTGACATGTTAGTAACACTAAAACCTAATTTACCTAGAACGCATCGAGGGTCAACGTATTAGGTTGACTAAGGAAATAATAGAATTCGATAAATTAATTATTGAACCTTATTCTTAGAGATAGTTTAAATGAGTACTGAAACACTTCAAATTGTGTTTCTCAGTTAGCAAAGACTCAGGGAAGGGGAAGGAAACACTGAGTCAGAGCCAAGAGACAGTTATCAGAGGTTTGTGCACAACTAGTTTTTAACTGATTTTGTTTGAATATTTCATATGATTAAATGACATAATTTTCTTATGTATTATGTTTAATAAGCATTGGATTTAATTCAATGATTATTGAAATTGTTATAGTATGTATGAATTTAGCTTTGTGAAATGGTATTTCCACAAGTATTAAGCATTGTTATGGATTGAATAAATTATGTTTTGGAAAATTGTGATAGAACAACATGTTTTGAATTGTGATGGTAATTTTCATGGAAAAATGCAAATTTATGATTTGAATTGTGATGAGCATAAAAATTATTGGATATTGGAATTGACTTTGAATTGAATTATATTGTAATTTATGCTCACTAAAAGGATTGTGATATTGTTTTATATCTCACTATATGTGACACCCCTTACCCGACTACAGTGTAGCCGAGCAAGTTATGCCACTCAGTGTGCCGGAGCACTCTATTTTATCTTAATTCATTTTTATCATGGTTTTGAATACAATTTGTGAAATATAATTCATTTAAGCTATTTATCGAAATTATTATTTATTTGAGGTTCCGAAAATTTTAAAGAAAATCCGGCATAGTACCGGCTAAAAATGGAGAAAACAGTTCTTCGGAACCTGTGAAAAACACTTCCTATGATCATATTTAATCAATCCCAACTCCAATTATCAACAAAGTCTCAGAATAATTTCAGCAATTTCATTTATTTCTCAATCATTCATCTCATGGTACTCATATACAATTCACATTTTGTATCACATCAAGTTACAGCAATTTCTTAACGATTCCTCTATTTGTCATTTCACATCATCATTAGACTCAAATCATAAATAAATTCTCACATGTGATTTATAATCACAAATTACAAGTACTTACATTAATACAAAATTATATTACATTTGTTCAAATACATATGATAAAATAAGAGTTTAATTACCAAATTTACAAAAATCTCAAAATACAAAATGGGACCTAGTGTCCTACCAATGCACTATAGTCTGTGAGGTGACACGAACGCTATGCAGAACTATGAACTGCCTTACCGAATCTGTGGTCTACTGGGCCCTCTGTCCAAATCTTCAGTACCTACGCGTTGCAAAAGCGACGCGCTAAGCATAAAGCTTAGTGGTGCCAATAATACAAGAAAATATAATATGCAAATAAAGATAATAATTTCCTTGCTATTGTGTTCATAATAAATGAATAATTACTAACTTATTGTTTAGTCGAGGGCTATTCATGTTTTATGATATTAACTTCTTCATGCATTTCGTTAATTATTTTCTTCATGATCTTGAGCTTCTTTGTATTTTTGGTAATAATTCCTGATACTTAATTTTCGTATTTTCTTTAATGATCAGTTCAATCACAGTTATACTTTTCCATGCCCAAGTAACCTATACTGGACGACTGGACTGGATAACGGGTCGTTGGCACTGGACACCGCGATGCCTCAGGCCGACATACCATGGGACGCAGAACGTCAACCACGTATGCAGTCAGTATGGCTAAAAAGCCATGATATCACATAATCGGCATAAAAGCCATGAATACGGGTATAAAAGCCATGAATACAGGTATAAAGCCTTTCGCAGTACTGCTAAAACAATACCCTATTGGCATGCCAAGCTATCCAAACCAATCTTGTTAGGTATACTAGGGCATTTGATACTTTAAAATTCTTCAATCTTTGAATTTCAACTTTTGGTGTCACTATTCATTTCATTGGTCAACAAGAAAGTTGACTTTTGCATAGAAAGTAGGTACATTGACTTTGGCACTTCAAACATACCACATTTTTCATTTAAAACTTGTTGGAAGTGATCACCATTACCATTTCTAGGCTTAAACCAAGGGAAACAAAATTTTCAGTTTTTGAAGCTTAACTTTACTATTCCATTAAGCACTGTTACAGTGGGAATTTGAGGAAATGGTAAACATGAAAGTTGTTCTTATTTTGTCTAGTTGAATTTCTTTTTTTTGAATCACTCCATTTGGAGTTTTGTAGCTCAAGTTATGGCCAAAATAAGTTTACTGTTCACGTGTACTGTTCATGCTGAAATTTTGGGTTTTGGCAGATTTTGGTCCAACTTTGGTCAGTAATTTGACCAAGTTAAGTTCATAATTTGGTCTAACTTTCTTCATATGAAATGTTCTACCATGCCTTAGGTTTCTATCGGTTCAAGAATCGCCTAAATCCAAGTTTTCTAGAGAGAGTTATAGCCATCCAAACATTACTGTTCAAATGTAAATCTGCAGAGTTGCAGGTTTGATAACTCAACTTTGTTCAATAATTTTAATGGGTTAATGGCATAATTTGGGGTGATGTTCTCCATGAAAGTTGTTTGTCTATATCATATCTGCTGTAAAAATTTCAGGTCAATTTGACCATTCTACAGTGAGTTATGGCCAAATGAGCGCCATCGCTCATTTGGTCATTCTCACAGTTTGGTGGTATCCGGATTGAGACCAACTTTTGGTCCTCTTGCTTTGGTCTTTTGGGCATGGTTTCTTCAGAAAAAATGTGCCATTATAAGCCTAGTTTCATGTCCAATTGGCCAAACACCAATTGGACCAACACAGCCCAAGATATGGCAGTCCAAGTGGACTGAAATTTCAGTCACTCTGTTGCTGTCCTTAGGCAGCTTACACATTCACTTTGCCATGCTATATTTCAGTCCAAATTATGGTCAACTTACCTAAAATGGTCACTAATTGACCCTTATAATGTTCTTTCACAATTTCATAATCTAAATCCAAGTTTCACACCTCAAAACCCTAATTTCCATTATAAATTTTCACAACTACCTTAATTAATCACTTTCATTCCTTACATATATATAAATATATATATATATAAATATATATATATATAAATATATATATATATATATATATATATATATATATATATATATATATATATATTTTTAAACATATTCTCTAGTTCACTCTAAGTCCATCAAGACACTCAATCATGTTCCTTCTTTAGGGCTGCCAAAAATCATGGTGGACATACACATAACTTTTATTCATTTAAGTTACAAATTCATACTTGTTTCAAGTCTCTAGCATGGGATTAAAGAGTTTTAAGTATATATGTGCACTAACCTCTTGTAGGGTAGAATTTTCCCAAGTTAATCTTCACTTTCTTTCCCTTTCTAGGCTGCCAAACACTTCCCAAGAGGTAGAGACAAGCTTTTATTGAAGGGACTTTGGGTTTTGGGGTGAGGAAAGCATGGAAATTGAAGCTTTAGAAAGTTAGTTAATGGAGGAGTGAGGGAGGAGGTGAAAAACGTTTTTGAAGGAGAAGAAGGGCTGCTGTTTGCTTTTTAATTCTTTGGTCTCTTTTGACTCTTTTTATTAGTTAATTTGATGGTTACTTAATTGTGATTGGTGGACAATTTTAAATGACCTCATAATATGTCATAATTGGCATTTTATTGTATTTTCTTTTCTTTTCTCTTCTACTAAATTCAAATTAATTTTTCATCAACATTAATTCATATTTTATGTCATAATAATTATTTACTCAACTGGACAAGTTGGCCAAAAATCGTCTCTGAAGGCGAAATGACCAAAATGCCCTCCGTTTGGCTTAACGAGTTAAAATTGTCTGTACCGATTGAAAATTTTTTCTAAATATTTTCATGGCATTCTAATGCCATAGGAATCTCAATGACCCTTCTCTGGAGTCCCAAAAATTATTTTATGAATTTTTTCCCGGGTCTAGGGCTCCTCGTTGCGAGAACCACAACTTACCTCTGGTTACCCATCGCTTGGGCACCGGCTCATTCGACTTAGTTGCATTTTATTTCTAAATTTTTCTACTAAATTTTTCTTATTAATATTTGAGTTAATTATGGTTCCTCACTTTAGTTTAAATATTTTTCCAGAAGTTCTAGCTGTCCGGACCGACACCGGTCACCGGAACAGTAGACTGTGCGGAATTACTACCGGGAGGATGTTACAACTCTTCCCCTCTTATTTAAATTTTGTCCTCGAAATTTACCCAATGCAAATAGCCATGGAGCTAATACCTCTTTATTTCTTCACCTTTCCGTGTTATCCTACTTCACTTTCTCCTTAGTCTCAATCCTATCCTCAAACAGTTATGTACTCTTTTTCATCTTAAATACAGTCTCCTTCTCATCTCCATTCACTATCTCATTGTCTCTTCACTCTCTTATTCCATACCTTAACCTAAAATAAACAAGAAATACAGATCTGCAATAGTGTCACCTCGACTCTTATGAATGCAATGCATGATATGCAATCTATCTAGGTCCAGAAACGCCTAAACCGTGCTCTGATACCACTAAATGTGACACCCCTTACCCGACTACAGTGTAGCCGAGCAAGTTATGCCACTCAGGGTGCCGGAGCACTCTATTTTATCTTAATTCATTTTTATCATGGTTTTGAATACATTTTGTGAAATATAATTCATTTAAGCCATTTATCGAAATTATTATTTATTTGAGGTTCCGAAAATTTTAAAGAAAATCCGGCAGAGTACCGGCTAAAAATGGAGAAAACAGTTCTTCGGAACCTGTGAAAAACACTTCCTATGATCATATTTAATCAATCCCAACTCCAATTATCAACAAAGTCTCAGAATAATTTCAGCAATTTCATTTATTTCTCAATCATTCATCTCATGGTACTCATATACAATTCACATTTTTGTATCACATCAAGTTACATCAATTTCTTAACGATTCCTCTATTTGTCATTTCACATCATCATTAGACTCAAATCATAAATAAATTCTCACATGTGATTTATAATCACAAATTACAAGTACTTACATTAATACAAAATTATATTACATTTGTTCAAATACATATGATAAAATGAGAGTTTAATTACCAAATTTACAAAAATCTTAAAATACAAAATGGGACCTAGTGTCCTACCAATGCACTATAGTCTGTGAGGTGACACGAACGCTATGCAGAACTGTGAACTGCCTTACCGAATCTGTAGTCTACTGGGCCCTCTGTCCAAATCTTCAGTACCTACGCGTTGCAAAAGCGACGCGCTAAGCATAAAGCTTAGTGGTGCCAATAATACAAGAAAATATAATATGCAAATAAAGATAATAATTTCCTTGCTATTGTGTTCATAATAAATGAATAATTACTAACTTATTGTTTAGTCGAGGGCTATTCATGTTTTATGATATTAACTTCTTCATGCATTTCGTTAATTATTTTCTTCATGATCTTGAGCTTCTTTGTATTTTTGGTAATCATTCCTGATACTTAATTTTCGTATTTTCTTTAATGATCAGTTCAATCACAGTTATACTTTTCCATGCCCAAGTAACCTATACTGGACGACTGGACTGGATAACGGGTCGTTGGCATTGAACACCGCGGTGCCTCGGGCCGTCATACCATGGGACGCAGAACGTCAACCACGTATGCAGTCAGTATGGCTAAAAAGTCATGATATCACATAATCGGCATAAAAGCCATGAATACGGGCATAAAAGCCATGAATACGGGCATAAAGCCATGAATACAGGCATAAAGCCTTTCGCAGTACTGCTAAAACAATACCCTATTGGCATGCCAAGCTATCCAAACCAATCTTGTTAGGTATACTAGGGCATTTGATACTTTAAAATTCTTCAATCTTTGAATTTCAACTTTTGGTGTCACTATTCATTTCATTGGTCAACAAGAAAGTTGACTTTTGCATAGAAAGTAGGTACATTGACTTTGGCACTTCAAACATACCACATTTTTCATTTAAAACTTGTTGGAAGTGATCACCATTACCATTTCTAGGCTTAAACCAAGGGAAACAAAATTTTCAGTTTTTGAAGCTTAACTTTACTATTCCATTAAGCCATTAAAGTGGGAATTTGAGGAAATGGTAAACATGAAAGTTGTTCCTTATTTTATCTAGTTGAATTTCTTTTTTGAATCACTCCATTTGGAGTTTTGTAGCTCAAGTTATGGCCAAAATAAGTTTCTGCTCACGTGTAATCGCTCATGCTGAAATTTTGGGTTTTGGCAGATTTTGGTCCAACTTTGGTCAGTAATTTGACCAAGTTAAGTTCATAATTTGGTCTAACTTTCTTCATATGAAATGTTCTACCATGCCTTAGGTTTCTATCGGTTCAAGAATCGCTAAATCCGAGTTTTCTAGAGAGAGTTATAGCAATCCAAACATTACTGTTCAAATGTAAATCTGCAGAGTTGCAGGTTTGATAACTCAACTTTGTTCAATAATTTGATGGGTTAATGGCATAATTTGGGGTGATGTTCTTCATGAAAGTTGTTTTTCTATATCATATCTTGTTGCTGTAAAAATTTCAGGTCAATTTGACCACTCTACAGTGAGTTATGGCCAAATGAACAGTTACTGTTCATTTGGTCATTCTGCAGGGGCTGTTTGCAGGGTATCCGGATTGGGACCAACTTTTGGTCCTCTTGCTTTGGTCTTTTGGGCATGGTTTCTTCAGTAAAAATGTGCCATTATAAGCTTAGTTTCATGTCCAATTGGCTAAACACCGATTGGACCAACACAGCCCAAGATATGGCAGTCCAAGTGGACTGAAATTTCAGTCACTCTGCTGCTGTCCTTAGGCAGCCTACACATTCACTTTGCCATGCTATATTTCAGTCAAAATTATGGTCAACTTACCTAAAATGGTCACTAATTGACCCTTATAATGTTCTTTCACAATTTCATAAGCTAAATCCAAGTTTCACACCTCAAAACCCTAATTTCCATTATAAATTTTCATAACTACCTTAATTAATCACTTTCATTCCTTACATATATATATACATTTTTTTAAACATACTCTCTAGTTCACTCTAAGTCCATCAAGACACTCAATCATGTTCCTTCTTTAGGCCTGCCAAAAATCATGGTGGACATACACATAACTTTTATTCATTTAAGTTACAAATTCATACTTGTTTCAAGTCTCTAGCATGGGATTAAAGAGTTTTAAGTATATATGTGCACTAACCTCTTGTAGGGCAGAATTTTCCCAAGTTAATCTTCACTTTCTTTCCCTTTCTAGGCTGCCAAACACTTCCCAAGAGGTAGAGACAAGTTTTTAGTGAAGGGACTTAGGGTTTTGGGGTGAGGAAAGCATGGAAATTGAAGCTTTAGAAAGTTTGTTAATGGAGGAGTGAGGGAGGAGGTGAAAAACGTTTTTGAAGGAGAAGAAGGGCTGCTGTTTGATTTTTAATTCTTTGGTCTCTTTTGACTCTTTTTATTAGTTAATTTGATGGTTACTTAATTGTGATTGGTGGACAATTTTAAATGACCTCATAATATGTCATAATTAGCATTTTATTGTATTTTCTTTTCTTTTCTCTTCTAATAACTTCAAATTAATTTTTCATCAACATTAATTCATATTTTATGTCATAATAATTATTTACTCAACTGGACAAGTTGGCCAAAAATCATCTCTGAAGGCGAAATGACCAAAATGCCCTCCGTTTGGCTTAACGAGTTAAAATTGTCTGTACCGATTGAAAAATTTTTCTAAATATTTTCATGGCATTCTAATGCCATAGGAATCTCAATGACCCTTCTCTGGAGTCCCAAAAATTATTTTATGAATTTTTTCCCGGGTCTAGGGCTCCTCGTTGCTAGAACCGCAACTTACCTCTGGTTACCCATCGCTTGGGCACCGGTTCATTTGACTTAGTTGCATTTTATTTCTAAATTTTTTTACTAAATTTTTCTTATTAATATTTGAGTTAATTATGGTTCCTCACTTTAGTTTAAATATTTTTTCAGAAGTTCTAGCTGTCCGGACCGACACCGGTCACCGGAACAGTAGACTATGCAGAATTGCTACCGGGAGGATGTTACACTATAGATGCTTGACTAGGTTATTACCCGTCTCTCTCATTTGTTGAGAAGACAATGGAGTTAGTTGTATTTTGATTACCATGGTACGTGCACAGGCTTAGATTTTCCTCTAATTTGAGGTTAGATCTAAGTTTTTTTATCGTTATGGCCCCTGCGAAAAATTCATTATTGTGATGGTACTGTGCACGATGATTCGACCTCCCCGACTATAGGGAGTTAGAATCTGATTCGACCTCCCCGACCATAGGGAGTTAGAATCACATCGAATATGGCCCTTTCGGATTAGTCTTGCATAGTTAGTGAGATAAAGATTGATTTTTGAGATACTTAATGATTTTTGAGATACAGAATGGCTTTTGAATGGTAAAGAATTGTGATTTCAATTATGGTTTATGTATAATTGATTTTGTTGGAATTACTTAAATGGTTAGTCATGATTTGATAAATTGAATTTTGTGATCAAAGTCATTTGTACAAATGATTTACATTATTGGCAATGAATATTTTGAGTTTTGGAATTTGATGAGTATTCAGATTTCCAAATTATTTACTATAAATTTTGTCAATGTATATTGTACTATGTTTTAAATTATAGTTGTGCACCACTGAGTTCACCACTCAGCGATAGCTTTGTATGCTGTCGCAGGTAAAAGAGCATAGAGCAGTGAATAAGTTTCTTTGAAGACATATTCAGATCAGCTCCAGGTATATCATAGGTATACCCATGTACATAGGTTTTGATGTATGCATGTAATAATATGTATGTAAATTATTTGAGCATTTGTATAAAAACTCTTATAAAATATTTTGGTATGTAATTAAATGTAAATTGTTGTAAATGTAAATTTGAGATTTCATTTACTTGAATAATTTTGTAATATAAATTTTGAGTCTTATAATCAATGAAATATTTCTTCATGATGAGATTAGTTTGAAAATGAATTGATTGTGCATTGAGAATTGAATTGTGAATTGAAATAAAGTTTATTGGAGTTGTATTTGAGAAAACATATTGGGAGCATTTTCTTTTGCAAGATTGAAGAACTGTTTTCTCAAAATACAGCCAGCACTTTGCCGAAATTTTGAAAAAAAAAAAAATTATAACACCAGATTTTAATCTATGACTTAAATTTCCCGAAAATTGTTTTAAAATCCCTTGTAGTATATTTAATGGATTATCGGTAGGAGAAGTACAGTAATTCATTAGGTATACTACGGGATCATATTACATCTTATAGGGGAGTAGGGTGTGACATAAAGTTGTTGCAAAACCTCTAAAAATTTTCAAACTGCTTGTCTAATTTAGCTTTCTATAATCTTTGAGGAAAAGGTAATGGTGATTGATAAGGCTTATGTAGTTCCTTATTTTCTTCTTTTTTTCCCCCTTCCTTCATGATACCCTTGACAGCATGTATTTCTCTTTCCTTTACTTGAGCTTCATTCTCAACAGAAGTTTCATTAAAATGTTCTTGCTTGTCTTCTAGTTTCTGGTTTTCCAACATCTTGCTACTCTTCAAAGTAATTACCTTACATTGCTCCTTTGGATTCATCTCAAGCTAACTAGGTAATTTACCAATGGCTTTGCTTGAAAAAGTGGCTTTCTGACCAATTTGATTTTCAAGCATTTTGTAATGAGTAGCCAATGGGTCAATTCTAGAAGTAAGTTGCTTGATCATCTCACTTTGCTATTGCTAGGCTGCTAAGAAGCTTTCCATTATGGATTTTATAGTCATCTTCAATTCAGGTTGTTATGGTTAAGGAGGATGTGGCTGTTGAGGCTGGTTCTGATTTCTTTTTTGAAAGCCTAGTGGTTTTATTCTGTATCCCTATTGTCTACTAATCAGTTGGTTCTCTTGGTTCTACTAGTTGGACCATGAGAAATTTGAGTGGTTCCTCCATCTAGGATTTATAAGTGTTTAAATAAGGTTTCTGATTACTCTCTAGTTAAAGTTTCCATTTTGTTCACATAGTTCACCTATTCTATAGAGGGTTCACTGTAGTTATTGCATTCTAAACTTTGGTGTCCTCCTCTAGAGTGGTCATAAAATTGGTTACTGGCTTCTATTGCATTAGCTTGCATTCCATCAAGCCTCTTTGACATTGGGTCAAACTAAGCATTACACTCAGTGCATCCAATTCCAATACTCCAACTATTCTCCTTATGTCCCCTCTTTCATTTGACTATTGAAATTTGTGATAGGTAACCCTATCCAGAAGTTCAAAAGCTTCTGTAGTGGTCTTTATCATCTCCACTAGCTGCTAAATCTATAGTGCTCCTTGTTAATGGTAGTAAATCATTGTAAAAGTTCTGAATACTGAGCAAATCCTAGATGCCATGGTATGGGCACTTCCTCTAAAGATCTTTGTACCATTCCCATGCATCATTGAAAGATTCATTGTGTTTTTATCTGAAGGTATTGAATTTAGATCTAAGTTTAGCTGTGACATCCCTCACCCGTTTATAGTGTAGCCAAGCAAGGCATGTCACACGCTGTGCCAGAGCACCCTATCTTATCTTACTTTATTCCTTTAATAATTTTGTTCTCGTTATATTTTAATATCAATTATTTTTCTAAGGAGAAACCAGCGGAGTTTCCCCTATTTTATTATCATTTGGCGTATTTCAATATTTACCTGTTTAAAAATCTCAACAATATTTTCCATACAATAATTCATCCACACTCATATCATCATTTCAAAAATCATTATGTAATTCAAATCCATACTCATTTGTATAAATTCATTCATGCTTATTACATATATCAAAATTATCAATTTCAAATGATTATTATAAACTTATGACAAAAGAGATTCTAGAGAGCAACATAAATGACAAAAAATGTACTGTATGGCAAATTTCATATGAACCCAGTCAAATTTTTTAATATAGAAAATATGCTCCAATTATTTTAATTTGTATACATTATTTCTTATTATATTATTGCACCACTAAGCAGCTATGCTTAGCGCAATGGATTTATTTCCTCACGTAGGTACTGAAGTTAAAGCCCAGCGAATCCCAAATAGAGATTTTGGAGTTTTGATCTGCAGAGTGTTCAAGGTTGTCACCTCCTCAGCAATGCATTTAGATAGGGGCCCTTATAGATTATATTATGTATTTTGTACATTATAATTAGTTATTATTTGTAATATAAACTATGAATTGTATGTTTAAATATAGATTATGGAACTGTAATTAATATGTAGATCATGTAAATTATGAATTTATGTAATCAGTCTGTAAATCATGTAAATTAATGAAACTTGAGAATTTATATATATAAATTATGCTTGAATGGAAATGCATGGAAATGAATATGAAATTGAGATATATGAATGAGATGTGAATTATGAGATGGTTATGAAAATAATTGATGAGATTTTTATTGTAAAATATTATTGAAATACACCAAACGATAATAAAATAAGAGAAACTCTGCTGGTTTCTCCATTGAAAGATAATTGATATTAAAAGATAATAACTTAAAAAATGATTAAAGAAATAAAGTAAGATAAGATAGGGTGGTCCGGCACCGAATGTAGCACGCCTTACTCGACTACACTGTAGTCGAGTGAGGGGTGTTACATTTATTGGTGTTAGAGCGTGGTTTAGGCGTTTCTGAACTTAGATAGATTGCATATCATGTATTGCGTTCATAAGAGTCAAGGTGGCTGTAACACCCCTATTGGCATAGTATGGTGTATTTTACTATTCCGGTGACTGATGTCGATCCGGACAAGTAAGAGAAGTAGAACCATGTCTAAGACACCCAGTTAAGACCAGAACGCAAATAATTAGCAATTATTAATTAGTTAAGTATAAATAAGAAAAACAGAACATAAGAGGTTAAATGAGTCGAGAGTCACACCGATGGATGACCTTCTCGGGAAGGATTGTGAGGTCGATTTAAACTCAAATTTCGAATCGTAAAATGTGACGCCGTGGTCCTTAGGACTATTGTGAACACAGTGGAAAAGACAAAATCATGAAAAAGAATTGTTAAGCTAGTCGAAAGAAATATTGAATTATTTGCAAATCGGGTCGAACCGACGAGGGGCAATTTGGTCAATTGACCCCTAGAGCTGACTCTTGACCAAACTATCAAATCAAATCAGAGAAAAGAAAATTTTGGAGTCAGGAATTAAATTAAAGAATTAATGAAAAAAATAAATAAAAAAAAGTAAAAAAGTGATGACATCATGCATGACATCATGCATGATGCAATAAACATTATAATTAAAATTTTAATTTTTAGATAATTTGTGGTCTTCCTAAAGGTTAAAAACATAAAAGAAAAAGAAAAAGAAAAAGAAAAAGAAAAGAGTTGTTTTCTTCAAAACCGTGACCTCTCTCTCTCATCTCTCCCTCACCAAATCCTCCATTGAAGCTCATTTTTGAGCTTAAAGAAAACCAAATTCCACCATAGAAAATTTACCTACCATGATTAAATTTTGTTTGGGCAATTAGAAAAGAAGATTCAAGGGAAAGAAAGGAGAAAAAAATTGAAGGAAGGAAGATTTAACTTCAAAGTGTAAGGTTAGTAAGCTAACTTAAAACTTTTAGTTTAATCCTTGTGTTTTTAGCTTAATGAACTTAAAAATTAAAATTTAATGAAATGAAAATAACTTTGGAAGACTAGGTCGATTTTGGCTAGCTAGGGTTTGATATGAGAATGTATGTGTTTTGATTGAATTAAACATGTTAGGAATCTTGATTGAGTTGAGGAAGTATGTTTATATGTGTTGAATTAGTAAAATGTAACAAATTATGGGAGTTAGGGTTTGGACCTAGGGTTTTGGAAGACAAAAATTGGAAAAATGGTCAAATGGTGTGTTTGACCTTGTTTGAGCTGAAAAATGGTCATATGTGATCAATTGAGGCATGTTGGAAGTGTTAGAATTAGGTTTAAATTCGGATTGGATATGGTCATTCTGCAAGTAACATGACCAAGGTCTCTTTCAGGGACAAAAATTGAAAATTTATAAACCCAATTGGTGTGAGGCCAATTGGGAATGAAACTAGACACAAAATGACATATTTTTCATTCAGGAATCATACCCAAAAAATGACCATAGCACAGTGAACAAGTGATAGCACTGTCACTAACCTTCTTATATACACATGGCTCATCCTCATTTTTTATAAAACTAAAGGATTTAATGGCTTCATCAAAACAGATGTTCCAACTCCTCGAAGCTTGTTTCAACTCATAAATGGATCGCTTTAGCTTGCATACCTTGGAACCATCTTGGGATTCAAAACCCCTAGGTTGTTCCATGAAAATGTTTTCTTTAATGTATCCATTGAGAAAAGCTGTTTTGACATCCATCTGCCAAATCTCATAATCATAGTATGCAACTATTGCTAATAAAATCCTAATTGATTTAAGCATGGTAACAGGCGAGAAAGTCTCCTCATAGTCGACTCCTTGCCTTTGGCAAAACCCTTTCGCTACTAGCCTTGCCTTATAGGTCTCTACCTTTCCATCAGAACCAATTTTCTTCTTGAAAACCCATTTGTTCCCTATAGGTACAATACCTTCAAGTGGGTCAACAAGATCCCAAACTTGATTCTTATACATGGAATCAATCTCGGATTTCATAGCATCAATCCATTTTGAAGAGTCTATATCTCATATAGCTTCTTCATAGGTAAGTGGATCATCTCCATGATCTACTTCTTCATGAATAGACAACTCTTGTTCTTCTTCATAAAGAAAACCATATCTCACTGGTGGGTGAGATACCCTAGTTGTTCTATGAGGAACAGCTGTAGATGTTTCATCAACAGGTATAGTTTGACTAAATGGATCTATATCCATCTGATCTGTTGGTTGGTCAGAATTCTCCAATTCTAACTCTATTTGCCTTCCTTTGCCTCCTTCTTAAACAAACTATTGTTCAAGAAATGTGGCATCTCTACTTATCATAACCTTTTGTGAAGTAGGCAAATAAAAATAATATCCAAAACTATCTTTTGGATATCCAACAAATCGACCTTTTTCTGATCTGGTCTCCAATTTATCAGTGTTCAACTTTTTGATATAAGCTGGACAACCCCAAATCTTAACACGCTTAAGACTTGGTTTTTTTCCATGCCATATCTCATAAGGTGTGGAAGAAACTGATTTTGATGGAATCCTATTCAGAATATACAAAGCTGATTCTAATGCAAATTCCCAAAAGAAGATTGGCATATCAGTATAGCTCATCATACTACGTACCATATCCAATAGGGTACGATTTCTCCTTTCAGATACACCATTCAGCTGTGGCGTTCCTGGAGGAGTCAGCTGAGAAACAATGCCATGCTCTCTCAAGTATTCATCAAATTCAGTACTCAAATATTCACCTCCACGATCTGATCGAAGAGCTTTAATACTCTTTCCTGTTTGATTTTCTACTTCAGATTTAAATTCTTTGAACTTTTCAAAGGATTCATGTTTGTATTTCATCAAATATAAAAACCCAAATCTTGATTTATCATCAGTAAAGGTAATAAAATAATGAAAGCCCCCTCTAGCCATTTCATTAAATGGACCACATACATCACTATGTATTAGCTCCAAAATATTTTCAGCTCTTAGCCCTTGTCCAACAAAGGGTGATCCAGTCATTTTGCCTCGAAGGCAAGATTCACAAGTTGGAGTAGGCTCAGAACCCAATAAGGATAGAATCCCCATTTTCTCCAATTTTGCAATCCTATCTTCTGCAACATGATATAACCTTAAGTGCCAAATATATTTTGAACTTGAGTTGGTTTTCACCATGGCATTGCATTCTTTTAGATCACTTGCATTTAATTTGTGTTTGTCATTATTATCCAAATAATAAAGACCATCATTCATATAACCCAAACCAACATATTTATTTCCAAAATAAATATTGCAAACATCATCTATGAACTAAAATTCATAGCCATTTCTAGTCAAACTAGATATAGAAATGATGTTCTTAAAAGCATCAGGTACATATAAAATATTATTCAAACACAAAACATGTCCAAACATGTAAAAAGATTTAGATCCTATGGCTAAAGCTTCAACAGTTGAGCCATTGCCAATCCGGACTCTAATATCTTGAGAACGCAAGTTGCTACTATTTGCTAGTTCCTGCATATCATTAGAAATGTGAGAACTGGCACCAGTATCTAAAACCCAAGCTGTAGATGAACTATGAGTATCATCAGAATCTAAATAACAAGATATGGACATACCTTCCGAAGGTGTATCCTTCTTGTCCTTCAGAGAAGCAAGATACTCTGGGCAGTTCCTTTTCCAGTGCCCATACTTTCGGCAATGGAAACACTTTCCTTTGCCTCCATCAGCTTTAGTCTTCCTTTTCTGTTTAGCTATTTTCTTGGAAGGACCAGGAATCTGAGGTTTCTTTTTCTTATTACCCTTCTTCTTGTTGGACTTTTCAGCAAAAGAAGATGTAATCAAAGCTACCTCTTTTCCTTTATTGCCTTGCATATTCTTTTGGGCAATAACCAGCATGTTGAGTAAACCAGCTAAGGTGCATTCCTGTTGAGTCATATCGAAATTTGTCACAAAATTCCCAAAAGACTCAGGAAGGGGCTGAAGGATCAAATCCGTCTGTAGTTGGAAATCCATGTTGAAGTCAAGATATTCCAACTGTTCAATTAGCCGAATCATCTTGTGGACATGATCCCCAACATTCTGTCCCTCAGACATCCTCATACGGAATAGCTGTCTAGATATCTCATACCTAGCATTCCTACTGTACTCACCATACAACTCTTATAGTTGAAGGAGGATCTCACTCGCACTCAATATGTTCTCATGCTGCTTTTGTAACTCATTACTCATGGAAGCAAGCATGTAACACTTAGCTCTTATATCGTGTTCCTTCCACTTATCCAAAGTTTCATGTTCCTCTTGTGTGGCCTCTGGAGGTAAGGGACCAGGAACATTTGAATCTAGAACATATCCTATATGTTCAAGGTTCAGGACAAGTTTCAAATTTCTTAGCCAATCAGACAGATTAAGTCCTGTCAACCTATTGCAATCAAGTATGCTTGCAAGGATATTGGATGTTGATGGTTGTTTTGTGCTCATTTTTATCAGAAAATTAACTGCAGAAAATAACCAGATTAATTAGTAAATGTATCATGTAATTAACCAAAGTGATTATGGTCTTTTAATCAAATTGGTCCTCCCACTAACTTAGCGAATCATACACTTCCAAAGTAGAAAACAGAAATCCTAGTTGGATGAATTTCTAGTGGGTGATTGAATTCTTATAATTCTATTGATCATCCTCAGGTACATCCATTATTGGAATTACAATAAACTATAAGTGAGCAACTTCTTGCCCATCACATCTCATGTGAGGTTTAATCCTTTACCTAGCTCCTAATGCTCAAAATCTCAGGTACATCCATTATTGACTTATCTTGCATTAGTTAAGTTGATCCCATTGAGCCAGTAATTATGCAAATAATTTTAATGTCCTCAGGTACATCCAATATTGGCCACCAAACTATTTACATATTTACAACATCTCATGCTTAACAATTATTCTTAAGAAAATCTCTTAAATTAATTGCATCTTATGCAACTATTTAAATTTTCTTAAAATAATTGCCCCAATGGAGGGCCTATGTTATAATTACTTTAATTATAGCATTTCCAACTTAATCATTTGTTTGGAAGATTTTATGGTCATTCTAATTACTATTAAGGTCTCACTTTGCACATTATCCAATTAGCATGCATATATCATATAATTGCATACATTCCCATACATCTCATGCAATCATGGATAAGCAGTAAATATGGTATGATCAAGGACTTTCTAAGGGATTCAATTCTGAGCCACCAAGAATTGAATCAGGGCATTCCTAGGTGCATTTCTTTCATTCATTTTACAAGAGTTGCTGAATGAGTATATAATCAACACTTGATCTTGAATTCCTCCCACTGGTCCCACCAATGCTCTTGACCTCCTTGAACTTCTTGCAATCCAATATTACATAGTAATCCTTTGCATACCACGGCGAATTTACAAGAACTTAAATAAATGAAATTACAACCCAAAAATTATTACAAACTTAATAATACATGCCCAAAATAAATTAAAATAAATTAATTAATTTACAATGCCAAAGAAACATAAAAGAAATAAATCCAATCACATTGGTCTTTCATAGTCCATGATCATCCATCATGCATATCACTATTTAACAATTAAATAAAAACATACATACTTAAATTAAATTGAATATCTCATATTCAACTTAAAAATCCAAATTTGAATATGATTCAAATAAATTTAAAAATTCAGATTTGAATCTCATCCAAACAAATTTAAAAATTCAGATTTGAATCACATTCAAACAACTTTAAAAATTCAGATTTGAATCACATTCAAACATTTTTTAAAAAAATCAGATTTGAATCACATTCAAACATTTTTTAAAAAATCAGATCTAAATTTTATTCAATCAATTTTAAAAAATCAGATTTAAATATGATTCAAACAACTTTAAAAATTCATATTTGAATCACATTCAAACAACTTTTAAAATTCAGATTTGAATCGCATTCAAACAATTTTTAAAATTCTGATTTGAATCATAATTTAATTGTGTGATAAAAATTCTAATTAAATAATTTAATTAGACATAAAATGGATCTTAGATCATACAACAATTGCACATTCACCATCCATTTACCTTTGCACACCATTGTGGTGCATCAACCATACGCACCATGGTGTTCATCATTTGTGCCGCCACCTTGGCTTTGCAACCAGCAATGAGCTTTTGATCTCATGATCAAACACACAATTAAATCATATAAACATCAATCTAAATGGCAAATATAGTGGCTCTGATGCCAATTGAAGGAACGGAAGCGTGAAAAACACAAGTTTATACTATTGAATTCAAAAATTTTCACCTAGGGTCACATGCATCATACAAGATTTATTTTTATCTATTTGATTTCAATGATAAACAACATATTGAAACTCTTCTAATATGTTTTTTGGATCTGTATTTGCCATTTAAGATTTTAAAATTAATCAGATTAATTTTAGAACCCTAGATTAAATTAAGAATGATTACACTAACCTCTTGATGCACTGCAGCGTGTCTGTGCCTTGGAGATTTGTCTTCAGGACACCAAATGTTGTCCCTCTAGATTGTCCACACCAAGAACACCTATGGCAGCCCTTGAACAGATTCTAAAGCTTTTTTTATTAATTAGAAATTCAAGTTCTGCCTTTTAAGAGATTAGAGATGTAAACAGGATACTAGAAACAATTTCTAGCGTTCTTAATTCAAGAGATTGATGGCTAATCTCTTTGAATTGATGAGAGATGAAGAAGAATAGATGGAGAGCCTCAAAATGGCGTGACAAAGGAGGAGTGGCTGCTGGTTGTTTTTTTTTCATAACAACACTTAAATAGCTAGGTTAACACATTAAAACCTTGCCACATGTCACCCTTTGATTAGCTCTAGGTTTAAGTGACCCAATCACATTGTGCCAAGTGTCAAACCTATATTTAATCTTGATTTTAATCATCTTACATGATTAAAAAAAGCATTTGGCAAGCTTATGTGTAATCCCATGTGTCACCATCTCATGGTACCACGTGTCACACTGTGAAATGACCAAAATGCCCCTGTGTCTTAATTTTGAGTTCTTAACCCAAAATAATTATTTTTCTTCTTCAATCAATTTATATCAAATATAAATTAATTAATTAATCTCTATTAATTAATTTCTCATTAATTAAATTTATATTTAAACACTTTAAATATAAATTTAACTTATATTATACATCCAATAATCTAGATTTGGTTTCAAGTCATGCTAGGGACTTTGCAATTTAATTGCAAACCAAACCTATTTAATTAATCAATTAAACTCTTTAATTAATTAATTAATTAAATCATATTTAAATAGGTGATAACTTGTGCATGTGTGTGATTTACTAGGCTCATCACTAATTGGCAATGAGACATGATATCAACTCTTAATATCATCAAAACTCTTTCTTACCATAAATGATTTCTCTAAATCATTTTATGAATCTCATAGACCATAGTTAACGCCTAGCATAGCATGCCATGGCCACCCAATTAGTAATAAGGTTTACCTTAAATGAACCTATAATTATATGTTACCATGCACTAGAATCTCTCTGTTACAAAATCCCAACTCAAGCTGGAGTCATGATTTATGTCAAACTCCATTTGTTATGAATATTATGTTCTCTTTTAATTCCAGTTCTTGATTAAAAAGATTTTCTCATCAGAAACTCTTTTCTGAATAAATCTATCTGTCCTGGCTAGGAACTTGAAACATCAAGAACAATTAAATGAACATAGGATTTTATCTCTATTTTCTTAGAAGAACAGATTCCATCTTGATCAACACCTACCTCCATATATAACTAGTAGGAGCCAACACATGCCCATATACCCATACACAGTACAAGTATGAAAGCAGTATCAAACTCAAATTACCTATATACAAGATAACTGTGCTATCTCAGGTCTAAAGATTATATGCGCTGATATGATTTATGACAAAACATTGACAAGAGTAAACTCTATGTGCTTGTCATAAGTGTCACTGGTTCGGCCTACTTATCATTTATAAGTGCCTATCATGTTTGTTATATGGCATGAGACTCACCATTCCATCTTATTTATATCTCATATAAATAACTTGGGAACAAATATGAATACAATCTTTCTGGATAAGTCATGTCCTTATTATGAAGTATCTTCGATTGTGAACCTATTTATGATACTTTGTGCTAGAAATATTATCACTCATATTCTTAACAACTTAAGAATAATATTTCTAACAAAATATCAATGGACCTTTTCTATTACACATAAATATATTATATAAACGGAAAAGTGAAAATGTCTTTTATTAATAAAAATATGTACAAGATACATACTAAATGATATGCTCTAGGGCATACTACTAACAAGAACACCAAAACTGAAAATTTGAAAGTTTGCCTAAAAGACTTAAGTTTTGAGAAAATGACCAAAACTAACAAGTTAGGTAACCAAAATGTGGTATGTAGGTATAATTGGATTTCCCATACCTATTAAGCATAAGAAAGTTAATATTTTGACTTGAATAGTATCATGAATAGTAACCTCAACATGAAAATTTTCAAGAACGTAAGTTTAAGCATATTGGAGCTAGAATTAAACATATATAAATTAATTATTGGAATTATTGTGAGATAAGATATTGAAACACTATAAATTTCGTGTTTCTGCTGAAAAAGACCTGGAAAATGATAGGGCAAACTGAGTCCAGGCCTAGAGGCGACTCACATCAGGTTTGTGCAT
Source organism: Hevea brasiliensis (assembly GCF_030052815.1). Lineage (NCBI taxonomy): Eukaryota > Viridiplantae > Streptophyta > Magnoliopsida > Malpighiales > Euphorbiaceae > Hevea > Hevea brasiliensis. Next base: position 38,897,891 of record NC_079503.1, on the reverse strand, counting down.
AACAAACTTAAAATTCTTTATTTCTACTTGACAATTCTTAAAATAAATGTTGTGAATAATTTTGATTATTATGGCTTTGAAAATATTATTTGAAAAATAGTGTGTTGCCTACTTTGTAAATGAAAAGTTTGGAATGAAATATGATTTGTGAATTGTATGAAATGTTTAAATAACTTAATTTAAATTATTTTTTATTCACACTTGGCATGGCAATATCACTATGTTCCTCCTCCATTTATGGGGTGAGTTTGACTATATTCCTTCCTCTTTGTCTTTCCAGTCAGGAGGTGAGTTTGGATGAGTACTCATTAGCTAGCTAGCCACCTCCCTTATTGATTTTGATTAATGGGGTGAGTTTGCCTTGTGGTGTACAACGCGGCATGTTTGGAAATTTTGTGTCATGGCCTAAGTTGTGTTATTGATTGGCAACACTATGATTATTAAATTGTTTGATAAATTTGTGTTATATTAAGCTTTGAAAATTATGATTTACTATAAATGTGATTTGAAAAATTGTGAAATGTGATTGTGAGATTTTTGAATTATGAATTGTTCATAAATGTTTTATATTACACATTTTGTATTTTATTATGCACCACTGAGTATTTTTATACTCAGCGATAGCTTTCTTTGCTGTCGCAGATAGAGACAAGGAAAAACCAGTAGAGTGAGCTACTAATTGTTGGGACTTCACTGATCTTTTTGTACGGGTATTTAATTATACCTTGCAGTTATTTGATGTAAATATTGTAATGTCTTCTGTATCAATGTAAAGTTGAGCAATTGTGTAATAAATTGTAATAATAATATTTTAAATTTTCTTTTTATAAATTAAGATCTGTATTTATAAATTAAATACTATATGCAATGTGAATGAGCTTGTGAAGTATTTTGAGATGGCAAATTTTTGGTTGAGTTGTGGAATTAAATTGAACTGTGTTGACTTGCGTTGATTTGGGTTGGGAGTTGTGAAACAATTATTGGAAGTTTTTTTTTTTTAGATATTTGAATAACTATTTTCTCAAAATATAGACGGCACTCTTCCAAAATTTTTTTAAAATTTGCAGACAAATAAAAATGGACAAAATTTTGTACTAGTTTTGAAACTTCAATTAAATGTTTTTAATTCCTACTAAAATGCTCACCACTTCCAAAAAGTAAGAAAATGGTTTTAAAATCCCTTGTAGGGTACTTAATGAGTTATCGGTAGGTGAAGTTTGGTAGTTCATTAGGTATTCTACGGGATCATGTTATGCCTTACAAAGGGGTAGGGCATGACATGTTTTAGTGGTATCAGAGCATGGTTTTGCAATGAATTTTGACTATGTATATGAATATTTTTTTGATAATTAAAACTGCTCAAGTGTCTTTAATTGATACATATGACATATTTACATCATGAATATGCACTAACGGAGGTCAACCTCCTTGTGTTTGATCTCAGGAAGTAGAAATTTTTGAGAAATGGAATGGAAGAGGGAGATCATTCCGTGGAGCAATCTGTCGAGGCTGAGGTCCAAGGGGAAGCCCCAGTACTCTAAAATGTGAGTGGGTCAGCCACTCTAGCTCCTACTCTAGCACCACAGTTTCCTGCTCAGTTTGCATAGCAGATGGCTGCTTTTTTTCAACAAATGGTGGGAAATGTGCCACCTCAAGCTCAGATGCAAGCACCTGCAGCATAACCACAGCCCTCAGCTCGGCAATATGAAAAATTAATGAAATTTGGGGCCACCGAGTTTAAGGGCACTGTGGATCCACTAGAAGCAAAACAGTGGTTAGAAAGAATGGAACGGATTTTTAGAAAGCTGCAGTGTGTAGAAGAGTTAAGGTTCGAATATTCAGTGTCACTTCTGCAAGGGGATGCAAATGAGTGGTGGAAGACCATCCCCCACAGCCTGGTAAAGCCACCAGTCCTCACATGGGCAAACTTTTTGAGGGAATTTTAGAAAAAGTGGGTCCCCGATACTTATGTAGACATAAAGTTGCAAGAGTTTTTAAGTCTGAAGCCAGGGACAGAACTATAGCAGAGTATGAGCGGGATTTCTCTCGACTAAGCCACTATGCCGAAAGTTTGGTCACCACCCCCAGAGACAGATGTAAGAGGTTTGAGGCTGGGTTGAGGCCTAGCTTGAGAATGCAAGTGGTGGGGTTCTGACACCAGAATTTTTCCGAATTGATTTCATAAGCCCTAGAACTGGAAAGGATAGAATCAAAAGGGGCAGTGAAAAAGAGTACAAAAGAGAAAAAGAAAACAGAAAAAGCTACTAGTCAAACTACAGAAAGTAGTTCGGGGAAGAGAAAACATTTTGGAGGATCTAGCTCACGCGAATTGGGTAGAGGTAGATCTTCTGGACAAAAACTACCCCGATTCGATCAGCAAACTCAGCAGACACATAGAAATATGCTGTTGGATCAACTTTGTGAGACTTGTGGTAAACCACATAGTAGAGTATGTTATATAGCTATAGGAGCATGTTTTAATTATGGAGGGACTGGTCATTTTGTTAAGGATTGAGTATGTGACACCCCTTACCCGACTACAGTGTAGCCGAGCAAGTTATGCCACTCAGTGTGCCGAGCACTCTATTTTATCTTAATTCATTTTTATTCTTCCTTTTGAATATAACTTGTGAAATATAATTTATTTAAGCCATTTATCGAAATTATAATTTATTTGAGGTTCCGAGAATTTTATAGAAAATCCGGCAAAGTACCGGCTAAAAATGGAGAAAACAGTTCTTCGGAATCTGTGAAAAACACTTCCTATGATCATATTCAATCAATCCCAACTCCAATTATCAACAAAGTCTCAGAATAATTTCATCAATTTCATTTATTTCTCAATCATTCATCTCATGGTACTCATATACAATTCACATTTTTGTATCACATCAAGTTATAGCAATTTCTTAACGATTCCTCTATTTATCATTTCACATCATCATTAGACTCAAATCATAAATAAATTCTCACATGTGATTTATAATCACAAATTACAAGTACTTACATTAATACAAAATTATATTACATTTGTTCAAATACATATGTTAAAATAAGAGTTTAATTACCAAATTTACAAAAATCTCAAAATACAAAATGGGACCTAGTGTCCTACCAATGCGTTGTGGATGGTGAGGTGACACGGACACTATGCAGAACTGTGAACTGCCTTACCGAATCTGTGGTCTACTGGGCCCTCTGTCCAAATCTTCAGTACCTACGCGTTGCAAAAGCGACGCGCTAAGCATAAAGCTTAGTGGTGCAAATAATACAAGAAAATATAATATGCAAATAAAAATAATAATTTCCTTGCTATTGTGCTCATAAGAAATGAATAATTACTAACTTATTGTTTAGTCGAGGGCTAATCATGTTTTATGATATTAACTTCTTCATGCATTTCGTTAATTATTTTCTTCATGATCTTGAGCTTCTTTGTATTTTTGTAATCATTCCTGATTCTTAATTTTCGTATTTTCTTTAATAATCAGTTCAATCACAGTTATACTTTTCCATGCCCAACTAACCTATACCGGACGACTGGACTGGATAACGGGTCGTTGGCACTGGACACCGTGGTGCCTCGAGCCGTTATACCATGGACGCAGAACGTCTACCACGTATGCAGTCAGTATGGCTAAAAAGCCATGAATACGGGCATAAAAGCCATGAATACGGGCATAAAGCCATGAATACAAGCATAAAACCTTTCGCAGTACTGCTAAAACAATACCCTATTGGCATGCCAAACTATCCAAACCACTCTTGTTAGGTATACTAGGGCACATAATATCATTAAATGTTCATAAGTTTTATTATTTCATTTTATGTTCCAATTATCGTTCATAGTATTTTAATTTTATTTATAGTAGAAGCATAAATCTTCAAATCTCATTTTTATATAATTTATGCATTCTTCATACCATTCACGTTAATTGCAATTTACATCAATCGATTTTCATGTACCATTTGTACATCGAAATATTTCCATTTCTCTCATGATGAGATCAATTAACCCATTTACACATCCATGTGATTCATCTAATCGTTACAATATTTATATGAATTAGTATTCACATTATTACCTCTCATGTACCAATTTTTGTACAAGGTATTATAATCCTATTTGAAACAAAGACGTAAATCCTAATGATAACTTTATCTCATTTATACTCTAAACAATCCATTTGTGTTAATTACATTTTATATTTCAAGTTGTATTACCTATGGGAATTGATGAATTTAAATGAAATAAAATGTGTTTATTGGAGTTACTTAGTAGGTATTTGTGATTAGATGTGTTAGATGGCATGGATAGCATGAAATGGACACTTTGGGAATTAGGGTTTGTGAAAAATTAGAGTTTTGCTTATGCAATGGTATATTAACATTGTAATAGTCAATTAGTGACCATTTGAATGTGTGTGAGGAGGAATTGAAGTGAGTAAGGATAATGGAGTTGAGCTTAGGCATGCTGCCCTTGGTGACTTGCAGGACTGGGTGTGAGTCTAGCAGGTTTGGGCTGCCGTAAATGGAGTTGTATAAGTTTAAATGGTGCAAGGCTAATTTGCCATGAAACTAGACACATAATGGCACAACTTTGGTGAAGAAACCCTACCCAGAAAATCAAACTAAGTTGACCTAAAAATTGCCCTAATCTGGGTGACTTACTTTCTGCTTGGGCAAAATGACCAAATGAATAGTGTTTATTCATTTGGTCATAACTAAGTGTAGAAAAGTTCAATTGATCTGAAATTTTACCTGAAGAAATCTAAGACATAGCCCTACAACTTTCATGAAGAATAAAAATCTAAATTCTGACCATAACCTAGTAAAATTGCCAACCAAACTTAGGTCACCAAATCTGGCAGAACCAAATTGCCAAGAAATTCTGGGTACAGGTTACTCCGGCCAGTTATGGTAAAATGACCATAACTTGAGTTACAAAACTCCAAATGGAGTGATTCAAAAAGAGAATTAAAGAAGACATAATAAGGAACAACTTTGGTGAAGAAAATTTAGCCCAGTTTCCACTATAAAATTGTCTAATGGAACAGTAAACTTAGGTAATCAAAATTGAAAATTTAGAAATGCATCTAAGGCACTTTAAATTGCAATTAGCAAGCAATACTAGCAAATGTAAAACTCAAAATGTGGGATCTTGGTGTAATTAGAATTATCATATCCATTAAGTATGAAAAAGTCAATATTTTGGTTGACTAGTAAGGTGAATAGTAATCAAAATGATTAGCAAACTAAGATGAAGACCTAGAACCAATTCTAAGTTTAAATGCTTAGAATTGTATGATTGTTACACCTTACCCCTCTGTAAGGCATAACATGATCCCACAGAATACCTAATGAACTACCGAACTTCACCTACCGATAACTCATTAAGTACACTACAAGGGATTTTAAAACAATTTTCTTACTTTAGATAAGTGGTGAGTATTTTCTAATAGGTATTAAAACGTTTAATTAAAGTTGAAAAATAGTTAAAATTTTTGGCCCATTTTATTTTTCCGCAAATTTTATAAAAATTTCGGCAGAGTGCTGTCTGTATTTTAAGAAAACAGTTCTTCAAATACCTGTAAAAAGCACTTCTAATAATTTATCTCAACAATTTCAACAACTCCACAACAATCCCAATCAATTTCTCAAGTTTCAAAATTCAACAATCATCATTTCTCAATTTCCAAAAATTAAGTAATCAACAAAACACTATCAATCAATTTCATTCAAATTAAAATAAAATATTTCCATTCATATTTCATTAAAGACAAACAATCTATATATACATCATACTAAAAATTTACATTAAAAGAAATTCAAACTAAATATTATTACAAACTTTGTACAAGCTGCTCAAGACTAATTTTATATGTCCATACAATTATGTACATTACATACATCAAAATAAATATTTATAGTCGGGGTATAACTTATACCCGATATAACTTCAAGGTAAGTCGCTCAACAATCCTCAGCAGCTCACTCTGCTGCTCCTTTATCTTTAAATCTGCGACAGCAATAACAGCCATCGCTGAGTATTAGGACTCAGTGGTGCACAACATATGAAAATAATCTTTATGCATAATTTAAATCACATTTATTCAAAAATTGGACTAAACATGAGAATTAAATACAAAACATGAATTATGAGATTTTAATCCAAACAAGTTCATTTCGAAGTGTCAAAACACATTTCATAAAACCCACAGTTATATTATGCCATTTGAAACAAATATAATCTCAATAGCCAGAGGCTAAGGAGAGTCACATCACAAGGCTAGCTAGCTCAAATATATGGATATCCATTCAATTTCTTCTTCTACGGGCACACCTCAACACTTCAGCCAGAGAAGCAATCAAAATTCGAAACTGATTACCCCCACTAGTCATGCTAGTGAGGTGTTCAAATATATGGTCATGACACTGTGGTTTCAAAACTTATCTTAACAATTTACTAAACATTGTCATTTCAAATAGACACAAATAACTTTCAACAATTTAAATCAAAAGCATCATAATAATGTCACCATTCAATATTTCAAATTATTCAAAACAATATGCAGAAGATAATTTACAAAAATTATACGTTGTGCACAAACCTTAAGCGAGTCGCCTCTTGGCCTTAACTCAATTCCTCGGGTTCTTTCTCGATGTTCTTTTCCGCTGAAACACACAGTTTCACAGTGTTTCAGTATCATAACTTAGCATAATTCCAAAAATAAATTTAAATTCACTTTTACCTAGCTCTAATGTGCTAAACTCGACATTCTTTAAATTGTGTTTCGGGGTTACTATTCACTATACTATTCAAGTCAATTTGTTTACTTTCTAAGGCTTAATAGGTATGGGAATTCCAACTTCACCCACATACCACATTTTGGTCACTAAATTTGTTGGTTTTGGTTGTTTACTCAAATTCTAAGTCTTTTAGGCAAATTTGTAAATTTTCAGTTTTAGTGTCTTAAGTTGCACTGTTCCATTGGTCACTTTTCTGTTAGAATTTGGCAAAACTTCCTTCATAGAAAATGTTCCCTATTGTCTTAAGTTTATTCTCCTTTTCGAATCACTCCAATTGGAGTTTTGTAGCTCAATTTATAGCCATTTGAACTATGGCTGCCGCATTGGACTTAACCCAGATTTCTGGGCAAATCTGGTTCTGGCAGTTTTAGGTCACCAAATTTGGGTGGCCAAATGACTTGGTTAATTGCACAATTTGGGTTTGTGTTCTTCATGAAAGTTTTAGGTCTATATCTCATCTGTCCACTGGTAAAATTTCAGGTCATTTAGACCTGCCTAGCTCAAGTTATGGCCAAATGAACAAAAACTGTTCATTTGGTTAGTTTGTACAGGTTAGACTGAGAATTTCTGGATTTGATCAATTTGTTCACTAGGTTTTGGTCAATTTTTGGGCATGATTCCTAAATGAAAATTGTGTCATTTTTTGTCTATTTTCATTCTTAATTGGTCTCATACCAATTGGACTTGTAAATTTTTAGTTTTGGTCTCTCAAAGGGACCTTGGTCCTGCTGCCTGTAGCATGACCACATTCAATCCGAATTTGAACTCAATTCCAACACTTCCAACACACTTCATTTGGTCACAAATGACCATTTCTCACCTCAAACTAGTTCAAACACATCATTTCACTATTTTTCCAAATTTTGTCTCCCAAACCCTAGGTCCAAAACCCTAACTTCCATATTTAGTTCATTTGTTGAATTATAAATGCATATTTAGTTCTCATTCACTTATTCTTACTTAACTACTTTCTAATTTGCATCAAATCACCCATTTCAAACATAAACCCTAGCTGGTTGAATTCATATATAGTTCCTCAATAATTGTTTTCTTTTCATTTAAAGTTAATTTCTAACTTACATCAATTACTTAAACAAGAATTTAATAGATAATTTAAAGAATTTGTCACTATTCTCTTCTGAAGTTTCCCAAAGCTTCAATTTCCCTTTATTTTACTTTAAATTTCCTTCTCAATAGGCTTTCCAAGATCCAAGAACAAGTTTTATTTAGGAAAATTGTGGGATTTATGGGGTTGATTCAAGCTTTAAAAGCTTGAAATTAAGTAGCTATGGAGGATTTAGTGAGAAAAGGGAGAGAGATGAGAAGCTACGGAAAAGAAGAAGAAGAAGAAGAAGATAAATATTTGGCTTTTTAATTTTGTTTTTATTCTTTAATTTGACTTAGTCAATTAGTTAATTAAATTAAAATTAATTATGAAGTCATAGTTGCATCATCATGATGATGTTATCAATTGCTTTAACTTTCTTTTTTTTCATTTTTTATTTTTTTTATTTTTCTTTAGTTCTTTTAATTTAATTCTCAATTATAAAATTTTCTTTTCTTCGATTTTATTTGGCAGTCAGGTCAGGAGTCAGCTCCAGGGGTCAATTGACCAAATTGCCCCTCGCCGGTTTGACCCGGTTTGCAAATAATTCAATATTTCTTCCGGCTCCCTAACCTAATTATTTGAGTGGCTTAACAATTTTTTTTTCATGATTTTCTCTTTTCCACTGTGTTCTCAATAGTCTTAAGGACCGCAACATCACATTTTACGGTTCGAAATTCGAGTTTAAATAGACTTCGCAGTCATTCCCGAGAAGGTCACCCAACCCTATGACTCTCGGCTTACTTAACTTCTTATATTCTGTTTTTCTTATTTATACTTAACTAATTGACAATTACTAATTATTTGTGTTTATGGATTATCTAGTTGTCTTAAGTGTGGTTCTAATCCCCTTAATTATTCGGACCATCTCCAGTCACCGGAACAGTGAAATATACCAGGCTATACAAATAAGGGTGTTACAATTCTCCCCCCCTTAAATAAATTTCGTCTCAAAATTTTACCTGGTATCAATCTCTAAACAGCTGTATGTGTTGTCTCCTCATGTCCTCCTCTCGTGCCCAAGTAGCTTCTTGGCCCGAATGATGGTTTCACAGCACTTTTACCAACGGTATTTGCTTGTTCCGTAGCTATTTCACCTCATAAGCCAGAATCCCTATGGGTTCTTCTTCATATGTGAGGTCTAGATTCACTTCAATTTCTTCTACTGGTAGTACATGAGATGGGTCTAATCGATACCTCCTCAACATAGACACATGGAAGACATTATGTATCTTCTCCAACTCTGGAGGTAGCGCCAAATGATATGCCAAAGGACCCACTCTTTCCAGAACCTCATATGACCCAATGAAATGAGGACTCAGTTTTCCCTTTCTGCCGAATCTCATAATTCTCTTCCAAGGGGAAATCTTGAGGAATACTTTCTCACCCACTGCATACTCAATATCCCTTCTCTTTAGATCAAGGTAGGACTTCTGACAGTCTGATGCAGTCTTAAGTCAATCTCTTATCAATCTGATTTTCTCTTCAGTTTGTTGAATAATTTCTAGCCCAATCATCTTTCTTTCACCCACGTCATCCCAACACAACGGGGTTCTACATTTTCTGCCATACAAAGCTTCATATGGAGGCATCCCAATGCTTAATTGGTAGCTGTTATTGTAAGCAAACTCAATCAAAGGCAAGTGTGTGTCCCAACTGCCCTCAAACTCAATCACACAAGCCAGTTGCATGTCCTCTAAGATCTGAATTACCCTCTCAGATTGGCCATCTGTCTGTGGGTGGAATGCCGTACTGAAGTTCAATCTAGTTCCTAGGGCTCTCTAAAGACTACCCCAAAATGTAGAAGTGAACCTAGGATCTCTATCTGATACAATGGATACTAGCACTCCATGCAATCTCACAATCTCATCGATGTACAACTTGGCCAATCTTTCTAAACTGTAGTCCATCCGGACTGGCAGAAAATGAGTAGACTTGGTCAGTCTGTCAACAATGACCCATACTGCATCATGACTCTTCTGTGTCCTCGGAAGTCCCATCACCAAATCCATCATTATTCTCTCCCATTTCCATTCTGGTACTGGTAGTAGATGTAACAACCCAACGGGTACTTGATGCTCTGCCTTTACTTGCTGACAAGTTAGGCATTTGGAAACAAACTCTGCCACATCTCTTTTCATACCCATCTACCAGTAATGCTCCTTTAGCCCTCTATACATTTTTGTGCACCAGGGTGCATGGCAAAAGGAGACTCATGTGCTTCCTTTAAAATGATCTGCCTCAAATCAACATCATTAGGAACACACAATATGCCCTGGTGTAGCAGTAGACCATCATCTCTGATTGAGAATTCTGGTTTCTAGCTCTGCCGGACTTCTTCTAATAATTTCTGATACTTCTGGTCATTCTGAGCAGCCATTCCGATCTGATCAATCAACACTAGCTGTACATGCCATGCAACTGCTGTCTGCCCCTCATCATTAATCTCTAAGCTGGCATGTAATGATCTCAACTCATGTACCATAGACAAAGGAGTAACCCGTAGACTTGTCATAGTCTTGCGACTTAAGGCATCAGCCATAACATTAGCTTTCCCTGGTTGATAGTCTATCAGACAATCATAGTCTTTTATCAACTCTAACAATCTCCTCTGTCTCAAATTCAACTCTTTCTGGGTGCCCAAATACTTCAAACTCTTATGATCTGTGTAGATGTAACATTTCTCCCCATACAAATAGTGTCTCCAGATCTTAAGAGCAAACACAATAGCTGCAAGCTCCAAATCATGTGTCGAATAATTCCTCTCATGCAGTTTTAGCTGGCGTGATGCATAGGCAATGACATTTTGGTCTTGCATCAATACACAGCCTAACCCATTGTGAGAAGCATCACTATAAACTGTATATTCTTCACCCGGAGTAGGTAAAGTTAGGACTGGAGCTTCAGTCAAACATTTCTTCAATTCATCAAAACTCTGCTGGCATTATCCGTCCACTGAAATTTTAAATCTTTCCTAAACAGCTTGGTCAGTGGAGATGCCAACATGGAGAATCCCTTCACAAATCGACAGTAGTGTCCAGCTAAACCTAGAAAACTACGAATCTCTGTGATATTTTTGGGTGGCCTCCAATTAAGGACAGCTTCAATCTTACTTGGATCTATCTTGATGCCCTCTTCTGATACTACATGCCCCAAGAAAGATATTTTCTTCAGCCAAAATTCACACTTTGACAATTTGGCGTATAGCTGTTTCTCCCTCAAAGTCTATAGTACAATCCGCAGATGTTTATCATGCTCTTCTGCACTCTTCGAATAGACAAATATATCATCTATGAATACCACAACAAACTGGTCGAGGTATGGTCTAAAGATAGTGTTCATCAAATCCATAAAAGCAGCAGGAGCATTAGTTAACCCGAATGGCATAACCAAGAACTCATAATGGCCATAACGGGTTCTGAAGGCAGTTTTAGGAATACTCTGCTGTTGTACTTTCAGCTGATAATAACCTGATCTCAGGTCAATTTTAGAGAACACAGCTGCACCCCTCAACTGATCAAACAAGTCATCAATGCGGGGCAATGGATATCTATTCTTTATTATCACCTTATTCAACTACCGATAATCAATACCTAAGCGGAGAGTACCATCTTTCTTCTTAACAAACAACACTGGCGCTCCCCAAGGTGACACACTGGGGCGGATAAAGCCCTTGTCAAGCAACTCTTGCAATTGCACTTTCAATTCTTTCAATTCTGCAGGTGCCATTCTATATGGTGTTATGGAAATTGGATCCACACCAGGCATAACATTAATCTCAAACTACACCTCTCTTTCTAGAGGTAATCCTGGCAATTCATCAGGAAACACATCCGGAAAGTCACATAGAGTAGGGATGTCCCTCAGTGCTGGACTCCCCACTTGGGTGTCTATCACATTGCCAAGTATGTTTCACACTCCTTTCTGATCATCCTTCTGGCTAATTCAGCCAAAATGATGTTTGATGGCAGTAATTGTCTCTCCCCATGTATTACCACATCACCGAACATAGGGAGACCAAAAGTGATTGTCTTTAGTCTACAGTCAATCATAGCATGATGCTTGGCTAACCAATCCATGCCTAATATAATATCATAATCTCTGAAGGGCATTTCAATCAAATCTGATAAAAAAACATGTCTTTGGATCACCAAAGGATAATCTCTATAGATTCTGTTTACCTAAACCTCTTGTCCTAACGGACTAGTTACTAGCACTTCAAAACCCATTTGGACACATGGAATAGCAAGTGAACTGACTATGCTAGCACTAACATATGAATGGGTTGAACCCAGATCAAACAACACAAATACTTCTTGATTAGAGATAGAAAGTGTACCGGCTACAACATCAGAAGTCTCAGCCTCTTCTCATTGTCTCATCGTGTAAACTCTGGCTGAAGCACTTCCTTGTGCTGATTGACCAACCGTACCCTGACTGCCAGAAGCAATGCCTCTACGTCAGCCTCTTCCTCTGCCAACAGGTTGTGAACTTCTGGAAGCAGGACTCTGAATAGATCCTTTGGCAGTCGTAGGAGCTAGACCATATTTAGGAGCACTAGTGTAGTCTTTAGCAAGATGGCCCTTGCCTCCACAGTTAAAACTGGCTCCTGTAGCCTAATAACATTCTCCCCCATTAATCTTGCCACAAGTCTCACAGGGGCGGGAAGGATATGAACCCTTGCTCGACTGCTGACCAGACCTAGGGGGTCTCTGTCCAGAGAATCAACCCCTTCCAAATCTTCCACCTCGACCTCTGCTAGGTCCACCAAATTTCTGTCTCTTCCCAGAAGTACCACCAGAACTTTGTTCAATTGATTTTTCCCCCCTTATCTCTGATTTTTCAACTTTTTCTGATTTTTCTTTTGTTGGGGTCGCTTCTGATTCAATCCTTTCTAACTCGAGTGCTTGAGACATGAGTTCTAAAAAATTGTTGTGTCTAAATCCCACTACTTGCATTCTCAAACTGGGCTTCAAACCAGTCTCAAATCTCTTGCACCATTCCTTGTTGGTAGAAAGGATACTCCTAGCATAATGCTTAAGCGGGAGAACTCCCTCTCATATTCTGCCACTGATTTACTCCCTTGCTTCAGACTCAGAAATTCTTGCAACTTTTGATCTACATATGCGTTTGGGATGTATTTTTGTCTGAATTCTCTGATGAAGTCATCCCAAGTCAGTACTGGTGGTTCAGCTAAGCTATGGGGGATGGTCTTCCACCAATCATACGCATCCCCTTGCAGTAGAGACACAGAGTATTCAAACTTCAGTTCATCTTGGCAGTGCAGCTTCTTAAACACTCTATCCATCCTTTCAAGCCATTACTCTGCCTCTAAAGGGTCCACTGTACCCTTAAATTCAGTAGCTCCATACTTCAATAACTTATCATACTGTCTGGCTAGAGGCAGTGGTTGTGCCACAGGTGTCTGAGGTGGAGCTTGAGCAGGCATACCACCAGCCATTTGTTGAAACATCGCAGCCATCTCACAGTAAACTGTAGGAAATCATGCATTTGTGGGGCTGGTGCTACTGATCCACTGACATTCTGTAGAGCTTGGGCTTCCCCTTGTGCCTCAGCTTCAACAGATTACTCGACTGAGTGATCCCCTTTTTCCATTTTGGTCTGAAGTTAGGGTATCTCCTGAACAAATAACGCAAGGAGATTTCCCTCCGTTAGTTCATATTTATGATGCAATGCACTGTATGTAACAAATATGGACATTGAGCAGTTGCACTTAACAAGGAAAGACACAAATTCTCATGTTAAATCATACTTCGAAAAATTGCTCTGATACCACTAAAACATGTTACACCTTACCCCTCTGTAAGGCATAACATGATCCCGTAGAATACCTAATGAACTACCGAACTTCACCTACCGATAACTCATTAAGTACCCTACAAGGGATTTTAAAACAATTTTCTTACTTTTGATAAGTGGTGAGCATTTTCTAATAGGTATTAAAACATTTAATTAAAGTTGAAAAATAGTTAAAATTTTTGGCTCATTTTATTTTTCCGCAAATTTTATAAAAATTTCGGCAGAGTGCCGTCTGTATTTTGAGAAAACAGTTCTTCAAATACCTGTAAAAAGCACTTCTAATAATTTATCTCAACAATTTTAACAACTCCTCAACAATCCCAATCAATTTCTCAAGTTTCAAAATTCAACAATCATCATTTCTCAATTTCCAAAAATTCAGTAATCAACAAAATACTATCAATCAATTTCATTCAAATTAAAATAAAATATTTCCATTCATATTTCATTAAAGACAAACAATCTATATATACATCATACTAAAAATTTACATTAAAAGAAATTCAAACTAAATATTATTACAAACTTTGTACAAGCTGCTCAAGACGAATTTTACATGTCCAAACAATTACGTATATTACATACATCAAAATAAATATTTACAGTCGGGGTATAACTTACACCAGATATAACTTCAAGGTAAGTCACTCCACAATCCTCAACAGCTCACTCTGCTACTCCTCTAGTCTCTAAATCTACGACAGCAATAACAGCCATCGCTGAGTACTAGGACTCAGTGGTGCACAACATACGAAAATAATCTTTATGCAGAATTTAAATTACATTTATTCAAAAATTGGACTAAACATGAGAATTAAATACAAAACATGGATTATGAGATTTTAATCCAAACAAGTTCATTTCGAAGTGTCAAAACACATTTCATAAAACCCACAGTTATATCATGCCATTCGAAACAAATATAATCTCAATAGCCATAAGCTAAGGAGAAGTCACATCACAAGGCTAGCTAGCTCAAATATATGGATATCCATTCAATTTCTTCTTCTACTGGCACACACCTCAACACTTCAATCAGAGAAGGAATCAAAATTCGAAACTGGTTACCCCCACTAGTCATGCTAGTGAGGTGTTCAAATATATGGTCATGACACTGTGGTTTCAAACTTATCTTAATAATTTACTAAACATTTCAAATATACACAAATAACTTTCAACAATTTAAATCAAAAGCATCATAATAATGTCACCATTCAATATTTCAAATTATTCAAAACAATATGCAGAAGATAATTTACAAAAATTATACGTTGTGCACAAACCTTAAGTGAGTTGCCTCTTGGCCTTGACTCGATTCCTCGGGTTTTTTTTCGGTGTTCTTTTCCACTGAAACACACAGTTTCACAGTGTTTCAGTATCATAACTTAGCATAATTCTAAAAATACATTTAAATTCACTTTTACCTAGCTCTAATGTGTTAAACTCGACGTTCTTTAAATTTTATGTTTCAGGGTTACTATTCACTATACTATTCAAGTCAATTTGTTGACTTTCTAAGGCTTAATAGGTATGGGAATTCCAACTTCACCCACAAACCACATTTTGGTCACTAAATTTGTTGGTTTTGGTTGTTTACTCAAATTCTAAGTCTTTTAGGCAAATTTGCAAATTTTCAATTTTGATGTCTTAAGTTGCACTGTCCCATTGGTCACTTTTCTGTTAGAATTTGGCAAAACTTCCTTCATAGAAAATGTTCCCCATTGTCTTAAGTTTATTCTCCTTTTTGAATCACTCCAATTGGAGTTTTTTAGATCAAGCTATAGCCATTTGAACCATGGTTGCCAGATTGGACTTAACCCATATTTCTGGACAAATCTGGTTCTAGCAGTTTTAGGTCACCAAATTTGGGTGGCCAATTGACTTAGTTAGTGGCATAATTTGGGTTTGTGTTCTTCATGAAAGTTTTAGGTCTATATCTCATCTGTCCACTGGTAAAATTTCAGGTCATTTTGACCTATCTAGCTCAAGTTATGGCCAAATGAACAAACACTATTCATTTGGTCAGTTTGTACAGGTTAGACTGAGAATTTCTGAATTTGATCAATTTGTTCACTAGGTTTTGGTCACTTTTTGGGCATGATTCCTAAATGAAAATTGTGTCATTTTGTGTCTATTTTCATTCCCAATTGGTCTCATACCAATTGGACTTGTAAATTTTTAGTTTTTGTCCCTCAAAGGGACCTTGGTCCTACTGCCTGTAGCATGACCACATTCAATCTGAATTTGAACTCAATTCCAACACTTCCAACACACTTCATTTGGTCACAAATGACCATTTCTCACCTCAAACTAGGTCAAACACATCATTTCACTATTTCTCCAAATTTTGTCTCCCAAACCCTAGGTCCAAAACCCTAACTTCCATGTTTAGTTCATTTGTTGAATTATAAATGCATATTTAGTTCTCATTCACTTATTCCCACTTAACTACTTTCTAATTTGCATCAAATCACCCATTTTAAACATAAACCCTATCTGTTTGAATTCATATATAGTCCCTCAATAATTGTTTTCTTTTTATTTAAAGTTAATTTCTAACTTACATCAATTACTTAAATAAGAATTCAATAGATAATTTGAAGAATTTGTCACTAACCTCTTGTGAAGTTTCCCAAAGCTTCAATTTCCCTTTATTTTCCTTTAAATTTCCTTCTCAATAGGCTTGCCAAGATCCAAGAATAAGTTTTATTTAGGAAAATTGTGGGATTTATGGGGTTGATTCAAGCTTTAAAAGCTTGAAATTAAGTAGCTATGGAGGATTTAGTGAGAAAAGGGAGAGAGATGAGAAGCTACAGAAAAAAAGAAGAAGAAGAAGATAAATATTTGGCTTTTCAATTTTGTTTTTATTCTTTAATTTGACTTAGTCAATTAGTTAATTAAATTAAAATTAATTATGAAGTCATAGTTACGTCATCATGATGATGTCATCAATTACTTTAACTTTCTTTTTTTCATTTTTTTTTATTTTTCTTTAGTTCTTTTAATTTAATTATTCATTATGAAATTTTCTTTTCTCCGATTTTATTTGACAGTCAGGTCAGAAGTCAGCTCCAGGGGTCAATTGACCAAATTGCCCCTCGCCGGTTCGACCCAGTTTGCAAATAATTCAATATTTCTTCCAGCTCCCTGACCTAATTATTCGACTGGCTTAACAATTCTTTTTTGTGATTTTCTCTTTTCCACTGTGTTCGCAATAGTCTTAAGGACCGCAGTGTCACATTTTACGGTTCGAAATTTGAGTTTAAATTGACTTTGCAGTCGTTCCCGATAAGGTCATCCATCGCTGTGACTCTAGGCTCGTTTAATTTCTTATGTTCTATTTTTCTTATTTATACTTAACTAATTGACAATTACTAATTATTTGTGTTTATGGCTTATCTAGTTGTCTTAAGTGTGGTTCTAATCCCCTTAATTATCCGGACCGTCTCCGATCACCAGAACAGTGAAATATACTAAGCTATACAAATAGGGGTATTACAATGATAAATGTGAACTATGCATCCTAGTCAAAATTGTTAAAGGGAAATTAAGGCCATAAATTTGAAATCCATGAAATGTTCATGGATTACTTGAAACATGAAAAGTAAGTCACCTAATTGATGTGAATAGATAGTTAGGGCTTATATGCCCATCACAAATAGAATTCATAAAATGTTAGTAATTCAACTTGAAATATAAAAATTTGTAATTATATAAGTAGATTTTTGAATGTACAAATGAGAAAGGAAAAATATTTTGAATACAATAGTACATGTGAACCATTATTTTGAATTGTGATCAATATGAATAACATAATGAATGAATAAATGAACTGTATTAATGTATGAATGAGACATTAGTTCTCATTATTGTAGAAAGAAAAAGTACTTTAAGTACAATAATATAAAAGGATAATTAATGTGAATTGTGATAATATATATGATCAAATGAATGTATACATTATAATTGAAAATTATTATAAAATAATGAAGTCATAAAACACAATATATTAATATTTAATGATATTATGTGCCCTTGTATTGCCTAGACATGTGTGTCAGATTGGATAGTTTGGCATGCCAATAGAGTATTGTTTTAGCAGTACTGCGAAAGGCTTTATGCCTGTATTCATGGCTTTATGCCCATATTCATGACTTTATGCCCACGCTCATGGCTTAATGCCCGATTATGTGTTATCATGGCTTTTTAGCCATACTGACTGCATACGTGGTTGACGTTCTGCGTCCCATGGTATAACGGCCCGAGGCACTGCGGTGTCCAGTGCCAACGATCCGTTATCTAGTTTGGTCAGCCTGTCACAGGTTACCTGGGCAGAGAAAAAAATTTATTGAAATAAGTTAAAAATATTAGAAACTATATAAATCAATGAGAAAAATCCAAAAGGTATTAGTATTAAGAATTTAATTATTACGAAATGATCCACAACACATAGAAAATATTAAGAGAGTAAATGAAAGACTAGCAAAATAAGCATAACGTAAGTAATTATTAGAAATGCATCCTCCATAATAAAATAAACATAAACTAAATATTTAGATTTATTTGTACATTATATAAATGATTATTGTAAATTTATGACAAAAGAGATTCTAGAGAGCAACATAAATGACGAAAAATGTACTGTACAGAAACTTTCATATGAACTCAGTAAAATTGTTGAATATAGAAAATATGCTCCAATTATTTTAATTTTTATACATTATTTCTTGTTATATTATTGCACCACTAAGCAGCAATGCTTAGCGCGATGGATTTGTTTCCTCGCGCAGGTACTAAAGTTAAAGCCCAACGAATCCCAAATAGAGATTTTGGAGTTCTAATCTGCAGATTGTTCAAGGTTGTCACCTCCTCAGCAATGCATTTAGATAGGGCCCATATAGATTATATTATGTATTTTGTACATTATAATTAGTTATTATTTGTAATGTAAACTATGAATTGTATGTTGAAATATAGATTATGAAACTGTAATTAATTTATAAATCATGTAAATTATGAATTTATGTAATCAGTCTGTAAATCATGTAAATTAATGAAACTTGAGAATTTATATATATAAATTGTGCATGAATGAAAATGCATGGAAATGAATATGAAATTGAGATATATGAATGAGATGTGAATTATGAGATGGTTATAAAAATAATTGATGAGATTTTTATTGTAAAATATTATTGAAAATTTCAAACAGGTGAATATTGAAATACGCTAAACGATAATAAAATAGGAGAAACTCCGCTGGTTTCTCCATAGAAAGATAATTGATATTAAAAGATAATAACTTGAAAATGATTAAAGAAATAAAGTAAGATAAGATGGGGTGCTCAGACACCGAATGTAGCACGCCTTGCTCAGCTACACTGTAATCGAGTGAGGGGTGTTACACATAAGCTTGCCAAATATCTTTTAATCATGTAAGATTATTAAAATTAAGATTAAATATAGGTTTGACACTTGGTACAATGTGAATGGGTCAATTAAATCTAGAGCCAATCAGAAGGTAACATGTGGCAAGGGTTTTAAGTGGTGACCTAGCTATATAAGTGTAAGGATGAAAGAACAAACATAATAAGCTGCCATTCTTCTCTTTTCCGCCACCTTGGCTGCTCTCCCTTCTCTTCTTCTTCATCTCTCATCTATTCCAAGAGATTAGCAAACAATCTCTTGAATTAAAAATACTAGAAATTATTTCTAGTATCCTATTTTACATTTGTAATCTCTCAAAAGGTAAAACTTGATTTTCTAATTCATAGAAAAAGCTTTAGAAGCTGTTCAAGGGCTTTCATAGGTGATCTTGGTGTGGAAAAGCTAGAGGGACAACATTTGGTGTCCTAAACGCATCCCAAAGGTGTCAAATACACTGCAGTGCATTAAGAGGTTAGTGCACTTGTTCTTAATCTAATATAGGGTTCTAATAATTAATCTGATTAATTCTAAAATCTTAAATGGCAAATGTAGATCCAAAAATATATTAAAAAAAGTTTTAATATGCTGTTTATCATTGAAATCAAATAGATAAAAATGAATCTTGCATGATGCATGTGACCCTAGATGAAAAACTTTGAATTTCAATGATCTAAACTTGTGATTTTCATGCTTCTACTCCTACAGTGACAACCTTAAATACTTCAGACACTTCTGTAAATCTGAACTCCAAAAATCCTAGTCAATTGTCCACTGGGTTTTTGCTTCAGTATTTGTGCGAGGGAAAAAATCCATCACGCTAAGCATTGCTGCTTAGTGGTGCAATAATATAACAAGAAATAATGTATACAAATAAAGAAAGAATTAAGCATTCTAAATATTCAAGTATCAATTTGATTTAAAATGACATTTCTAGTATTAACTATCTTATATGCTAATTCGTTCCTCTTTGGAAGTACTGAGTTTATAGCCTTACAGTAATAATATTCAATATACATTTTATTCTAGGAGTTTTGTATTTGAGGTCTCTCTACAATTCTGTAAATTGTATTTTTGTTATGTTTCTATTGCTAATCTCTTTTTCATATTTTATTTAATACTTTCTAATGTTTTTAATTACTAATATTCTTTAAAAAAAAATTTCAATAACTTACACTGCCCAGGTAACCTATGACAGGCTGACTAAACTGGATAACGAGTCGTTGGCACTGGACACCGCTGTGCCTCGAGCCATCATCTCATGGGACGCGGAACGTCAACCACGTATACAGTCAAAATGGCTAAAAAGCCAAGATAACATATCAATATGGCTAAAAGCCATGATAACATATAATTGGGCATAAAAGCCATGAGTGCGGGCATAAAGCCATGAATACGGGCATAAAGCCATGAATACAGGCATAAAAGCCTTACGCAGTACTGCTAAAACAATACCCTATTGGCATGCCAATCTATTCAATCTGACACACGTCTAGGCAGTACATGGGCACATAGTACTATTAAGTGTTCATAAGTTTCATTATTTCATTATAGGTTCTAATTATAATTTCTAACATTTTAATCTTTTTCATAATAGAAACATAAATCTCTAAGTCTAATATTTACATAATTTATACATTCATTGTAATTTATATATTCATTATGTTATCCGTAATTATCACAATTCAAAACAATGGTTCTCATGCACCATTGTACTCAAAGTATTTTTCTTTTCTACAATAATGAGAACTAATGTCTCATTCATACATTAATATGGTTCTTTTATTCATTACACTATTTATATAATTTATCATTTGAAATTCAAGAAATGTTATTGCTTACTAAGTATTTATAATTACTCTTAATTTCACTCATGTACCATTAAGTGTCAATAGGTTTTATTTTATTTCCTAGTGGGAATATAATGTCCAAATTCATTTTTTTATCTAATGCATATGTTCATAAATTTCTTTTGTATAGTTCATTAACAATTTCATCTCTAATCTATCACACCAATTCACATGTATCTAGGTTCAAGCAAATTTTCATTTTTTTATTCAATAAAAAGGGAAAGCCCCCAAATATTATTTACACATCATTTATACCTTTAATATTTCATTTATAGTAATTTATAATTCACATTTCAAATTATATCAACTATTTCTCCTAAGTTCCATTTGTGATGAGCCTACAAATTCCATCAAACTAATCACATGATTTAAACAAATCTTAAATCATTTATGTGAGGTATCATTAGCAATTTAAGTTTTGGTCCTTTGTATTCATTTCATTTAGGTTACTATTCACTTAACTATTCCTACACAAAAGTTGACTTTTTAATACATAATAGATTTGTTGAACCTAAGTTCACCAAGATACCACATTTTGTATTTTTTTTTTTTTTTTGGCATTGATTACCAATACCATTTCAAAGTTTATTTTATATTATTCAAAATTTTCAATTTTCATACCTTAAGTTTATTGTTCCATTGGTCATTGTTACAGTGGAAATTTGGCAAACTTTTCTACATCAAAGTTGTTCCTTTATGTGTCTTCTTTAATTTTCTTTTTGAATCACTCTATTTGGAGTTTTGAAGCTCAGGTTATGGTCAATTTACCATAGTTGGCCGGATTGGTCCTTACCTAGATTTTCTGGGCAAATTTGTTTCTGCTATATTTGGTGTCCTAACTTAGACTAGCAATTTAAATTGGTTAGGTTCAGAATTCGATTTTGTGTTCTTCATGAAAGTTGTTCTTAATTGTATAATCTTTCCATTGATATAGAATTCAGGCCATTTGGATATTTCTACACTGAGTTATGGCAAAATGAACAAACACTGTTTATTTGGTCACTTTTACCAGGTCCAGAATTGGTTACCTAGATTTGGCCAATTTTTAGGTCATCCTAAGTTTGTTTTCTGGGCAAGGTTTCTTCATCAAAGTTGTGACATTATATGTCTAGTTTCATGTCCAATTGGCCTTGCACCAATTGAATCTACACAACTCAAGTTACAGCTACCCAAACTTACTGGACTCACATCTAGCCTTGTAGGTCCTATGAGGCAGCATACGCAACCTCAAATCCAAAGCCACAATTCACTTCAATTCCTCATCAAACACAGCGAAATGGTCACTAATTGACCATTAGGACTTCTATTCACTAACACATGAGCAAAACCCTAAGTTTGCTCCAAACCCTAACTTCCATACTCAACTTCCATGCAACCTATACTCCATCAACCTATCCATCACATATATACATATCTCAAACCATTTCTAGGCAATTTTAATATCAATTAAACTCATCACACCCTCATACATCAAAGCTACTGAAAATTTAAGTTCCCATATGCTTGATATTTTCTTCAATTTAATGCCATACTAACTTGATTTAGCATGCTTATAACACTTAAAGGAAAGAAGTAGGATGATTATACCATTAACCTTTGTTTAGCAAAGCCTCTTTCTTGCCAACTTCAAGATTCTTACTTCCAAGCACTCTAGCTATGTTAGATATTAAGTTTTTATGAAGATAGTTGTGGGAAATATGGTGAGATTTTAAGGAAATTTAAGTTTAAAGGGAGTAACAATGGTGGAAAACTTTGGAAGAGGGAGAGCTTCGGCCAACTTTTGAGAAATGAAGAAGATGAATGAATTTTTGGTTTATTTCTTTTTTTTTTTTGTCTTTTTATATGTGCTTATCTAAGTATGATTGGTAGAATAAATTTTAATTACATCATTTTACTTAAAGCTTATGTCATAATTAGCATTTAATCTCATTTTTGTTTTCTTTTTCTTTCTTCTTTCATTACTCATTTTTAATTAATTTTTTTTCAATATTTATTCATATTTTTGGACATAATTCTCACTCACTTGAATGGACAAGTTGGTCAAAAATCGTCTCTGAAGGCGAAATGACCAAAATGTCCTTCATTTAACTTAACAGACTAAAATTGCCTGTACCGATAAATAAAATTTTCTTAACATTTTCTTGGCATTCTAATGCCATTGAAACCTCAATGACTCTTATCTGGAGTTGCAAAAATTATTTCATGAATTTTCTTCCGGGTTTAGGGCTCCTAGCTGCGAGGACTGCAACTTCCCACTGGGTTACCCATCACTAGGGCATCGGCTCATTTAACTTGGTTGCATTTTATTTCTAAAATTTTTCCTAAATTTTTCTTATACTTATTTGGTTTCTTTATGACTCCTCACTCTAGTTTACATATAGTTCCAGTCATTCTAGCTGTCCAGAAAGATATTAGTCACCGAAACATTCAAATGCATGGACTAGCTAAAGTGAGGGTGTTACATTAGCAGTCTTCCTAGAAAAGTATCTTATCAAAAGGGTTTGTGACAGATCGGCCCAATTGGTGAATGATCCTATGGGTTGAGATGATAGACACTCTCTTGCTTTATCCCTAAGACAAAATGAGAATGCTCTTAGTCGAATAGCGTTTTTACAAACACCATTCATATTGAATGTATCACAAAGAGTAAGAAAGCATTAGAGATGGTAATGTGGATCCTTCATAGGTGATCCTTCAAATTGAGACTATTGAATCTGTAACATCCTCCCGGTAGCAATTCCAAGATACCATCGCTCTGACCTGGTGTGTTGGTCCCATACCTAGAACTTCGGAAAAAAAATATTTAAACTAAAGTGAAGAACCATAATTAACTCAAATATTAATAAGAAAAATTTAGTAAAAATTTTAGAAATAAAATACAACCAAGTTAAATGAGCCGGTGCCCAAGCGAAGGGTAACCAGAGGGAAGTTGCGGTTCTCGCAACGAGGAGCCCTAGACCCGGGGGAAAAATTTTAAAATAATTTTTGGGACTCCAGAGAAGGGTTATTGAGGTTCCTATGGCATTAGAATGCCAAGAAAATACCTAGAAAAATTTTTCAATCGGTACAGACAATTTTGACCCGTTAAGCCAAACGGAGGGCATTTTGGTCATTTCGCCTTCAGAGGTGATTTTTGGCCGACTTGTCCAGTTAAGTAAATAATTATTATAACATAAAATATGATTTAATATTGATAAAAAATTAATTGAAAGTGAGTAGAGAAGAAGAAAAAAGAAAATACAATAAAATGCCAATTATGACATATTATGAGGTCATTTAAAATTGTCCACCAATCACAATTAAGTAACCATCAAATTAACTAATAAAAAGAGTCAAAAGAGACCAAAGAATTAAAAAGCAAACAGCAGCCCTTCTTCTCCTTCAAAAACGTTTTTCACCTTCTCCCTCACTCCTCCATTAACAAACTTTCTAAAGCTTCAATTTCCATGCTTTCCTCACCCCAAAACCCTAAGTCCCTTCACTAAAAACTTGTCTCTACCTCTTGGGAAGTGTTTGGCAGCCTAGAAAGGAAAAGAAAGTGAAGATTAACTTGGGAAAATTCTGCCCTACAAGAGGTTAGTGCACATATATACTTAAAACTCTTTAATCCCATGCTAGAGACTTGAAACAAGTATGAATTTGTAACTTAAATGAATAAAAGTTATGTGTATGTCCACCATGATTTTTGGAAGCCCTAAAGAAGGAACATGATTGAGTGTCTTGATGGACTTAGAGTGAACTAGAGAGTATGTTTAAAATATATATATATATATATATATATATATATATATATATATATATATATATGTAAGGAATGAAAGTGATTAATTAAGGTAGTTGTGAAAATTTATAATGGAAATTAGGGTTTTGAGGTGTGAAACTTGGATTTAGCTTATGAAATTGTGAAAGAACATTATAAGGGTCAATTAGTGACCATTTTAGGTATGTTGACCATAAATTGGACTGAAAAATGGCATGGCAAAGTGGAATGGTAGGCTGCCTAAAGACAAAGAAAGATGGTGGCTGAGATTTCAGTCCAATTGGACTGCCATAACTTTGGCTGTGTAGGTTCAATTGGTGTTTGGCCAATTGGACATAAAACTAGGCTTATAATGGCACATTTTTGCTGAAGAAACCATGCCCAAAAGACCAAAGCAAGAGGACCAAAAGTTGGCCCCAATCCGGATACCCTGCAAACAGCCCCTGCAGAATGACCAAATGAACAGTAACTGTTCATTTGGTTCATTTGGTCATAACTCACTGTAGAATGATCAAATTGACTTGAAATGTTTACAGTAATAAGATATGATATAGACAAACAACTTTCATGAAGAACATCACCCCAAATTATGCCATTAACCCATTCAAATTATTGGGCAAAGTTGAGTTATCAAACCTGCAACTCTGCAGATTTTCATTTGAGCAGTAATGTTTGGAGGACTATAACTCTCTCTAGAAAACTTGGATTTAGGCGATTCTTGAACCGATGGAAACCTAAGGTATGGTAGAACATTTCGTAAGAAGAAAGTTAGACCAAATTATGAACTTAACTTGATCAAATTATTGAACCAAAGTTGGACCAAAATCGCTGCACTCCAAAATCTCAAAGCATGAGCGATTGCACGTGAACAGTAAACTTATTTTGGCCATAACTTGAGCTACAAAACTCCAAATGGAGTGATTCAAAAAAGAAAATTCAACTAGACAAAATAAGAAACAACTTTCATGTTTACCATTTCCTCAAATTCCCACTGCAGCAGTGCTTAATGGAATAGTAAAGTTAAGTTTCAAAAACTGAAAATTTTGTTTCCCTTGGTTAAAGCTTAGAAATGGTATTAATGCTTAATGCCAACAAGTTTTAAATGAAAAATGTGGTATGTTTGAAGTGTCAAAGTCAGTGTACATATTTTATATGCAAAAGTCAACTTTTTTGTTGACTAATGAAATGAATAGTGACACCAAAAGTTGAAATTCAAAGATTGAAGAATTTTAAAGTATCAAATGCCCTAGTATACCTAACAAGATTGGTTTGGATAGTTTGGCATGCCAATAGGGTATTGTTTTAGCAGTACTGCGAAAGGCTTTATGCCTGTATTCATGGCTTTATTCCCGTATTCATGGCTTCTATGCCCGTATGCATGGCTTTTATGCCCGATTATGTGATATCATGGCTTTTTAGCCATACTGACTGCATACATGGTTGACGTTCTGCGTCCCATGGTATGACGGCCCGAGGCACTGCGGTGCCCAATGCCAACGACCCGTTATCCAATCCAGTCATCCAGTATAGGTTACTTGGGCAACCAAATGAATGGAAAAGCATAACTGTGAACTGATTATTAAAAAAAATACGAAAATTAAGTATCAGGAATGATTACAAAAATACAAGGAAGCTCAAGATCATGAAGAAAAAAAAATAATTAACGAAATGCATGAAGAAGTTAATATCATAAAACATGATTAGCCCTCGACTAAACAATAAGTTAGTAATTACTCATTTCTTATGAACACAATAGCAAGGAAATTATTATTTTTATTTGCATATTATATTTTCTTGTATTATTGGCACCACTAAGCTTTATGCTTAGCACGTCGCTTTTGCAACGCTGTAGGTAATCAAGATTTGGACAGAGGGCCCAGAGACCACAGATTTGGTAAGGCGGTTCACGCTCGCATAGTGTCCGTGTCACCTCACCGTCTGATTGCATTGGTAGGACACTAGGTCCCATTTTGTATTTTGAGATTTTTGTAAATTTGGTAATTAAACTTTTATTTTATCATATGTATTTGAACAAATGTAATATAATTTTGTATTAATGTAAGTACTTGTAATTTGTTATTATAAATCACATGTGAGAATTTATTTATGATTTGAGTCTAATGATGATGTGAAATGATAAATAGAGGAATCGTTAAGAAATTGCTGTAACTTGATGTGATACAAAATGTGAATTGTATATGAGTACCATGAGATGAATGATTGAGAAATAAATGAAATTGATGAAATTATTCTGAGACTTTGTTGATAATTGGAGTTGGGATTGATTGAATATGATCATAGGAAGTGTTTTTCACAGGTTCCGAAGAACTGTTTTCTCCATTTTTAGCCGGTACTTTGCCGGATTTTCTATAAAATTTTCGGAACCTCAAATAAATTACAATTTTAATAAATGAATTATATTTCACAAGTTATTTTCAAAACTATGATAAAAATGTATTAAGATAAAATAGAGTGCTCCGGCACACTGAGTGGCATAACTTGCTCGGCTATACTGTAGCCAAGTAAAGGTGTCACATTTAGTGGTATCAGAGCACGGTTTAGGCGTTTCTGGACCTAGATAGATTGCATATCATGCATTGCATTCATAAGAGTCGAGGTGACACTATTGCAGATCTGTATTTCCTGTTTATTTTAGGTTAAGGTATGGAATAAGAGAGTGAAGAGACAATGAGATAGCGAATGGAGATGAGAAGGAGACTATATTTAAGATGAAAAAGGATGAGTACATAACTGTTTGAGGATAGGATTGAGACTAAGGAGAAATTGAAGTAGGATAACACGGAAAGGTGAAGAAATAAAGAGGTATTAGCTCCTTGGCTATTTACATTGAGTAAATTTCGAGGACGAAATTTAAATAAGAGGGGAAGAGTTGCAACATCCTCCCGGTAGCAATCAAGATACCATCGTCTGACCTGGTGTCGGTCCTGACATACCTAGAACTTCCGGAAAAAAAATATTTAAACTAAAGTGAAGAACCATAATTAACTCAAATATTAATAAGAAAAATTTAGAAAAATTTTAGAAATAAAATACAACCAAGTTAAATGAGCCTAGTGCCCAGCGAAGGGTAACAGAGGGAAGTTGCGTTCGCAACGAGGAGCCCTAGACAGGGGAAAATTTTAAAATAATTTTTGGGACTCCAGAGAAGGGTTATTGAGGTTCCTATGGCATTAGAATGCCAAGAAAATACCTAGAAAAATTTTTCAATCGGTACAGACAATTTTGACCCGTTAAGCCAAACGGAGGGCATTTTGGTCATTTCGCCTTCAGAGGTGATTTTTTGCCGACTTGTCCAGTTAAGTAAATAATTATTATAACATAAAATATGATTTAATATTGATAAAAAATTAATTGAAAGTGAGTAGAGAAGAAGAAAAAAGAAAATACAATAAAATGCCAATTATGACATATTATGAGGTCATTTAAAATTGTCCACCAATCACAATTAAGTAACCATCAAATTAACTAATAAAAAGAGTCAAAAGAGACCAAAGAATTAAAAAGCAAACAACAGCCCTTCTTCTCCTTCAAAAACGTTTTTCACCTTCTCCCTCACTCCTCCATTAACAAACTTTCTAAAGCTTCAATTTCCATGCTTTCCTCACCCCAAAACCCTAAGTCCCTCTTGGGAAGTGTTTGGCAGCCTAGAAAGGAAAAGAAAGTGAAGATTAACTTGGGAAAATTCTGCCCTACAAGAGGTTAGTGCACATATATACTTAAAACTCTTTAATCCCATGCTAGAGACTTGAAACAAGTATGAATTTGTAACTTAAATGAATAAAAGTTATGTGTATGTCCACCATGATTTTTGGAAGCCCTAAAGAAGGAACATGATTGAGTGTCTTGATGGACTTAGAGTGAACTAGAGAGTATGTTTAAAATATATATATATATATATATATGTAAGGAATGAAAGTGATTAATTAAGGTAGTTGTGAAAATTTATAATGGAAATTAGGGTTTTGAGGTGTGAAACTTGGATTTAGCTTATGAAATTGTGAAAGAACATTATAAGGGTCAATTAGTGACCATTTTAGGTATGTTGACCATAAATTGGACTAAAAAATGGCATGGCAAAGTGGAATGGTAGGCTGCCTAAAGACAGCAGCATGGTGGCTGAGATTTCAGTCCAATTGGACTGCCATAACTTTGGCTGTGTAGGTTCAATTGGTGTTTGGCCAATTGGACATGAAACTAGGCTTATAATGGCACATTTTTGCTGAAGAAACCATGCCCAAAAGACCAAAGCAAGAGGACCAAAAGTTGGCCCCAATCCGGATACCCTGCAAACAGCCCCTGCAGAATGACCAAATGAACAGTAACTGTTCATTTGGCCATAACTCACTGTAGAATGGTCAAATTGACCTGAAATGTTTACAGTAATAAGATATGATATAGACAAACAACTTTCATGAAGAACATCACCCCAAATTATGCCATTAACCCATTCAAATTATTGGGCAAAGTTGAGTTATCAAACCTGCAACTCTGCAGATTTTCATTTGAGCAGTAATGTTTGGAGGACTATAACTCTCTCTAGAAATCTCGGATTTAGGCGATTCTTGAACCGATGGAAACCTAAGGTATGGTAGAACATTTCATAAGAAGAAAGTTAGACCAAATTATGAACTTAACTTGATCAAATTACTGACCAAAGTTTGACCAAAAATCTGCCAGACCCAAATCTCAGCATGAATAGTGCACGTGAACAGTAAACTTATTTTGGCTATAACTTGAGCTACAAAACTCCAAATGGAGTGATTCAAAAAAGGAAATTCAACTAGACAAAATAAGAAACAACTTTCATGTTTACCATTTCCTCAAATTCCCACTGAAACAGTGCTTAATGGAATAGTAAAGTTAAGTTTCAAAAATTGAAAATTTTGTTTCCCTTGGTTAAAGCTTAGAAATGTTATTAATGCTTAATGCCAACAAGTTTTAAATGAAAAATGTGGTATGTTTGAAGTGTCAAAGTCAGTGTACATATTTTATATGCAAAAGTCAACTTTTTTGTTGACCAATGAAATGAACAGTGACACCAAAAGTTGAAATTCAAAGATTGAAGAATTTTAAAGTATCAAATGCCCTAGTATACCTAACAATATTGATTTGGATAGTTTGGCATGCCAATAGGGTATTGTTTTAGCAGTTCTGCGAAAGGCTTTATGCCTGTATTCATGGCTTTATTCCCGTATTCATGGCTTCTATGCCCGTATGCATGGCTTTTATGCTCGATTATGTGATATCATGGCTTTTTAGCCATACTAACTGTATACATGGTTGATGTTCTGCGTCCCTTGGTATGACGGCCCGAGGCACCGCGGTGCCCAGTGCCAACGACCCGTTATCCAGTCCAGTCATCCAGTATAGGTTACTTGGGCAACCAAATGAATGGAAAAGCATAACTGTGAACTGATTATTAAAGAAAATACGAAAATTAAGTATCAGGAATGATTACAAAAATACAAGGAAGCTCAAGATCATGAAGAAAAAAAAATAATTAACGAAATGCATGAAGAAGTTAATATCATAAAACATGATTAGCCCTCGACTAAACAATAAGTTAGTAATTACTCATTTCTTATGAACACAATAGCAAGGAAATTATTATTTTTATTTGCATATTATATTTTCTTGTATTATTGGCACCACTAAGCATTATGCTTGGCGCGTCGCTTTTGCAACGCGTAGGTACTGAAGATTTGGACAGAGGGCCCAGTAGACCACAGATTCGGTAAGGTAGTTCACAGTTCTGCATAGTGTCCGTGTCACCTCACCGTCTACAGTGCATTGGTAGGACACTAGGTCCCATTTTGTATTTTGAGATTTTTGTAAATTTGGTAATTAAACTCTTATTTTATCATATGTATTTGAACAAATGTAATATAATTTTGTATTAATGTAAGTACTTGTAATTTGTTATTATAAATCACATGTGAGAATTTATTTATGATTTGAGTCTAATGATGATGTGAAATGATAAATAGAGGAATCGTTAAGAAATTGTTGTAACTCGATGTGATACAAAATGTGAATTGTATATGAGTACCATGAGATGAATGATTGAGAAATAAATGAAATTAATGAAATTATTCTGAGACTTTGTTGATAATTGGAGTTGGGATTGATTGAATATGATCATAGGAAGTGTTTTTCACAGGTTCCGAAGAACTGTTTTCTCCATTTTTAGCCTGTACTTTGCCGGATTTTCTATAAAATTTTCGGAACCTCAAATAAATTACAATTTTAATAAATGAATTATATTTCACAAGTTATTTTCAAAACTATGATAAAAATGTATTAAGATAAAATAGAGTGCTCCGGCACACTGAGTGGCATAACTTGCTCGGCTACACTGTAGCCAAGTAAGGGGTGTCACATTTAATGGTATCAGAGCACGGTTTAGGCGTTTCTAGACCTAGATAGATTGCATATCATGCATTGCATTCATAAGAGTCGAGGTGACACTATTGCAGATCTGTATTTCCTGTTTATTTTAGGTTAAGGTATGGAATAAGAGAGTGAAGAGACAATGAGATAGCGAATGGAGATGAGAAGGAGACTATATTTAAGATGAAAAAGGATGAGTACATAACTGTTTGAGGATAGGATTGAGACTAAGGAGAAATTGAAGTAGGATAACACGGAAAGGTGAAGAAATAAAGAGGTATTAGCTCCTTGGCTATTTACATTGAGTAAATTTCGAGGACGAAATTTAAATAAGAGGGGAAGAGTTGTAACATCCTCCCGGTAGCAATCAAGATACCATCGTCTTCGGTGACCTGTCGGTCTGGACATCTAGAACTTCTGGAAAAAAATATTTAAACTAAAGTGAAGAACCATAATTAACTCAAATATTAATAAGAAAAATTTAGTAAAAATTTTAGAAATAAAATACAACCAAGTTAAATGAGCCGGTGCCCAAGCGAAGGGTAACCAGAGGGAAGTTGCGGTTCTCGCAACGAGGAGCCCTAGACCCGGGAGAAAAATTTTAAAATAATTTTTGAGACTCCAGAGAAGGGTTATTGAGGTTCCTATGGCATTAGAATGCCAAGAAAATACCTAGAAAAATTTTTCAATCGGTACAGACAATTTTGACCCGTTAAGCCAAACGGAGGGCATTTTGGTCATTTCGCCTTCAGAGGTGATTTTTGGCCGACTTGTCCAGTTAAGTAAATAATTATTATAACATAAAATATGAATTAATATTGATAAAAAATTAATTGAAAGTGAGTAGAGAAGAAGAAAAAAGAAAATACAATAAAATGCCAATTATGACATATTATGAGGTCATTTAAAATTGTCCACCAATCACAATTAAGTAACCATCAAATTAACTAATAAAAAGAGTCAAAAGAGACCAAAGAACTAAAAAGCAAACAGCAGCCCTTCTTCTCCTTCAAAAACGTTTTTCACCTTCTCCCTCACTCCTCCATTAACAAACTTTCTAAAGCTTCAATTTCCATGTTTTCCTCACCCCAAAACCCTAAGTCCCTTCACTAAAAACTTGTCTCTACCTCTTGGGAAGTGTTTGGCAGCCTAGAAAGGAAAAGAAAGTGAAGATTAACTTGGGAAAATTCTGCCCTACAAGAGATTAGTGCACATATATACTTAAAACTCTTTAATCCCATGCTAGAGACTTGAAACAAGTATGAATTTGTAACTTAAATGAATAAAAGTTATGTGTATGTCCACCATGATTTTTGGCAGCCCTAAAGAAGGAACATGATTGAGTGTCTTGATGGACTTAGAGTGAACTAGAGAGTATGTTTAAAATATATATATATATATATATATATATATATATATGTACGGAATGAAAGTGATTAATTAAGGTAGTTGTGAAAATTTATAATGGAAATTAGGGTTTTGAGGTGTGAAAGTTGGATTTAGCTTATGAAATTGTGAAAGAACATTATAAGGGTCAATTAGTGACCATTTTAGGTATTTTGACCGTAAATTGGACTGAAAAATGGCATGGCAAAGTGGAATGGTAGGCTGCCTAAAGACAGCAGCATGGTGGCTGAGATTTCAGTCCAATTGGACTGCCATAACTTTGGCTGCGTAGGTTCAATTGGTGTTTTGCCAATTGGACATGAAACTAGGCTTATAATGGCACATTTTTGCTGAAGAAACCATGCCCAAAAAACCAAAGCAAGAGGACCAAAAGTTGGCCCCAATCCGGATACCCTGCAAACAGCCCCTGCAGAATGACCAAAACTGTTCATTTGGCCATAACTCACTGTAGAATGGTCATATTGACCTGAAATTTTTACAGTAACAAGATATGATATAGAAAAAAAAACTTTCATGAAGAACATCACCCCAAATTATGCCATTAACCCATTCAAATTATTGGGCAAAGTTGAGTTATCAAACCTGCAACTCTGCAGATTTTCATTTGAGCAGTAATGTTTGGAGGACTATAACTCTCTCTAGAAAACTCGGATTTAGGCGATTCTTGAACTGATGGAAACCTAAGGTATGGTAGAACATTTCATAAGAAGAAAGTTAGACCAAATTATGAACTTAACTTGATCAAATTACTGACCAAAGTTGGACCAAAATCGCTGCACTCCAAAATCTCAAAGATGAGCGATTGCACGTGAACAGTAAACTTATTTTGGCCATAACTTGAGCTAAAAAACTCCAAATGGAGTGATTCAAAAAAGGAAATTCAACTAGACAAAATAAGAAACAACTTTCATGTTTACCATTTCCTCAAATTCCCACTACAACAGTGCTTAATGGAATAGTAAAGTTAAGTTTCAAAAACTGAAAATTTTGTTTCCCTTGGTTAAAGCTTAGAAATGTTATTAATGCTTAATGCCAACAAGTTTTAAATGAAAAATGTGGTATGTTTGAAGTGTCAAAGTCAGTGTACATATTTTCTATGCAAAAGTCAACTTTTTTGTTGACCAATGAAATGAATAGTGACACCAAAAGTTGAAATTCAAAGATTGAAGAATTTTAAAGTATCAAATGCCCTAGTATACCTAACAAGATTGGTTTGGATAGTTGGGCATGCCAATAGGGTATTGTTTTAGCAGTACTGCGAAAGGCTTTATGCCTGAATTCATGGCTTTATGCCCGTATTCATGGCTTTTATGCCCGTATGCATGGCTTTTATGCCCGATTATGTGATATCATGGCTTTTTAGCCATACTAACTGCATACATGGTTGACGTTCTGCGTCCCATGGTATGACGGCCCGAGGCACGCGGTGCAAAGTGCCAACGACCCGTTATCGATCCAATCATCCAAAGATAGGTTACTTGGGCAACCTAATGAATGGAAAAGCATAACTGTGAACTGATTATTAAAGAAAATACGAAAATTAAGTATCAGGAATGATTACAAAAATACAAGGAAGCTCAAGATCATGAAGAAAAAAAAATAATTAACGAAATGCATGAAGAAGTTAATATCATAAAACATGATTAGCCCTCGACTAAACAATAAGTTAGTAATTACTCATTTCTTATGAACACAATAGCAAGGAAATTATTATTTTTATTCGCATATTATATTTTCTTGTATTATTGGCACCACTAAGCTTTATGCTTAGCGCGTCGCATTTGCAACGCTGTAGGTACCAAGATTTGGACAGAGGGCCCGTGAGACCACAAATTCGGTAAGGCGGTTCACGATTCGCATAGTGTCCGTGTCACCTCACCGTCTACAGTGCATTGGTAAGACACTAGGTCCCATTTTGTATTTTGAGATTTTTGTAAATTTGGTAATTAAACTCTTATTTTATCATATGTATTTGAACAAATGTAATATAATTTTGTATTAATGTAAGTACTTGTAATTTTTTATTATAAATCACATGTGAGAATTTATTTATGATTTGAGTCTAATGTTGATGTGAAATGATAAATAGAGGAATCGTTAAGAAATTGCTGTAACTTGATGTGATACAAAATGTGAATTGTATATGAGTACCATGAGATGAATGATTGAGAAATATATGAAATTGATGAAATTATTCTGAGACTTTGTTGATAATTGGAGTTGGGATTGATTGAATATGATCATAGGAAGTGTTTTTCACAGGTTTCGAAGAGCTGTTTTCTCCATTTTTAGCCGGTACTTTGCTGGATTTTCTATAAAATTTTCGGAACCTCAAATAAATTACAATTTCAATAAATGATTTATATTTCACAAGTTATTTTCAAAACTATGATAAAAATGTATTAAGATAAAATAGAGTGCTCCGGCACACTGAGTGGCATAACTTGCTCGGCTACACTGTAGCCAAGTAAGGGGTGTCACATTTAGTGGTATCAGAGCACGGTTTAGGCGTTTCTGGACCTAGATAGATTGCATATCATGCATTGTATTCATAAGAGTCGAGGTGACACTATTGCAGATCTGTATTTCCTGTTTATTTTAGGTTAAGGTATGGAATAAGAGAGTGAAGAGACAATGAGATAGCGAATGGAGATGAGAAGGAGACTATATTTAAGATGAAAAAGGATGAGTACATAACTGTTTGAGGATAGGATTGAGACTAAGGAGAAAGTGAAGTAGGATAACACGGAAAGGTGAAGAAATAAAGAGGTATTAGCTCCTTGGCTATTTACATTGAGTAAATTTCGAGGACGAAATTTAAATAAGAGGGGAAGAGTTGTAACATCCTCCCGGTAGCAATTCCGCACAGTCTACTGTTCCGGTGACCGGTGTCGGTCCGGACAGCTAGAACTTCTGGAAAAAAAATATTTAAACTAAAGTGAAGAACCATAATTAACTCAAATATTAATAAGAAAAATTTAGTAAAAATTTTAGAAATAAAATACAACCAAGTTAAATGAGCCGGTGCCCAAGCGAAGGGTAACCAGAGGGAAGTTGCGGTTCTCGCAACGAGGAGCCCTAAACCAGGGGGGAAAATTTTAAAATAATTTTTGGGACTCCAGAGAAGGGTTGTTGAGGTTCCTATGGCATTAGAATGCCAAGAAAATACCTAGAAAAATTTTTCAATCGGTACAGACAATTTTGACCCGTTAAGCCAAACGGAGGGCATTTTGGTCATTTCGCCTTCAGAGGTGATTTTTGGCCGACTTGTCCAGTTAAGTAAATAATTATTATAACATAAAATATGATTTAATATTGATAAAAAATTAATTGAAAGTGAGTAGAGAAGAAGAAATAAGAAAATACAATAAAATGCCAATTATGACATATTATGAGGTCATTTAAAATTGTCCACCAATCACAATTAAGTAACCATCAAATTAACTAATAAAAAGAGTCAAAAGAGACCAAAGAATTAAAAAGCAAACAGCAGCCCTTCTTCTCCTTCAAAAACGTTTTTCACCTTCTCCCTCACCCTTCCATTAACAAACTTTCTAAAGCTTCAATTTCCATGCTTTCCTCACCCCAAAACCCTAAGTCCCTTCACTAAAAACTTGTCTCTACCTCTTGGGAAGTGTTTGGCAGCCTAGAAAGGAAAAGAAAGTGAAGATTAACTTGGGAAAATTCTGCCCTACAAGAGGTTAGTGCACATATATACTTAAAACTCTTTAATCCCATGCTAGAGACTTGAAACAAGTATGAATTTGTAACTTAAATGAATAAAAGTTATGTGTATGTCCACCATGATTTTTGGCAGCCCTAAAGAAGGAACATAATTGATTGTCTTGATGGACTTAGAGTGAACTAGAGAGTATGTTGACAATATATATATATATATATATATATATATATATATATATATATATATATATATATATATATATATGTAAGGAATGAAAGTGATTAATTAAGGTAGTTGTGAAAATTTATAATGGAAATTAGGGTTTTGAGGTGTGAAACTTGGATTTAGCTTATGAAATTGTGAAAGAACATTATAAGGGTCAATTAGTGACCATTTTAGGTATGTTGACCATAAATTGGACTGAAAAATGACATGGCAAAGTGGAATGGTAGGCTGCCTAAAGACAGCAGCATGGTGGCTGAGATTTCAGTCCAATTGGACTGCCATAACTTTGGCTGTGTAGGTTCAATTGGTGTTTTGCCAATTGGACATGAAACTAGGCTTATAATGGCACATTTTTGCTGAAGAAACCATGCCCAAAAGACCAAAGCAAGAGGACCAAAAGTTGGCCCCAATCTGGATACCCTGCAAACAGCCCCTGCAGAATGACCAAATGAACAGTAAGCCATAACTCACTGTAGAATGGTCAAATTGACCTGAAATGTTTACAGTAATAAGATATGATATAGACAAACAACTTTCATGAAGAACATCACCCCAAATTATGCCATTAACCCATTCAAATTATTGGGCAAAGTTGAGTTATCAAACCTGCAACTCTGTAGATTTTCATTTGAGCAGTAATGTTTGGAGGACTATAACTCTCTCTAGAAAACTCGGATTTAGGCGATTCTTGAACCGATGGAAACCTAAGATATGGTAGAACATTTCATAAGAAGAAAGTTAGACCAAATTATGAACTTAACTTGATCAAATTACTGACCAAAGTTGGACCAAAAATCTGCGGACCAAAATCTCAAAGCATGAGCGATTGCACGTGAACAGTAAACTTATTTTGGCCATAACTTGAGCTACAAAACTCCAAATGGAGTGATTCAAAAAAGGAAATTCAACTAGACAAAATAAGAAACAACTTTCATGTTTACCATTTCCTCAAATTCCCACTGCAACAGTGCTTAATGGAATAGTAAAGTTAAGTTTCAAAAACTGAAAATTTTGTTTCCCTTGGTTAAAGCTTAGAAATGGTATTAATGCTTAATGCCAACAAGTTTTAAATGAAAAATGTGGTATGTTTGAAGTGTCAAAGTCAGTGTACATATTTTCTATGCAAAAGTCAACTTTTTTGTTGACCAATGAAATGAATAGTGACACCAAAGTTGAAATTCAAAGATTGAAGAATTTTAAAATATCAAATGCCCTAGTATACCTAACAAGATTGGTTTGGATAGTTTGGCATGCCAATAGGGTATTGTTTTAGCAGTACTGCGAAAGGCTTTATGCCTGTATTCATGGCTTTATGCCCGTATTCATGGCTTTTATGCCCGTATGCATGGCTTTTATGCCCGATTATGTGATATCATGGCTTTTTAGCCATACTGACTGCATACATGGTTGACGTTCTGCGTCCCATGGTATGACGGCCCGAGGCACCGCGGTGCCCAGTACCAACGACTCGTTATCCAGTCCAGTCATCCAGTATAGGTTACTTGGGCAACCTAATGAATGGAAAAGCATAACTGTGAACTGATTATTAAAGAAAATACGAAAATTAAGTATCAGGAATGATTACAACAATACAAGGAAGCTCAAGATCATGAAGAAAAAAAAATAATTAACGAAATGCATGAAGAAGTTAATATCATAAAACATGATTAGCCCTCGACTAAACAATAAGTTAGTAATTACTCATTTCTTATGAACACAATAGCAAGGAAATTATTATTTTTATTTGCATATTATATTTTCTTGTATTATTGGCACCACTAAGCTTTATGCTTAGCACGTCGCTTTTACAACGCGTAGGTACTGAAGATTTGGACAGAGGGCCCAGTAGACCACAGATTCGGTAAGGCAGTTCACAGTTCTGCATAGTGTCCGTGTCACCTCACCGTCTACAGTGCATTGGTAGGACACTAGGTCCCATTTTGTATTTTGAGAATTTTGTAAATTTGGTAATTAAACTCTTATTTTATCATATGTATTTGAACAAATGTAATATAATTTTGTATTATTGTAAGTACTTGTAATTTGTTATTATAAATCACATGTGAGAATTTATTTATGATTTGAGTCTAATGATGATGTGAAATGATAAATAGAGGAATCGTTAAAAAATTGCTGTAACTTGATGTGATACAAAATGTGAATTGTATATGAGTACCATGAGATGAATGATTGATAAATAAATGAAATTGATGAGATTATTCTGAGACTTTGTTGATAATTGGAGTTGGGATTGATTGAATATGATTATAGGAAGTGTTTTTCACAGGTTCCGAAGA
Source organism: Hevea brasiliensis (assembly GCF_030052815.1). Taxonomy (NCBI): domain Eukaryota; kingdom Viridiplantae; phylum Streptophyta; class Magnoliopsida; order Malpighiales; family Euphorbiaceae; genus Hevea; species Hevea brasiliensis. The sequence goes on along the minus strand of NC_079503.1, from coordinate 38,859,100 downwards.
ACTGTTTTCTCCATTTTTAGCCGGTACTTTGCTGGATTTTCTATAAAATTTTCGGAACCTCAAATAAATTACAATTTCAATAAATGAATTATATTTCACAAGTTATTTTCAAAACTATGATAAAAATGTATTAAGATAAAATAGAGTGCTCCGGCACACTGAGTGGCATAACTTGCTCGGCTACACTGTAGCCAAGTAAGGGGTGTCACATTTAGTGGTATCAGAGCACGGTTTAGGCGTTTCTAGACCTAGATAGATTGCATATCATGCATTGCATTCATAAGAGTCGAGGTGACACTATTGCAGATCTGTATTTCCTGTTTATTTTAGGTTAAGGTATGGAATAAGAGAGTGAAGAGACAATGAGATAGCGAATGGAGATGAGAAGGAGACTATATTTAAGATGAAAAAGGATGAGTACATAACTGTTTGAGGATAGGATTGAGACTAAGGAGAAAGTGAAGTAGGATAACACGGAAAGGTGAAGAAATAAAGAGGTATTAGCTCCTTGGCTATTTACATTGAGTAAATTTCGAGGACGAAATTTAAATAAGAGGGGAAGAGTTGTAACATCCTCTCGGTAGTAATTCCATACGATCTACTATTAGGTGACGGTGTCGGTCCGGACAGCTAGAACTTCTGGAAAAAAAAATATTTAAACTAAAGTGAAGAACCATAATTAACTCAAATATTAATAAGAAAAATTTAGTAAAAATTTTAGAAATAAAATACAACCAAGTTAAATGAGCCGGTGCCCAAGCGAAGGGTAACCAGAGGGAAGTTGCGGTTCTCGCAACGAGGAGCCCTAGACCCGGGAGAAAAATTTTAAAATAATTTTTGGGACTCCAGAGAAGGGTTATTGAGGTTCCTATGGCATTAGAATGCCAAGAAAATACCTAGAAAAATTTTTCAATCGGTACAGACAATTTTGACCCGTTAAGCCAAACGGAGGGCATTTTGGTCATTTCGCCTTCAGAGGTAATTTTTGGCCGACTTGTCCAGTTAAGTAAATAATTATTATAACATAAAATATGAATTAATATTGATAAAAAATTAATTGAAAGTGAGTAGAGAAGAAGAAAAAAGAAAATACAATAAAATGCCAATTATGACATATTATGAGGTCATTTAAAATTGTCCACCAATCACAATTAAGTAACCATCAAATTAACTAATAAAAAGAGTCAAAAGAGACCAAAGAATTAAAAAGCAAACAGCAGCCCTTCTTCTCCTTCAAAAACGTTTTTCACCTTCTCCCTCACTCCTCCATTAACAAACTTTCTAAAGCTTCAATTTCCATGCTTTCCTCACCCCAAAACCCTAAGTCCCTTCACTAAAAACTTGTCTCTACCTCTTGGGAAGTGTTTGGCAGCCTAGAAAGGAAAAGAAAGTGAAGATTAACTTGGGAAAATTCTGCCCTACAAGAGTTTAGTGCACATATATACTTAAAACTCTTTAATCCCATGCTAGAGACTTGAAACAAGTATGAATTTGTAACTTAAATGAATAAAAGTTATGTGTATGTCCACCATGATTTTTGGCAGCCCTAAAGAAGGAACATGATTGAGTGTCTTGATGGACTTAGAGTGAACTAGAGAGTATGTTTAAAATATATATATATATATATATATATATATATATATATATATATATATATATATATATATATATATGTAGGGAATGAAAGTGATTAATTAAGGTAGTTGTGAAAATTTATAATGGAAATTAGGGTTTTGAGGTGTGAAACTTGGATTTAGCTTATGAAATTGTGAAAGAACATTATAAGGTTCAATTAGTGACCATTTTAGGTATGTTGACCATAAATTGGACTGAAAAATGGCTTGGCAAAGTGGAATGGTAGGCTGCCTAAAGATAAAAGCATGGTGGCTGAGATTTCAGTCCAATTGGACTGCCATAACTTTGGCTGTGTAGGTTCAATTGGTGTTTGGCCAATTGGACATGAAACTAGGCTTATAATGGCACATTTTTGCTGAAGAAACCATGCCCAAAAGACCAAAGCAAGAGGACCAAAAGTTGGCCCCAATCCTCGATACCACCAAATAGCCCCTGAGAATGACCAAATGAGCGATGGCTGTTCATTTGGCCATAACTCACTGTAGAATGGTCAAATTAACCTGAAAGTTTTACAGTAACAAGATATGATATAGACAAACAACTTTCATGAAGAATATCACCCCAAATTATGCCATTAACCCATTCAAATTATTGGGCAAAGTTGAGTTATCAAACTTGCAACTCTGCAGATTTTCATTTGAGCAGTAATGTTTGGAGGACTATAACTCTCTCTAGAAAACTCGGATTTAGGCGATTCTTGAACCGATGGAAACCTAAGGTGTGGTAGAACATTTCATAAGAGAAAGTTAGACCAAATTATGAACTTAACTTGATCAAATTACTGACCAAAGTGGGACCAAAAATCTGCCAGACCCAAAATCTCAGCATGAACAGTGCACGTGAACAGTAAACTTATTTTGGCCATAACTTGAGCTACAAAACTCCAAATGGAGTGATTCAAAAAAGGAAATTCAACTAGACAAAATAAGAAACAACTTTCATGTTTACCATTTCCTCAAATTCCCACTGCAACAGTGCTTAGTGGAATAGTAAAGTTAAGTTTCAAAAACTAAAAATTTTGTTTCCCTTGGTTAAAGCTTAGAAATGGTATTAATGTTTAATGCCAACAAGTTTTAAATGAAAAATGTGGTATGTTTGAAGTGTCAAAGTCAGTGTACATATTTTCTATGCAAAAGTCAACTTTTTTGTTGACCAATGAAATGAATAGTGACACCAAAAGTTGAAATTCAAATATTGAAGAATTTTAAAGTATCAAATGCCCTAGTATACCTAACAAGATTGGTTTGGATAGTTGGGCATGCCAATAGGGTATTGTTTTAGCAGTACTGCGAAAGGCTTTATGCCTGAATTCATGGCTTTATGCCCGTATTCATGGCTTTTATGCCCGTATGCATGGCTTTTATGCCCGATTATGTGATATCATGGCTTTTTAGCCATACTGACTGCATACATGGTTGACGTTCTGCGTCCCATGGTATGACGGCCCGAGGCACCGCGGTGCCCAGTGCCAACGACCCGTTATCCAGTCCAGTCATCCAGTATAGGTTACTTGGGCAACCAAATGAATGGAAAAGCATAACTGTGAACTGATTATTAAAGAAAATACGAAAATTAAGTATTAGGAATGATTACAAAAATACAAGGAAGCTTAAGATCATGAAGAAAAAAAAATAATTAACGAAATGCATGAAGAAGTTAATATCATAAAACATGATTAGCCCTCGACTAAATAATAAGTTAGTAATTACTCATTTCTTATGAACACAATAGCAAGGAAATTATTATTTTTATTTGCATATTATATTTTCTTGTATTATTGGCACCACTAAGCTTTATGCTTAGCGCGTCGCTTTTGCAACGCATAGGTACTGAAGATTTGGACAGAGGGCCTAGTAGACCACAGATTCGGTAAGGCAGTTCACAGTTCTGCATAGTGTCCGTGTCACCTCACCGTCTACAGTGCATTGGTAGGACACTAGGTCCCATTTTGTATTTTGAGATTTTTGTAAATTTGGTAATTAAACTCTTATTTTATCATATGTATTTGAACAAATGTAATATAATTTTGTATTGATGTAAGTACTTGTAATTTGTGATTATAAATCACATGTGAGAATTTATTTATGATTTGAGTCTAATGATGATGTGAAATGATAAATAGAGGAATCGTTAAGAAATTGTTGTAACTTGATGTGATACAAAATGTGAATTGTATATGAGTACCATGAGATGAATGATTGAGAAATAAATGAAATTGATGAAATTATTCTGAGACTTTGTTGATAATTGGAGTTGGGATTGATTGAATATGATCATAGGAAGTGTTTTTCACAGGTTCCGAAGAACTGTTTTCTCCATTTTTAGCCGGTACTTTGCCGGATTTTCTATAAAATTTTCGGAACCTCAAATAAATTATAATTTCAATAAATGAATTATATTTCACAAGTTATTTTCAAAACTATGATAAAAATGTATTAAGATAAAATAGAGTGCTCCGGCACACTGAGTGGCATAACTTGCTCGGCTACACTGTAGTCGGGTAAGGGGTGTCACAGAATCATCTAAAGCCATGCCGATATTGTTGGCATCAATTATTGGTCTGGTTATGGTTGATTAGAATCCTCAAATAATTGGAGCTCCATAGTCTCTCAAAGATTTTGGACAATTGTCCGCCATGGTTGAAGTTTTAATTTTTTGTTGCTTTTTCCCCTTTTTATAGCTTTTAGAGTTTTGTCTAATTTGGATCCAAATCAAGTAGTTCTTTTTCTAATTTAGTTCTAGTCATAAACTAAATAGAAGATCTTAAACTAGTTGTAAGATATCTAATCAAACCATCACTGGAATTGAGATCTCATTCAAATAAAAAAATATCAAAAAGAGTTAAAAGAACAAACTAAGATAAACGAATAAAAACTAAGTAGAATAAAATGTCTAAATTAATTATATTGCCTATTGTCTAGTATCAAACACAAAATATCCCTAGCAACAGTGCCAAAAACTTATTGTGCAAAATACCGCAAGTACATGGATCTTTAGAAAGTAATAAAATAGTAAGTAGAGTATTGTTCCCACAAGGAATCCCGTTTGAGTACCGAACTACACAGCAATTGTAATTATCTAGACTACTAATTTGATGGAGGAATTGTAAACTAAAACTAATAATAACTGGAAAGTAAATAAGAACAAAAATTAACTAAACTGAAAATATCAAATAATAAAGCATTCCAAATTTAAAGGCTCTCACTTCAATCAATCACAAATAAATCTAATCTATTCAATAATTTGGGAATTATACTTTGAAGGAAATTAATCCTAGGCTACCTTAAGTCCTCTCTCAAGACACTCAAGTTGTATCTTAATTAACTTAAACCCTACTTTCACGACAATTAAACTAATTAAAACTCTTTAAGATCTTTGATTAATTATAAATTCCACATAGAATCTTTGCTATCTCTATATCAAAACTCCTAAGTTCAAAATCCTATTATCCAATTTTAATCTTTTACCTTTCAGTCCTTCAATTAATATTTAGAATCAGTACTAAGTGGAGCTCAACACATAGCATATATTAAGAACATAAGAAATTGAATCAAAGAATGAAATCTCAAATTTATTGAAATAGAATTAAATAAAATTCATAACTAAATTGAAAGTGCTACATCCCTAATTCCATAATAAAGAAAACTACTCACTCATGGTGAGTTCTACAATCAAACTTAAAATAAGAAAATATGAAAAATACATCAGAAGAAATAGAATGAAGAAACCCAAAATGAGAATTTTATAGCCTTGAACTTTTAGAACTTCGGTTGAGAATCTCTCCCAAAAATCTTGCTAACAATCTCTCCTAAGATGAAATTGCTATGCTTGAATGATAAAGAATCAATCATTTCTTTGTTTCTAACTTCTTGTATTTATATTTGATGTAAAAAATACTCAAATTAGAGTTCTGGCAGGCTTAGAAGTTCTTCTAGGTCGAGCAAAAAGGAAGAAAAGTCGAATTGTGACTCTCTGTTGGTATCCATTACACGACCCGAGTAGCATTACACAGGGTAGGGTCGTGTAATTCTCTAGACATCTTAACATTTCATCTTATGGAGGAATAGAAGATTACACAAGGTGAGGGTGGTTGCACGGGTCATGGTAAATGGCCCATGTACTAGCTTTCTCCCATAACTATGTTGCACTAGTCATGCTTCACCATTACATGGCCTATGTAATCCTTCCAGCTTTCTAACTTTCACTTTTTGACTTCCAAACTCCTCCATTCTTATTCTAGCCTTAGGATTGCATCAAATTACCTAATATAACACAAAAATTAAGTAATTAAGCCAAATCAACATAAATTCTAAAATATAATGAAATTAACTAAAAGTCATGCAATTAACTAACTAAATGTGAATGAAATGCAATAAATACTACCCCTAAACACCAATATAATACAATTGCATCATTATGCTTGTGAATATAATTGTAATAGGACTATATAAAAATAATGTGATTTTCATGGCTATAGAAATAGAGTGAGAATACGAATGTAATGATATGTGTCATTAAGTGACCACTAGTTTTTTTACTTGTTAAAAATGTAAGAATGGAATACTAGAAGGAAATGTAACGGCAAATGTTAACTCTGATTTTAAGAAATTATGGAAAAATATAAAGTCAATGAATATTGTGTAATATTTGATATACGTGTGAGAGAATGCATGTCACACCCCGGCTTAGTGGGCCCCAGCTCAAGCCCCTCTATGGGTGGCCATCTTTCCGGCGTACCCCTCTAGAGGCCGGCAATGCGACTCAAATCGGTACTGTCCGCTTTGGTGGAGTTCAATCCCTTCGCCCTGCAGAGCTAGGATTCGAACCAATATCACCTCATGGGTTTGCTTCGCCTCTTAGCTCAATTGGTAAGAGGCGAAGCAAAACCGTGAGGTGATATGGGTTCGAATCCTAGCTCTGCAGGGCGAAGGGATTGAACTCCACCAAAGCGGACAGTACCGATTTGAGTCGAATCACCGGCCTCTAGAGGGGTACGCCGGAAAGATGGCCACCCATAGAGGGGCTTGAGCTGGGGCCCACTAAGCCGGGGTGTGACAATAAAAAAAGTACCTTTTTATTGTCACATCCCGACTTAGCGGGCCCCAGCTCAAGCCCCTCTCTGGGTGGCCATCTTGTCGGCGTACCTCCCTAGAGGCCGGCGGTGCGACTCACAAGGTACTTGTGGTTGAGATTATACTTGTGAATATTGAGATATTGAAAATCTAATGAGATTTCTGAGAAATCTGGATACTGCATTGAGATACATTATGGTTGAAAATTTTTCAGACTATTAAGTTTGAGAAATTGATTATATATTGAAATTGTCTTTGGCAGGTTCAGAAGAACTGTTAGTCCAAATTACAGCCGACACTTTGTCGGATTATCCTTAAAATTTTTGAAATTTCCAACTTAGTTAGATTTTGATAAAAGTAAAAATAGCCTAAATCTTCAATAAAGTTTTTGAATAAATAAATCAAGGACTGTAATGAAATCAGATAAAATAGAGTGCTCCGGCACACTGAGTGGCATAACTTGCTCGGCTACACTGTAGTCGGGTAAGGGGTGTCACATTTAGTGGTATCAGAGCGCGGTTTAGGCGTTTCTGGACCTAGATAGATTGCATATCATGCATTGCATTCATAAGAGTCGAGGTGACACTATTGCAGATCTGTATTTCCTGTTTATTTTAGGTTAAGGTATGGAATAAAAGAGTGAAGAGACAATGAGGTAGTGAATGGAGATAAGAAGGAGACTGTATTTAAGATGAAAAAGGATGAGTACATAACTATTTGAGGATAGGATTGAGACTAAGGAGAAAGTGAAGTAGGATAACACGGAAAGGTGAAGAAATAAAGAGGTAGTAGCTCCTTGGCTATTTACATTGAGTAAATTTCGAGGACGAAATTTAAATTAGAGGGGAAGAGTTGTAACACCCTCCCGGTAGCAATTCCGCACAGTCTACTGTTCCGGTGACCGGTGTCGGTCCGGACAGCTAGAACGTCCGGAAAAATATTCAAATCAAAGTGAGGGACCATAATTAACTCAAATATTAATGAGAAAAATTTAGTAAAAATTTTAGAAATAAAATACAGTTAAGTCAAAAGAGCCGGTGCCCAAGCGATGGGTAACCAGAGGTAAGTTGCGGTTCTCGCAACGAGGAGCCCTAGACCCGGGGGAAAAATTATAAAATAATTTTTGGGACTCCAGAGAAGGGTCATTGAGGTTCCTATGGCATTAGAATGCCAAGAAAATACTTAGAAAAATTTTTCAATCGGTACAGACAATTTTGACCCGTTAAGCCAAACGGAGGGCATTTTGGTCATTTCGCTTTCCGAGGTGATTTTTGGCCGACTTGTCCAGTTGAGTAAATAATTAATATAACATAAAATATGAATAAACATTACTAGAAATCAAATTGAAAATGATTAGTGGAGGAAAGGAAAGAAAATGAAGAAAAAGCTCAATTATGACATCTTGATGATGTCATTTACAAATTGTGACCAATCACAAATAAGCTACCATTTGACTAAACTATTAAAAGACATAAATAAAGACTAAAATAACACAAATTACAGCAGCCATTCTTCTTCTTCTTCTTCCCCAAAACGTGACTCTTCCCATCTCCCTCCATTGATGAGCTTGGCAAGCTCATGAAACCCTAAACTCCCACCATATTTCCTTGAGTTCCCAACACTAAATTTTACCCTAGAACCTTGCTTAATATTTTGGGAGCTAAAAGAGGAGAAGAAATTGAAGTTTTGGGTTGGCTTGGATTTAAGCTACAAGAGGTTAGTGCACTATATGTCAAAAACTCTTTAATTTCATGCATAGGAACTTGAATTTAGCAAGAATTTGTAAATTAAGTGGATGAAATTTATGTATATGTACTCCATAAATTTTGGCTGCCCTAGGGAGAAATAGGATTGAGTGTTTTTGAATGGACTTGGAATGAATTAGAAATCATGAATAAAGTATATAAACATAAGGAAATGAGTTAGTTAGTCAACTAGGGTAACTTGTACAAAATCTTGAATTTGAGCTAGGGTTTTGGGAGTAAAGTGTGGACTTGGATTATGAATTGATTAGAGAACATTTTAATGGTCAATTAGTGACCATTTTAGGTAGATTGACCAACAAATGGACTGAAAAATGAGATTGCAAAGTGAGGTTGCAAACTGCCCTAGGACAGCAGCATAGGGACTGAAAATTCAGTCCCTTTGCACTGCCATAACTTGGGCTGTGTTTGTCCAATTGATATTTGGCCAATTGGATATGAAACTAGGCTTATAATGGCACATTTTTGCTGAAGAAACCATGCCCAAAAGACCAAAGCAAGAGGACCAAAACTTGGCCCCAATCCGGAACCCTGAAACTGATTCTGCAGAATTGACCAAATGAACAGTAACTGTTCATTTGGCCATAACTCACTGTAGATTTGGTCAATTGACCTGAAATTTTTACAGCAACAAGTTAAGACATAGACAAACAACTTTCATGAAGGAACCTACCCCAAATTATGGCCAGAACTCATTCAACCAAGTGACTCAAGTTACTGTTCATGCACTGTAGATATGGTAAATTTCTGCAGAATGCATATCCGGACAGCTTGGGTTTTTGAGCCATATCTGGAGCTACAAAACTCCAAATGGAGTGATTCAAAAAAGTAAATTCAACTAGACAAAATAAGGAACAACTTTCATGTTTACCATTTCCTCAAATTTCCACTGTAACGGTCCCTAATGGAACAGTAAACTTATGGTACAAAAACTGAAAATTCTGCCCTTTAGTGCTAAGTTTGGAAATGGATTTGGTGATCAATTCTAACAAGTTTTAAATGCAAAATGTGGTATATTGGGAATGCCAAAACCCATGTACCTATTTTCTATCCAAAAGTCAACATTTTTGTTGACCAATGAGGTGAATAGTGACACCAAAACTTGAAGAATTCAAAAGTATCCAATAAGCTTGGAAATGGTATTGGCAACCAATACCAACAAATTTGAAATGCAAAATGTGGTATCTTTGAGAACTTAGATTCAATAAATTTATTATGTATTAAAAAGTCAACAATTTGAGTGAATAGTAATATGAATAGTAATACAAAGACACAAAGTACAATAACTAGATTGGTAGAACAAATTAAGGTATGAAAATTTAGAAATGCATCTAGGGAACTTTAAATTGCAATTGACAATTAGTACTAGCGAAGGTAAAACTTAAAATGTGGGATCTTGGTGTAATTAGAATTAATATATCCATTAAGTATGAAAAAGTCAACATTTTGATTGACTAGTAAGGGAATAGTAATCAAAATGATTAGTAAATTAAGATGAAGACCTAGAACCAATTCTAAGCTTAAATGCTTAGAATTGTATGACAAATGTAGACTATGCATCCTAGTCAAAATTGTTAAAAAGAAATTAAGGCCATAAATTTGAAATCCATGAAATGTTTATGGATTACTTGAAACATGAAAAAAATAGTCACCTAACTGATGTGAATAGATAGTTAGGGCTTATATGCCCATCACAAATGGAATTCATAAAATATTAGTAACTCAACTTGAAATATAAAATTTGTAATTACATAAGTAGATTCTTGAATGTATAAATGAGAAAGGAAAAATGTTTTGAGTACAACGGTACATGTGAACCATTGTTTAAAATTGTGATTAATATGAATAACATAATGAATGAATAAGTGAACTATATCAAAGTATGAATGAGACATTAGTTCTCATTATTGTAGAGAGGAGAAGCATTTTGAGTACAATGGTATAAAAGGATAACTGATATGAATTGTGATTATATAAATGATCAAATGAATGTATGAATTATGATTGAAATTTATCATGAAATAATGAAGTCATAAAGCACAATATATTAATATTTTAAAGTATCAAATGCCCTAGTATACCTAACAAGATTGGTTTGGATAGTTTGGCATGCCAATAGGGTATTGTTTTAGCAGTACTGCGAAATGCTTTATGCCTGTATTCATGGCTTTATGCCCGTATTCATGGCTTTTATGCCCGTATTCATGGCTTTTATGCCGATTATGTGATATCATGGCCTTTTAGCCATACTGACTGCATACGTGGTAGACGTTCTGCGTCCCATGGTATGACGGCCCGAGGCACCGCGGTGTCGGTACAACGACCCGTTATCCATCCGATGCCTAGTATAGGTTACTTGGGCAGTCAATTAAAGTATTATTCAATTCAGGCAGCTAAGTTAAGTTAAGTATAATGAAAATCCAGTACAATTATATTAAGTATTGAATGAATAAGCAAAAGAGATTAGCAAAAGAAACATAACAAAAATATAAATTGCAGAACTGTACAGACTTGAAATACAATACAGATAGAATAAATTATATACCTGCTAGTATTACTGAAAAGTTATAAACTAAGCACTTCCAAAGAGGAACAAACTAGTATATAAGATCGTTGATACTAGAAATACCATACCAAATTAAATTGATTCTTGAGTATCTGAATTATCATTTATTTCTTTCTTTACTTGTATATATTATTTCTGGTTATATTATTGCACCACTAAACAGAAATGCTTAGCGCAATGGAATTGCTTCCTCGCGCAGGTACTGAAGGTAAAACCAGTAGACCGTCGATTGAGATTTTTGGAGTCCAGATCTGCAGAAGTGTCAGAAAAGTTCAAGATTGTCACCTCCTCAGCAATGCATGTAGATAGGGCTCATTTTATACATGTTATGTATATTGTTCATTCCTAGCACATTGTAAATTATTTGTATATATTGTACAAAATAAACTCATGTAATTAACCTATGAATTATGGAAGCTATTCAAAGTAAGTATTTTAGTATGTGAATTGAATTTGAATTATAATGAGATTATACTTGTGAATATTGAGATATTGAAAATCTAATGAGATTTCTGAGAAATCTGGATACTGCATTGAGATACATTATGGTTGAAAGTTTTTGAGACTATTAAGTTTGAGAAATTGAGTATATATTGAAATTGTCTTTGGTAGGTTCAGAAGAACTGTTAGTCCAAATTACAGCCGACACTTTGTCGGATTATCCTTAAAATTTTTGAAATTTCCAACTTAGTTAGATTTTGATAAAAGTAAAAATAGCCTAAATCTTCAATAAAGTTTTTGAATAAATAAATCAAGGACTGTAATGAAATTAGATAAAATAGAGTGCTCCGGCACACTGAGTGGCATAACTTGCTCGGCTACACTGTAGTCGGGTAAGGGGTGTCACATTTAGTGGTATCAGAGCGCGGTTTAGGCGTTTCTTGACCTAGATAGATTGCATATCATGCATTGCATTCATAAGAGTCGAGGTGACACTATTGCAGATCTGTATTTCCTGTTTATTTTAGGTTAAGGTATGGAATAAAAGAGTGAAGAGACAATGAGGTAGTGAATGGAGATGAGAAGGAGACTGTATTTAAGATGAAAAAGGATGAGTACATAACTATTTGAGGATAGGATTGAGACTAATGAGAAAGTGAAGTAGGATAACACGGAAAGGTGAAGAAATAAAGAGGTAGTAGCTCCTTGGCTATTTACATTGAGTAAATTTCGAGGACGAAATTTAAATTAGAGGGGAAGAGTTGTAACACCCTCCCGGTAGCAATTCATACGATCTCATTAGGTGACCGGTGTCGGTCCGGACAGCTAGAACATCCGGAAAAATATTCAAATCAAAGTGAGGGACCATAATTAACTCAAATATTAATGAGAAAAATTTAGTAAAAATTTTAGAAATAAAATACAGTTAAGTCAAAAGAGCCGGTGCCCAAGCGATGGGTAACCAGAGGTAAGTTGCGGTTCTCGCAACGAGGAGCCCTAGACCCGGGGGAAAAATTATAAAATAATTTTTGGGACTCCAGAGAAGGGTCATTGAGGTTCCTATGGCATTAGAATGCCAAGAAAATACTTAGAAAAATTTTTCAATCGGTACAGACAATTTTGACCCGTTAAGCCAAACGGAGGGCATTTTGGTCATTTCGCTTTCCGAGGTGATTTTTGGCCGACTTGTCCAGTTGAGTAAATAATTAATATAACATAAAATATGAATAAACATTACTAGAAATCAAATTGAAAATGATTAGTGGAGGAAAGGAAAGAAAATGAAGAAAAAGCTCAATTATGACATCTTGATGATGTCATTTACAAATTGTGACCAATCACAAATAAGCTACCATTTGACTAAACTATTAAAAGACATAAATGAAGACTAAAATAACACAAATTACAGCAGCCATTCTTCTTCTTCTTCTTCCCCAAAAAGTGACTCTTCCCATCTCCCTCCATTGATGAGCTTGGCAAGCTCATGAAACCCTAAACTCTCACCATATTTCCTTGAGTTCCCAACACTAAATTTTACCCTAGAACCTTGCTTAATATTTTGGGAGCTAAAAGAGGAGAAGAAATTGAAGTTTTGGGTTGGCTTGGATTTAAGCTACAAGAGGTTAGTGCACTATATGTCAAAAACTCTTTAATTTCATGCATAGGAACTTGAATTTAGCAAGAATTTGTAAATTAAGTGGATGAAATTTATGTATATGTACTCCATAAATTTTGGCTGCCCTAGGGAGAAATAGGATTGAGTGTTTTTGAATGGACTTGGAATGAATTAGAAATCATGAATAAAGTATATAAACATAAGGAAATGAGTTAGTTAGTCAACTAGGGTAACTTGTACAAAATCTTGAATTTGAGCTAGGGTTTTGGGAGTAAAGTGTGGACTTGGATTATGAATTGATTAGAGAACATTTTAATGGTCAATTAGTGACCATTTTAGGTAGATTGACCAACAAATGGACTGAAAAATGAGATTGCAAAGTGAGGTTGCAAACTGCCCTAGGACAGCAGCATAGGGACTGAAAATTCAGTCCTTTTGCACTGCCATAACTTGGGCTGTGTTAGTCCAATTGATATTTGGCCAATTGGACATGAAACTAGGCTTATAATGGCACATTTTTGCTGAAGAAACCATGCCCAAAAGACCAAAGCAAGAGGACCAAAACTTGGCCCCAATCCGGAACCCTGAAACTGATTCTGCAGAATTGACCAAATGAACAGTAACTGTTCATTTGGCCATAACTCACTGTAGATTTGGTCAATTGACCTGAAATTTTTACAGCAACAAGTTAAGACATAGACAAACAACTTTCATGAAGGAACCTACCCCAAATTATGGCCAGAACTCATTCAACCAAGTGACTCAAGTTACTGTTCATGCACTGTAGATATGGTAAATTTCTGCACATATCCGGACAGCTTGGGTTTTTGAGCCATATCTGGAGTTACAAAACTCCAAATGGAGTGATTCAAAAAAGGAAATTCAACTAGACAAAATAAGGAACAACTTTCATGTTTACCATTTCCTCAAATTTCCACTGTAACAGTCCCTAATGGAACAGTAAACTTATGGTACAAAAACTGAAAATTCTGCCCTTTAGTGCTAAGTTTGGAAATGGATTTGGTGATCAATTCTAACAAGTTTTAAATGCAAAATGTGGCATATTGGGAATGCCAAAACCCATGTACCTATTTTCTATCCAAAAGTCAACATTTTTATTGACCAATGAGGTGAATAGTGACACCAAAACTTGAAGAATTCAAAAGTATCCAATTAGCTTGGAAATGGTATTGGCAACCAATACCAACAAATTTGAAATGCAAAATGTGGTATCTTTGAGAACTTAGATTCAATAAATTTATTATGTATTAAAAAGTCAACAATTTGAGTGAATAGTAATATGAATAGTAATACAAAGACACAAAGTACAATAACTAGATTGGTAGAACAAATTAAGGTATGAAAATTTAGAAATGCATCTAGGGAACTTTAAATTGCAATTGACAATTAGTACTAGCGAAGGTAAAACTTAAAATGTGGGATCTTGGTGTAATTAGAATTAATATATCCATTAAGTATGAAAAAGTCAACATTTTGGTTGACTAGTAAGGGAATAGTAATCAAAATGATTAGTAAATTAAGATGAAGACCTAGAACCAATTCTAAGCTTAAATGCTTAGAATTGTATGACAAATGTAGACTATGCATCCTAGTCAAAATTGTTAAAAAGAAATTAAGGCCATAAATTTGAAATCCATGAAATGTTTATGGATTACTTGAAACATGAAAAAATAGTCACCTAACTGATGTGAATAGATAGTTAGGGCTTATATGCCCATCACAAATGGAATTCATAAAATATTAGTAACTCAACTTGAAATATAAAATTTGTAATTACATAAGTAGATTCTTGAATGTATAAATGAGAAAGGAAAAATGTTTTGAGTACAATGGTACATGTGAACCATTGTTTAAAATTGTGATTAATATGAATAACATAATGAATGAATAAGTGAACTATATCAAAGTATGAATGAGACATTAGTTCTCATTATTGTAGAGAGGAGAAGCATTTTGAGTACAATGGTATAAAAGGATAACTGATATGAATTGTGATTATATAAATGATCAAATGAATGTATGAATTATGATTGAAATTTATCATGAAATAATGAAGTCATAAAGCACAATATATTAATATTTTAAAGTATCAAATGCCCTAGTATACCTAACAAGATTGGTTTGGATAGTTTGGCATGCCAATAGGGTATTGCTTTAGCAGTACTGCGAAAAGGCTTTATGCCTGTATTCATGGCTTTATGCCCGTATTCATGGCTTTTATGCCCGTATTCATGGCTTTTATGCCGATTATGTGATATCATGGCCTTTTAGCCATCTTGCATACGTGGTAGGCGTTCGCGTCCCATGGTATGACGCCCGAGGCACGCGCGGTGTCGGTGCCAACGACGTTATCGATCCGATCGTCTAGTATAGGTTACTTGGGCGATCAATTAAAGTATTATTCAATTCAGCTAAGTTAAGTTAAGTATAATGAAAATCCAGTACAATTATATTAAGTATTGAATGAATAAGCAAAAGAGATTAGCAAAAGAAACATAACAAAAATATAAATTGCAGAACTGTACAGACTTGAAATACAATACAGATAGAATAAATTATATACCTGCTAGTATTACTGAAAAGTTATAAACTAAGCACTTCCAAAGAGGAACAAATTAGTATATAAGATCGTTGATACTAGAAATACCATACCAAATTAAATTGATTCTTGAGTATCTGAATTATCATTTATTTCTTTCTTTACTTGTATATATTATTTCTGGTTATATTATTGCACCACTAAGCAGAAATGCTTAGCGCGATGGAATTGCTTCCTCACGCAGGTACTAAAGGTAAAACCAGTAGACCGTCGACTGAGATTTTTGGAGTCCAGATCTGCAGAAGTGTCAGAAGAGTTCAAGATTGTCACCTCCTCAGCAATGCATGTAGATAGGGCTCATTTTATACATGTTATGTATATTGTTCATTCCTAGCACATTGTAAATTATTTGTATATATTGTACAAAATAAACTCATGTAATTAACCTATGAATTATGGAAGCTATTCAAAGTAAGTATTTTAGTATGTGAATTGAATTTGAATTATAATGAGATTATACTTGTGAATATTGAGATATTGAAAATCTAATGAGATTTCTGAGAAATCTGGATACTGCATTGAGATACATTATGGTTGAAAAATTTTCAGACTATTAAGTTTGAGAAATTGAGTATATATTGAAATTGTCTTTGGCAGGTTCAGAAGAACTGTTAGTCCAAATTACAGCCGATACTTTGTCGGATTATCCTTAAAATTTTTGAAATTTCCAACTTAGTTAGATTTTGATAAAAGTAAAAATAGCCTAAATCTTCAATAATGTTTTTGAATAAATAAATCAAGGACTGTAATGAAATCAGATAAAATAGAGTGCTCCGGCACACTGAGTGGCATAACTTACTCGGCTACACTGTAGTCGGGTCAGGGGTGTCACAATGCAAGTGCTTGAATTGACAAGAGGAAGCATAGGTTACTTGTTTATAGGAATTCTTAGAGGAACTATAACTATAGATAAATAAAAAGGAAAATTATGACTTTTCCGTCTTTATCATGAGATAGAAAAGATTTGAACCTAGGCTAAACTCTAAAGGTTGAGAAGCATAACAAATTAAAAGAGTTAATATACCCTAAATGCACCTCACAGAGGGAGATAAAGGTATAGAAGCAATTCATATTGCTAGAGGCAAAGCAGCTTTGCCACTAAAGAGGAAGCGGATTCATGCAAGAGATAATTCAGTTTTAACTACTAGAAATAAAGTAATAAATGATTGAAAATGGTCAAAGCATAAAGGAATTAATAGTAGCTCTACTACTAGAGTACTAAAAAGCAACTCCATTGCTGGAGACAGAAAGTGCTGGGTTTCCTGCTAAAGAAGATAAAGTAGCCTTGCTACAAAATAGTTACAAAAGTTTTGCTTTTGAAAGTTATAGAAAGAGTTTGCCTTTAAATGTTTCTCCCTCAACTCCGTGATGTGCATGAGGGCCTAAAAATAATAAATAAAATTTTGCATAGGACAATAAAGGCAAAAACGAAGATATGGGTGTAAAGGTAGAGTAGATTTGATAAAAAGCAGAAAATGTATCTCTAAGTTAGTGTGATTATAAGAGATACTATGTCTCCTCGTCGTAAGAGCTTAATGATAACAAATCAACAAAAAAGAAGATAACGAAGATAAACGAACAAAATTATAAAAAAAAAAAAGAGATTATAGAAAGGCTAGAATTGAAACAGTTAGTTGAATACAAAAGAAACGTCAAGTCTTTTGGTACGTGTATAAGTAAGAGAAATCAGAGGCTCCACCACAAAATAATTATTTTCCTAATACTAAATTTAGGCATATAGGCCCTTAAGGCATATAATTATAGTTTGAAAATGTATTGAGGTGACTAAGGGGATTTGCGTGGAATTTCTAAATTATATCATACACTGACAAAATAGCTTAAAGAAGTATTCCGCAACATAGTAAAATATGGATTTCAAATAACAAAAGAAAATAAATTATGAAAGAAAAGATTTTACGAATAATAATAAGAGTATGAAATTTCTATAAATAGTATTAATAAGGAAAATGGGAAAAGTATTTCCTTATTTACGTTTGCCTAATCTTTGGATAATAAGAATACTTCTCATTCTCTACTAAATGACAGTGATAGAGTTTACACCGAGCAAAGCGATAGTTCGGTCCTGATCACACAAACCAAAAAGAGAAGTTGCTCCATTTGTCCAGCAAACTAAGCAAAACATGCGCTGAACAACAATAACGGTTATCATAGATCAAGCCGGATTTCCATGAGACAATCTCAGGATGTCAACTCAAATTTGCCTTTGATATTAAAGTAACCACTAATTTCGTTAATAATGTCTATAAATATTAGAAGTAAGGGGAAAACTGGCATGCATACATACTATCCCAAATCAACAAAAAATTACACTCTTCTTCCATTATTATTCTTCTGACTTAAGCGTTAGAGTGGCTGACTAAAAGGCTGCTAATCTCACTTTTTCTTTTTTTCTACAGGATTACGTGGCAATAGGATTACACTTGAAGCTCACGGCAACATCAGTTAAAAACTCACGGCAGCATCAGTTATGAATAATAAATTTACTATAAACTAGAGTCTTCATATTTTTCTTAAGATGTGTTAATGACAAAAACAAAAGCAGTTAACACAGAGCTTTATTAGGAAACTTTCATTGTATAGATCCAAATGAAAGGTTGAGGAAGCATAAGAGCTTGTGGCATTAAAGAAAGTACGAAGGCAGAGCTCAGACAGTAAGAATCATGATAATATTGTAAAAAAAAAAAAAAAAATTAATAATTTGTGCCACAAGGAGTACTATTTAATTATTTGCGTGTTGAAGAAGTTGTCACGCAAGTGTAAATTGCCCAGATAAGATGATAATCATATAAAGTCAATGATGTTCCTTAAGTTGGCGTTAATGGAGCCGTTTCTAACATGAAATTACAGACAAATTTACAAGAGTAATTATAAAATTGAACCAAAAAGAAGTCAATAGGTTATATGTGAGCTATGCATTCAACTAGAGTATATATAGATTATGAGAGATATCTACAAGAAAGAGAACACAATAGCTAGAAGGGGTGAATTTTACAATGTAAGAATCTTGAAACTATTAGTTAATGTATTTTAGGCACATGTAGTTGATAATTAACCATATAATTAGCCATTTACCTATGCGTTGTGCGATAATAATTTAATTTTTTATTTTTAATGTTATTTAATGTAAATAAGTGAACTTCAACCCTAAAATTGTTAACAAATAAATAATAAAATGACAATTAAACTAAATTTAAACATAAGAGATATCAAAATGTCTTCTTAATTCAAATTTCTTTTTTTTTTTTTGCTGGTTCAAAATATTGTTTACTTCAAATTTTTCAAATTCTTTTTTTTTTTAATTTGGGATCAATATTCTTCTCTAAAGAAAGTTACTTTGACTTGCTCAGTCTTGAATTGAGGAAAAAAAAAATAGATTTGTTAAATATTTGAGCCCCTATAGGCCACAACTTACTGTTCCTATTGAATTGTATCTCATTGACGCTCTGATTAGGTGCAGAATTTTAATGTTTTTTAAGCGTTATGCCAAGATAGCTATGGTGACTTGGGTGTTGCTTACTTCCATCAACAACCAAACATTATCTAACACTTTTACTAGGCTTCTTTGCAGAATATAAGAGGGAGTATGATGACTTGGGTGCTGCTTCACACCTAGAACTATTAGTTGCTAATCCACGTTTTGATTCATCATCATCACTATAAATGTTATTTGGAGTCAGCCTATTCTGTTGTGGCCCGCGCTGCAAAAGAAATACATTACAGTAGCTCACCAGACCTTGCCCTCCCTTTGAAGGAAAAAAATTTCAATATCTCATCCCAGAAACACTTGTCAATATGGAGGATCTAATCGCACCATGACCTTAAATTTTCTCTCTTCTTATTCTGTCCAGGAAAGCTAAACATCTTCGCCCATCTTATTAAACCTCAAATAATGATGGAAAGCGGCACCCAATTGACGCCTTATCCCCAACCTTCTCTTAACATTGTGAAATATGGCGCATTCTACAAATTTTGGCACTTCGCGCCCACATGAATCTTGCCTTCCCTTGCCAATAATTAAATTTATAATTAAAAAATATAAGTTAAAATAAAATTTCAAACTCTATTACTTTTATCTAATAAAACTATTTTCACTTTTAAAATGAAAATTTAAAAAATTTATATTTTTCAAATTTTAAATATTTTATATATACTAATAATTAAAAGATAATAAATTAAAATAAAATGTCAAATATTATAAATATATTAAATCCTAAATATTTTATATTTTTTAATTATACCAAGTGTTAATTAATGGTGATTACAATTGTCAAATTTTAATTAATAATTTTGAGTCTTTATCTTTCATATACACAAAAAGAAAATTGTGTTGTTTTCAAGTCTCTTATGATAAGAGGTTGAAATTCTAAAGCTAAGTCAAGATTGGAAAAGAACGATATATCTACTAAAACATTCGATCAACTAAATTGAGCTATAGAATTTGGGTCATTTACATCAGCATAGTCATTTCATTTGATTGTGTTGAATTCTGTAGATTCTACTTCTAATAGTTTAATTTAATTGAATTGTAATTTGAATTAATAATCATCTTATGATTTAAAAAAGAACGATATATCTACTAAAACATTCGATCAACTAAATTGAGCTATAGAATTTGGGTCATTTACATCAGCATAGTCATTTCATTTGATTGTGTTGAATTCTGTAGATTCTACTTCTAATAGTTTAATTTAATTGAATTGTAATTTGAATTAATAATCATCTTATGGTTTAAAGATTGATAAATGCTTAAGATCTTTTCAATACATGAGAGTAATTTAAAGAAAATTTTAAGAGTAAATTCTGCCAAACTTTTAATAGGGTTAACGTCAAATAAACATAATTAATTTAAAATTAGAATCAGTCATTAACTTGAATATTTCATAAGAACTACTACAATATAAGATCTGAAATGTGAATGGTAAAGGTTAACAGTAATATATTAGGATTTAGGTGTGATAGAATCCATGATTTATCACTTTATAGTTTAAATTTTTATTTTTAAGTAATAATAAAAGTTATTGTGATTAACTTTTAAAGAAAAAAAAAGTGATAGAAAATTTTTATTATAATATTAATTTAGGATATCATAAATAGAGAAAATTTAAAAATATATGTACATTTCTTATATTTTAGTCATAATATGTGTGTGTATATATATTAAATATTTAAATATAAATTTTAAATTAAGGGATTATTTTATTAATAAAATAAAATCTAATAGGCTTAATTATTTTAGATTGCAAATAGTTTTAAGGGCATTTTGGTTATTTTTATCGCAATTAATGGTAAATTAAATGGTAATTGTTTAATTTTAAAAATATAAGAACCAAGTTATTAATTTCATCAAATCTTAAAAATCATATTATAATTTTCTCTTTATTTAAATATTTAATTCTAATATTTCTTATATTCAAAACGATAATTTGAATTGAATATTACGTGGTTAATAAATTGTATAAAAAATTTAAATGTAAGTACAACTATTTTATTTTATGAATTACATAATATGATATAAAATTAATATTATGTTATGTCAAATTAATTTAATATGATATGATTAATTTAATATAATTCAAACTATTTAGTAAAATTTGACATTATTTGATTCATTTGACATGATTTGATTCTTTTAACATGATTACCCAGCACAGTTCATGTAACATTGATTTTATGAAACAATATATTATATGAACTTTATACATTGATTTTAATATGTATAAATTAAATAATATATAAATATATGAAATATAATAATTAAATAAATTATTTTTCAATATTCAGTAAATTAATGTCTTAATTATAAAATTAAAAAAAAATTGTAAGATAATATAAATTTTTAATACAATGTAAGATAATTAATTTTCAACTTGTTGCATAATAAAATAATAAATTTTTAATATAATAAATAATTTTGCTAATATTTATTAATTTATTATTTTTTAATAATATTATTTACTGTTTAAAATAAATTAATATACTCTAGGTTGATACATAACATTAATAATAAGCGTGTTACAAGATACAACACAATTATATTTTTTTTAATAGAAATAAAAATATATTTTGTTAATTAGTAATAGGGTATAAAAGGAAAGTACAAATCAACATATTATATTTTTATATAAATAAAATTAAATATTTATAAAAATATAAAGAATTTGAAAATTTTAATAATGCTAAGGCATTTAAATTGGCTAATAAACATGTTACACACTCTACTTTTTTACTTTATAATTTTTTTATGAGTCCATTAAATGATCTCTAAATTTAGATTTCTTTTATATATATATATATATATATATATATATATATGAACAACAAAATAAATAAAATCTCAATTAAATATAAGAAATACCATCTAAATTTAAGATATATCAATAAAGACAGATTTAAAAATTTAATTATGTAAAATCTATTAATATTTGAAGAGATATATCTAAAATATATTCAAACTAACATAAATTTTAGACTTATTAAAAATAATAATAAAATAAAAAAAGTGATAAATAATTATAAATGTATTATAAACAAGTAGATATAATTTTAACATAAATATGATTAAATCTATTTCTATTCTTTTATTTTCATATTATATTCATAGTGTATTCATAATCCATATAAAAAATTATTATCATAATTAATATGAATATTTCATATTTTATTTATTATTAAATAATATTTAATATCGTGAGAATTACACTTAATAAATTAAAGCTAGTTGCATTAAAACTTAACTTTTTCCAGTTTAAAACTTCGAAAAAAAAAAAGATTTTCGTTTTTTCAAATTTAAAATTGAAACTGACCGTACTATAACAATTTTTTATACAATATCCGCAGGGAAAATTATGGGAGCCTATGGGCAAAAGGGGGTTGTGATTGGGTGCCCATGTTGGGAAAAAGCTAATGGGGCGCTCAAGCCGAAGACAAGGTACAGATTGATGGCTGTCTTCCCCCCATTTCCACCACTCTCCAATGTCTCCGTTTTATGTATATATATATATATATATATATATATATATATATATATATATATATATATATATATATATTTCGTTCAATGACCCCATCCTCCAATGGGAGTGTTTTCTTTTTTTTACTATTTTTTCCCATTAAGTATAAATAATTATTTTATTATATTATCAACTATTTGACATCCTATGAATAACATAGTTAATATGAAATTTTTTAAAATTAGTTATGTTAAATGTATTATATTTATATAGAAAAGTGCACTTTCAAAATTGTTTAAAGAAAAGTCCATTAATCTTACACACATGTGGAATAACCTTGTCGTATTGACAATAACGTCAAAATTTGAGTAATTAAATAAATAGAGCTATATAAAACTTAAATAAGTAGAAAATTTTACAAATAAAGCTAGAAAAACTTAAATATTTGACAATATTTCGGAATATTTATTGTTGAATTGATGCAATATTTTTATTTTTTTAATTTATTATAATTAAGATAAAAATAAAAACTTTTTTAAATTAATAATCAAATATTTATTCATGACATAAAAATTTAAATTTAAATAAATGATTTTTAATTAATAATTATGAAATTAGTTTTATAATTATAATCTCTAATACATCTCTAACACCATTGGCCCTTAAAAATGGCCGGCAAACATTTCTATTTCTCTAGGCCTTCAAAGCCCAGTTACAATAAGATTTGAGCCTATAAATAGATTATAAACCATTCAGGATTAAATTCCATGCCTTTGCTAACGACGATAATAAATATTGTGGGACCAACGATGGTAATCATTGTAATTTTGTAGGTAGGGTCAATTATATATGACAGTTGATCTATTTTATAGAGGTGCTTTAAAATAAGAAAAGAAAATGTGTAATTAATTATCTCAAATTAATGGTATAGTAATTAACAAATTTATTAAATTACTAATCAGCTTTAATTCACTGTTATTAGAATCGCTTAAAGAATTATAATCTATTGAATTTTAATTTTGATTAAATCTAATTATATTAAAAATGTTAATAATTTTTTATGTTTAAAAGAAAACTTAGTAAATATCAATCCTTTACTATTTTTCTGGGAAAAAAAATCCTTTACTATTTGGCATCCTTTGGAGACAAATTACCGGCTCTCTCTCTCTCCGAGGTTTTTTTTTTATTATTATTCTTTTTTGGGCTTTCTTCATTTCCTCTTAAAAAAGACACATTCTCTCTCTATCTCTCTCTTTCTAAAAACGACAATAATTCTGGAACCCCCTGAATTTAAATAGAGTAAGGAATACAAACACATTGGCATACTACAACTAGAAGCAAGAACCTTTTATGTTGTAGTGTAGGGTTTTCTGTTTTTCATTTGAGCATTTCAAGCAGCGCTCTCTCTCACACAATACTTTTTTCATCAATACTCTCATATATACAATTACAAGTTCCAAGAAAGACAAGAGGGCAAGTAGAAATGGTCAGAGACAATAGGTACAGCACATCTTCAAGAGGTGGTGGAAATGGAGGAGGAGGAGCAGGTGGTGGTGATGGTGGTGCTGAGTTGATGATGAGTAATAATACCGTTAAGCCTGCATGGCTAGAGGGATTGATGGCGGAGACATTCTTTGGTGGTTGTGGGGTCCATGAGAATCGCAGGAAGAATGAGAAGAACATCTTTTGCTTGCTCTGTTGCCTTAGTATCTGCCCTCACTGCCTCCCTTCTCATAGCTCTCACCCTCTCCTCCAGGTATAAAACACACCTATGCATGTAAACTTCAAATTGAACGCATTTTGTTGCGTTTTTATTTTTTCTTTCACTCTTTTCTTAACTTTTCTCAAGTTTGTTTCTTCTCTTTGATGCCTTTTTTGAGCTTCTCGTCTTTAATTCTTTATTTGGGTATTTCTAATTTCTTTGAATTTTACAACCCAAGATATCCTTTATTCTCTTTTCTTTTCCCCTTCAATTTCTTTTTGTTGTTGACTTCTTTTCTCGACTTCTTTCCTCATAAATTCAATTACACCCATACAATTCATGTACAGTTTTTGAACAGTACAAGTCCTTTTCTTTCACCCCTTTTTCTTTGGATTTTCCTTTCACACTGCCTTTTATTGCTTGTCTCTCTTAATTGCCTGGTGGGTCATTGAAAATTCTTCCAAGTAATTCACAATCTTTAGTTCTATGTGGTTTTAGGAATTTTCTCGTTACATTTTCTTTGGGTATTAGGGATTTTTTTTTTTGTGCTAAAATTTTATGTAGAAATCTCTACAGTTCCTTGGTTTTGATTCAAAACTGCTTTCTGAAAAAATCCTAAAAGTTTTTGCTGCTTCTGAATATAATTGGCAATGGTTTTTCCCTTAAATTTCCTGATTTTCATCAGTTCTTATATATCCCTTATATTTCCTGATCTTAATCCTAATCATTTATAATTCTTCAAATTTTTTTAGCACAAGGGCTTCAGAGATTCTCTATGGAGAAAATTAAATCTCTGAATCCCCTTAGCTGAAAATTTTGAATGGCAAATTAGAATACTTCTGTTGAGTTTCTTCCACACAATTCTTGTTTCTTGAAAAAGACTGACAATTCTTTCCACTATTTATGTTATTATTTCTTCTAGGTTCTCATAATTTCCTTTTTGTATTGTTTTTTTTTTTTTTTTTTTTCATATCATATACACATTGAGAGGACGTGTTTCTTCTTTTCATATATTTTTTGGGAGTTTCTGTTGCCTTTCCTTTACATGATTCTTCCCATAAGAATTTTGAATTCAAGATTCTCTTATTTTTTTATATATATATAAAATTTCCTATTTATCATCACATATATTTTAAATATATATGATATTCTATAAAAGGATTATCATGTCTCCCCTGATTCCCACCTTTTGGATTTGGTTTGTTTCCCATATATGGAAGATTTCTTTTCTATCCATTTCGCCTGCAAAGGTTCCTCACCTGTTGCTTTCGAAGAAAGCGAAGGTTTGACTATATTTTTCTTTATTATTCATTTTATACTTCATTATTTTCAAAAAACTTCAATTTCATAATTTATTCTCCGCTCAGTTCATTTATTTTTTTTGTTTTGCCTATCAGGAGAGGTTGGTTGCCTAACTTTTTAAATTTCAACCTGGTAGGGGTGAATTCTTCACATCACTTTCATGAAGTTATTGCAGTCATCTACCCCATACATGCTGTAATGCACATGTACATTTGCGAGGAAGTTGCTTTGTCTTGTGCTTCATTAGTTCTATTTAATGTTAAACCTCATATGGCAAATTCAATTAGATGGGCTTAAACTGTTTACGATAAGTGGCTAATGTCTTGTTAAGAAGCTTTGGATTGACCTAATTGAGGTTTCTGATCTCATGTGACAGGTGAGGAGATATGTTTATCATGATGTTGTTAGACTGGAGGATCTTGAGAAGCTTATTGACTGTTCTTATATTCAGGTAATTATGGCTAATAATTTTGTTGAATATAATAAGCAAGTGATGAGTATTGTTAGATAATTTATATCATTTTTTGTTGCTGCAATTTATCTCATTTTTTCAGTGATAAGCTAATGAGGACGATATTGATTTGTTTGGCAGCCCTATACTATAAACAGTGCTAAAGTGATATTCTTGAATCAGAGGCCACAGTCAAGGTCTTGTAAGGGCTCTGCCAATGTATGCTTCACTTGTGACAGGATTCTCCAAGAGCCATTTCACTTCTGCTCTCTTTCGTGCAAGGTCCATTTCAACTCCTTTGATTAGTTATTTTAATGGGCTTTGGTCCTTGACCTGTAATTGTCATTTTTTGTTGCAATTCTAGGAAATACTTTCTCTCTTAAGTAATTTCTTTATTCATAGAAATTTCCTAGTTGAATGGGACATTAACAGCTCTCTCTCTCTCTCTGCGTGTGTGTAATTGTATGTCCCTGTGTTTGAATTATTGCACTCCTACCTTACGAGTGTTGCCTTAGGGCATTGAGTCATCTCCAACGCTGTCTTAGGGTGTTGAGTTATTTCCATATTTGTGAGATTACAAGTTTGAACCACAGTAGAACCCAATTAGACCAAAAAAATTAAAAAAAAAAAAAAGGATATTGCATTCTTTTTTCTCTTCTTCAGTTTCTGGGTTTTTGTTCTTATTTTAGTTATCTCCAATCATGATTTTATATAACAGCTCTTACGTAAAGTAATGACTGTTATTTACAGATATTCAAGGACCCTCTTGCCTTTATACCCATTGTTTGTCGACAAAAAAATGCATTTGTAATGGCTGTTACGCCCAGTACTTAACGATAATAGCCATTATTTACCATTAACTATAGGTCTTTTACTTGGAGTTCTTTTTTTTTGTATTTTTTTATTAACTCATTTCATTGCTTTGTTTATGGTTTCTGGGGATTCAGGCTTTTGTTCCTCGTAGTTTTCTCAACTTTCCATCTAAAAGTTTCTATCTTTTCACAAATCTTTCACTTTTTGTGCTAAGATCATCAATTAGTGAATGCTTATTTGAAGTGAAGGAGAATAGTCTACATCCATATATTGTAAAAGTTAGTTATTTGTTTTTGTTAATTTCTTTATTTGATGTATTTATACTTATTATTAACTTAATGCCTTATTTGATGTATTTATGCTTATTATTTAGTTATATAACTTAGTTTTACTTGTATCTTTAAATATCTATTCATTTTATAAACTTTGCAAATTTTTTTAGTGAACTTTACCTATCATTAAGCTGTTATTGCTACATTACAGGGCACGACCACGAATGTGGCCACATACATGATTTAAATCATGCCTTCAATTAATAGAAGTATATGGTGTAAAATTCTTGACATCATGCCTATTATTAAGCTTTCAAACTGTGCTCATTTTCTTTGATCAATTGTAAGCATATGTATGCACTATTTTGATGTTTTCCATCTGAGTGGATTTTACATTTGACCTGAAAACACAGGTTGATCACTTGGTGGAACAAGGGGAGGATCTTTCTGCCATTCTATACAGAATTGATGAATGTGAGTTTGCATTTTCACAATTAGAAGGATTAAGAATGGACATCTCTGAGATCATTGATGATGATGGTCACAATACCCCTAACTCCATTCCAGAGGACCACGATCAATTCAAACGTTCATCATGCTCCAATGACACCATGGGCAATTCTGGAATTTCAAAGGAATCTGACGTTGTGAAAAGGAAGAAGAAAGGAAGCGGCTTCCTCCCAGGGTTTGTACTCTCATTGAGCAGCAGAAGAAAGGGTGCTCCTCATAGGGCTCCTCTTTCTTGAATAATGTTGAGAAAAATTCACATTTGAAAAAAAAACATGGCAAATCTGAGTTTACTTTTATATATATATATATATATATATATATATATATATATATATATATATATATATCAAAGTTTAATTTGTTTATCGGGAGTATTAGGGTCTGTTGGTCGGTAGGGTCTATTGGTCGGTCGGTCATGGTTTTCAAACCTAGCGTGGCTAGAGTTTGTGTTTCTTTATTAAATTAGTTAATTATTATCCTAATTTTCATGTTGCATTTCCATTAGTGACCTTAAGTGGTTGTGTAGAGAGGCTGTACTTCAAAGCTAGGCTCTTGACTCCACTAGTTTTGTACGATGTAATGGAACTTGCACAGTTGCACACCTTTGTTATTTGCATAATTTTATTCTATTCTAATTTGCTTCCCCTTCGTTTGTTGTATGCTATGCAATGATTCAGGGAGAAAACAATGTAGTCTTCTAACTAGAAATGATAGAAATGAAATCTTTTATGAAGTGTTTTGCCAAATTGTCAATCTTATCGCTAAATTGCTAATTCATTAACAGATTGCAAATCTCATATGTATCGAAAATTTATTGCATTATGACGTATCAAACGTGGAAATTAATAGAATGAAAGATTAAGCCACGTCGGGTAATCTTGAAACTTGAAGAATATATATATAGTAAAATTAGTGAATTAGTGAAAGCATATAGACAAGCTACATGATAAAAGACAGTGCAGATGATCACGCATGATGCGTAGCTGTGGTTATTTTGATATGGTACGGTTTCTGTGAATTTCAAGTTTACAAGAGACAAAAAAATAGTAGTGACAAAAACCTAGAATGTAACACCTTTACTTGTATAACCTGGTATATTTCACTGTTTCGGTGACTGGTGTTGGTCCGGACAATTAAGGGGATTAGAACAACTAGAGAAGCCATAAACACAAATAATTAGTAATGTTCAATTAGTTAAGTATAAACAAGAAAAACAGAACATAAGAAGTTAAACGAGCCGAGAGTCACAGCGATGGGTGACCTTCTCGGAAACGACTGCGAAGTCGATTTAAACTTAAATTTCGAACCGTAAAATATGACGCTGCGGTCCTTAGAACCATTACGAACATAGTGGAAAAGAGAAAATCACGAAAAGAATTGTTAAGTCAGTCAAATAATTAGGCCAGGAAGCCGAAAGAAATATTGAATTATTTGCAAACCGGATTAAACCGGCGATGGGCAATTTAGTCAATTGACCCCGAGAGCTGACTCCTGACCTAACTGTCAAATAAAATCGGAGAAAAGAAAATTTCGGAATCGAGAATTAAATTAAAGAACTAATAGAAAAATAAAAAAAAATAAAAAAAAAGAAGAGAAAATGAAAAAAGTGTAGGGAGATGACATCATGCATGACATCATGCATGATGCCATAAATCCTATAATTAATAAATTTGATTAAAGTGATTTTTTGGTCTTCCATAAGATAAAATTACATAAAAGAAAAGAAAAGGAAACAAAAATCATTTGGTCTTCTTTCACATATCCTTGCCGCCCTCACTCTCCCTCATTTCTCCATTGCTAAACCTCCATTAAAGCTTGCACTCAAGCTTGAAATTCTTCACTAAAGCTTAATAGCTTCCATAAAAACCTCATTAGAGCCTGTTTTAGTCACTTGAGAAGAAGATTGAAAGAGGAAAGAAATACAAAAGATAGAGATTTGAAGGAATTGAAGTTCTAAGAAAGGTTAGTAAGCAAACTTGATAAATTTAGTTTGATTTCTACATTTTTAGCTCGATTAACTTGTAAATAAACTTAAAATGAAAAGAAAAATTTATTGAGGGACCATGACTGAAATTTGGCCAGCATGTGTATGGGGGTTTTATTGCATGGTTTGATTGGTTTGAATGGGTATATGAACATTAAGTAGTTAAACGGTTATGATTAAAAGCATTGAGTTTGCTAAATGCAAGGAAATTGTGAATTAGGATTTTAGACATTAGGGTTTAGAGACAAAAAAAGTGAAAAATTGGTAAATGATGTCTTGGACCTAGTTTAAGAAAAGAAATGGTCAATTGTGACCTAATGAGGTGTGTTAGGAGTGTTTGAATCAAAAGCCAATTCGGATTGAGTGTGGCAGCATGACCAAGTCACTTTTGAAGAACCAAAAATGAAAATTTACAAGTCCAATTGGTATAAGACCAATTGGGAATGAAAATAGACACTAAATGACACAATTTTCATTTAGGAAGCATGCCCAAAAAGTGACTAAAACCTAGTGAACAAATTGACCAAACTTGAAAAATCATAGTCTGTCCTGTACAAAGTGACCAAATAAACAGTATTTATTCATTTGGCCATAACTTAAGCTAGACAGGTCAAAATGACCTGAACTTTTACCAGTGGACAATTTAGACATAGACCTAAAACTTTTATGAAGAACACAAACCCAAATTATGCCATTAACCAAGTCATTTGGCCACCCAAAGTTGGTGAACTAAAACTGTCAGAACCAAAAATTGCCCAGAATTCTGGGTTGAGTCCAATCCGGCAGCCATGGTTCAAATGGCTATAACTTGAGATACAAAACTCCAATTGGAGTGATTTAAAAAGGAGAATAAACTTAAGACAAAAGGGAATATTTTCTATGGAGAAAGTTTTGTCAAATTCTAACAGTAAGATGACCAATGGAACAGTGCAACCTTAGACACCAAAACTGAAAATTATCAAATTTGCTTAAAAGACTTAAAATTTGAATAAACAACCAAAACCAATAAATTTAGTGACCAAAATGTGGTATGTGGGTGAAGTTGGAATTCCCATGCCTATTAAGCCTTAGAAAGTCAATAATTTGACTTGAATAGTGTAGTGAATAGTAACCCCGAAACAAAAATTTAAAGAATACCAAGTTTAGTACATTAGAGCTAGGCAAAAGTGAAGTTAAATTTATTTTTGGATTTATGCTAAGTTATGGTACTGAAACACTGTAAAATTGTGTGTTTCAGTTAAAAAGAACACTGAAAAAAAACCCAAAGAATCGAGTCAAGGCTAAGAGGCGACTTGCTTGAGGTTTGTGCACAACGTATAATTTCTATAAATTATTTGCTGCATATTGTTTTGAATGATTTGAAAAAGTGAATTGTGACATTATTTATGGTGCTTTGATCTAAATTGTTAAAAGTTATTGTGTATGTTTGAAATAGCAATGTTTAGCAAATTGTTAAGATAAGTTTTGAAACCACAGTGTCATGACCATATATTTGAACACCTCACTAGCATGACTAGTGGGGGTAATTAGTTTCGAATTTTGATTCTTTCTCTGGGGAAGTGTTGAGGTGTGCCAGTAGAACAGGATTTGAATGGATATCCATATATTTGAGCTAGCTAGCCTTGTGATGTGATTTCTCCTTAGCCTCTGGCTATTGAGATTATATTTGTTTCGAATGGCATGATCTAACTGTGAGTTTTATGAAATGTGTTTGATACTTCGAAATGAAATTGTTTAGAATAAAATCTCATAATTCATGTTTTGTGTTTAACTCGCATGCTCAGTTCAATTTTTGAATAAATGTGATTTAAATTTTGCATAAAGATTATTTTAGTATGTTGTGCACCACTGAGTCCTAGTACTCAGCGATAGCTGTTATTGCTGTCGCAGATTTAGAGACTAGAGGAGCAGCAGAGTGTGAGCTGCTAAGGATTATCGAGCGACTCATCCTGAAGTTATATCGGGTATATTTTATACCCTGATTGTAGAAATTTATTTTGATATTATGCAATGTACATAAATGTATGGACATGTAAATTTGGTCTTGAGCAGTTTGTACAAAGTTTGTATAAAGTTATAATAAAATTTAGTTTGGATTTTCTCAATGTAGACTTTAGTATGATGTATATATAGATTGTTTGTCTTTAATGAATGGAAATATTTTATTTTTATTTGAATGAGATTGATAGATATTGTTTTAATGATTATTGAATTTTTGGAAATTGAGAAATATTGACTATTGAATTTTGAGAATTGAGAATTTGGTTGAGATTGATTATGAAATTGAAGTAGTGGTTGAGAAAAATTATTGGAAGTGCTTTTTACAGGTATTTGAAGAACTGTTTTCTCAAAATACAGATGAAACTCTGCCAAAATTTTTATAAAATTTGCAGAAAAATAAAATGGACAAAAAATTTTAACTAGTTTTCAATTTTAATTAAATGTTTTAATACCTATTAGAAAATGCTCACCACTTATCAAAAGTAAAAAAATTATTTTAAAATCCCTTGTAGGGTACTTAATGAGTTATCGGTAGGTGAAGTTCCATAGTTCATTAGGTATTTTACGGGATCATGTTATGCCTTACAGAGGGGTAAGGTGTGACATGTTTTAGTGGTATAAGAGCAAAATTTTTGAAGTATGTTTTAACTTAAGAATTTGTGTCTTTCCTTGTTAAGTACAACTGCTCAATGTCCATATTTGTTACATACAGTGCATTACATCATGAATATGAACTAACGGAGGGAATCTCCATGTGTTACTTGTTCAGGAGATAGCCTAACTTCAGACTGAAATGGAAGAAGTGGATCGCTCAGTTGAGCGGTCTATTGAAGCAGAGGCGCAAGGGAAAGCCCCAGCTTTACAAAATGTTAGTGGATCAGTAGCACCAAACCCACAAATACCGCAGTTTCCTGCATAGTTCGCACAGCAGATGACTGTGATGTTTCAAGAAATGGCTGGGGGTATGCCTGCTCAAGCTCCACCCCAGACACCTGTGGCACAACCACAGCATCCAGCCAGACAGTATGATAAGTTATTGAAGTATGGGGCTACAGAATTTAAGGGTACAGTGGACCCTTTAGAGGCAGAACAATGGCTTGAAAAGATGGATAGAGTATTTAAGAAGTTGAATTGTCAAGATGAACTGAAGTTTGAATACTCTGTGTCTCTACTGCAAGGGGATGCATATGATTGGTAGAAGACCATCCCCCACAGCTTAGCTGAACCACTAGTACTGACCTAGGATGACTTCATCAGAGAATTCAGACAGAAATACATCCCAGATGCTTATGTTGATCAGAAATTGCAAGAATTTTTGAGTTTGAAAAAAGGGAATAGATCAGTGGCAGAGTATGAGAGGGAGTTCTCCCGCTTAAGTCATTATGCTGGGAGTCTCCTTTCTACCAGCAAGGCAAGATGCAAGAGATTTGAGACTGGTTTGAAGCCTAGTTTGAGAATGCAAGTTGTGGGATTCAGGCATAGCAATTTTTCAGAGCTCATGTCTCAAGCACTTGAGCTAGAAAGGATTGAATCAGAGGCGACCCCAATAAAAGAAAAATCGGAGAAAGCTGAGAAATTAGAGAAAGACAAGGGAGAAAAGTCAGTAGAGCCGAGTTCTGGTGGTACCTCTGGAAAGAAGAAGAAATTTAGTAGACCCAGCAGGGGTCGAGGTGGAAGATTTGGTAGGGGCAGATTTTTTGGACAGAGACACCCTAGGTCTGATCAGCAGTCGAGCCCGCCCTTGTGAGACTTGTGACAAGATTCATAGGGGGGAATGTTATTGGGCCACTGGAGCCTGCTTTAACTATGGAGGCAAGGGCTATATAGCTAAAGACTGCACCAGTGCTCTGAGATATGGTCCAACTCCTACTACTGCCGAGGGATCTATTCAGAGTCCTGCTCCCAGAGGTTCACAATCAATTGGTAGAGGAAGAGGCAGAGGTAGAGGCACTGCTTCAGGCAGTCAGGGTACGGTTGGTTAGTCAGCACAAGGAAGTGCATCAGCCAGAGTCTACACGATGAGACAGCGAGAAGAGGCTGAGACTTTCAATGTAATAGCTGGTACATTCTCTATCTCTGATCAATAAGTATTTGTATTGTTTGATCCTGGTTCAACCCATTCATATGTTAGTGCTAGCATAGTCAGTTCACTTGCTGTTTTATGTGTGCAAATAGGTTTTGAAGTGCTAGTAACTAGTCTGTTAGGAAAAGAGGTCCGGGTCAACAGAATTTATAGGGACTGTCCTTTGGTGATCCAAAGACATGTTTTTCTGTCAAATTTGATTGAAATGCCCTTCAAAGAGTATGATATCATCTTGGGCATGGATTGGTTAGCCAGGCATCACGCTATGATTGACTGTAAACTAAAGACAGTCACTTTTGGTCTCCCTCTGTACGGTGATGTGGTAATACATGGGGAGAGGCATTTACCACCATCAAACATCATTTCGGCTGCACTAGCCAGAAAGATGATCCGAAAGAGGTGTGAAGCATACCTAGCACATGTGATAGACACCCAAGTGGGGAGCCCAGCATTGAGGGACATCCCTATTGTATGTGACTTTCCGGATGTGTTTCCTGATGAATTGCCAGGATTACCTCCAGAAAAAGAGGTGCAGTTTGAGATTGATGTTATGTGTAACACCCCTAAGTTCGGTAGTGCGTTCTGCTGTTCCGGTGACCAGTGTTGTCCGGACAGCTAGGATGCCTAGAACCACACTTCAATGTGAGTGAGGAGACATAAAATAATGAAATACAAGAAAATAAAATACAAGAAAAACAAAGGAAAAATAATAGCAAAGAAATGTGATCAAGTTAAACGAGCCGGGAAACCT
Organism: Hevea brasiliensis; assembly: GCF_030052815.1. Lineage (NCBI taxonomy): Eukaryota > Viridiplantae > Streptophyta > Magnoliopsida > Malpighiales > Euphorbiaceae > Hevea > Hevea brasiliensis. The sequence continues at coordinate 38,824,548 of NC_079503.1, read as the reverse complement.
AACGATGGGTGATCAGACTTTGGGAAGTCACAGTGGATCGTTGACTAGCTCGGATCATGGGAACTCGGAAAACATTTTTAGGACTTAAATAGACCCTTATTGAAGAATAAATATCATTAGAAAGATCAAAGAAAAATTAAATAATTAGTACAAAGAAAAGTGAGAAATCGAAAAACGGACAAAACTCGGTGTTACCGAAAAATCGGGAATGCAACCCGAACAGGGCCATTATGGTCATTTGACATCCCGAAGTGTCTTTTGACCTAAATGTCCATTAAAAATAAATAATATTGCACTTAGAAAATAAAATGAAAAATTAGTTTAGTGGTACCTAATACAAATAGCTAAAATCATGGGTTAATGTGGAATAAATGCACATTTGGCTTATTATATGATTATTTGGAGTTAGTGGACCATTAAAAGATTAATTAAACACATAGTGGGGCAGGTGTACTTCTATTATACCATCAGAAAATTTCATCTTCTCCATTGTACCAAAGTTGCCGTGAATGAAGGTGAGAGAAAACTCCATGGGCGTTTCATGCAAGCTCACTTAACCTCCCCATTTTCAACTCCAATCCCTTAAGTGGCTTCATGAAAGTTTGTCTACTCATCACAAGGAAGAGTTTGATACCAAATTTGAGAAGTTTAAGCAAGGTTTAACAAGCTCCAACCATAAGGTAAGTTAGCATTTTTGAAGATTTCTTTGATAAACTTTGTATACATGTTATGGGTGTTGGTATTGTGAAGAAAATTTTTAAGTTTGAAGAGTATTGAGATATCCATTTTTGGGCAGCCATGTAATAATGTATTGATGAAGTATTTGTACATATAATTGATGAGAATTATGTTGGTTGTGATGATTTAATAACCTAGTGAATTACTTCATATTTATAAGGTGATTTTTGCACTTGGAATGGGATTTAATGAATTGTAGGACACTTGGTGTTGAAGGACAATTTCGGCAGCTTGGGGACACTTGAATAAATGTATGTATTCATGGAAGTGTTGGCAGAATGTTGACATAGAAGGATTGATGGATATGTGTATGAAATTATTTTGTAAAGTGTATGTGAGAATTAGTGATGTTTAGGTGTGTATGTGATTGTATTTAGACTTTGTAAATGTGAACTTTAATTGGTGTATTGAAGATAATTGTAATCTGCCCAAAGTGAGGATAATGTAAAGTGGGATGTGGTTTTGGTAATGTACCAAAACAGATTTGGTAGGGAAGTAAACATATTGCAAGGTAAATGTGTGTAATTGATGTGTGTTAAGCAAAGTAACCAAGGGCAGTGTACATTTTAGCCAATAAGTTTAAATGTGTAACCTCAATTGGTATGAGACCAATTGGAGGTGGAACTAGGCACAAAATGTGCCAACTTTCATTGAGAAAGCATACCAAAATTCTGCTTGCAAGGTGACCTAAGAAAATGACCAATTCGGATTAGGTGCAATTAGGACCTGAAAAATGACCAATTGGGCAGCAGTGAGTGTTTAGGCCATAACTCACTCAAAACAGGTCCAATTGACCTGAAATTTTAACCATGAATAGTTAAGACCCATACCTACAAGTCTTATGAAGACACCAAAACCCAGAAATGACCAGAAACAAGACAAAAAGCTTGCATAAGTTCGAGTCCAAAAACTGGCCGAACCAGAGTTGACCAAATTGACCTAAAATTAACCTATTTTGATACCATTTGACCAGCAATAGTATAATGACTATAACTCGGTCTACTTAACTCGGATTGACCTAAAATTTTGCACCGCGTGCAATAAGACATAGATCTACAAGTTTGTAGTTTTGACCGAAACCCGAAAACCGAGGGAACTAGGTCGTCCGGTTAGGTCAAACTAGTATCCCGAAATCCAGCAATTTGCAATGAAATGCAAGAAAACGCAATATACATAGAATTGAGTTTGGTAACACGTACCAACCCTAAAACCCTATCGAATGTGACATATAAAGGACACTAAAACCTAATTTACCTAGAAAACATCGAGGGTCGACATATTAGGTTGACTAAGTAAATATTTGAATTCAGTGAATTATTTACCAAACACCATCGATAGAGACAGTTTAATTTAGTACTGAAACACTTCAAATTGTGTTTCTCAGTTAACAAGGACTCAGCAAAAGGGAAGGAAACACTGAGTCCGGATCAGGGAGACAGTCATCAGAGGTTTGTGCACAACTAGTTTTTAACTGATTTTGTTTTGAATATTTCATATGATTAAATGATATATTTTTCTTATGAATTATGTTTACCAAGCATTGGATTTAATTCAATGATTATTGAAATTGTTATAGTATGTATGAATTCAGCTTTGTGAAATGGTATTTCCACAAGTATTAAGCATTGTTATGGATTGAACAAATTATGTTTTGGAAAATTGTGATAGAACATGTTTTGAATTGTGATGGCAATTTTCATGGAAAAATGCAATTGTATGATTTGAATTGTGATGAGCATAAAACTTTATTGGATATTGAAATTGACTTTGAATCGAATTGTATTGTGATTTATGCTCACTAAATGGATTGTGATATTGTTTTATATCTCACTATAGATGCTTGACTAGGTTATTACCCGTCTCTCTCATTTGTTGAGAAGACAATGGAGTTAGTTGTGTTTTGATTACCATGGTACGTGCACAGGCTTAGATTTTCCTCTGATTTGAGGTTAGATCTAAGTTTATTTTATCGTTATTGTGATGGTACTGTGCACGATGATTCGACCTCCCCGACCATAGGGAGTTAGAATCTGATTCGACCTCCCCGACCATAGGGAGTTAGAATCACATTGAAGATGGCCCTATCGGATTAGTCTTGCATAGTTAGTGAGATAAAGAATGATTTTTTAGATACAACATGGTTTTGAGATAAAGATTGATTTTTGAGATACAGAATGGCTTTTGAATGGTAAGAAATTGTGATTTCAATTATGGTTTATGTATAATTGATTTTGTTGGAATTACTTAAATGGTTAGTCATGATTTGATAAATTGAATTTTGTGATCAAAGTCATTTATACAAATGATTTACATTATTGGCAATGAATATTTTGAGTTTTGAAATTTGATGAGTATTCAGATTCCCAATTTATTTACTGTAAATTTTGTCAATGTATATTGTACTATGTTTTAAATTATAGTTGTGCACCACTGAGTTCACCACTCAGCGATAGCTTTGTATGCTGTCGCAGGTAAGAAGAGCATAGAGCAGTAAGTAAATTTCCTTGAAGATATATTCAGATCAGCTCCAGGTATATCATAGGTATACCCATGTACATAGGTTTTGATGTATGCATGTAATAATATGTATGTAAATTATTTGAGCAGTTGTATAGAAACTCTTGTAAAATATTTTGGTATGTAATTAAATGTAAATTATTGTAAATGTAAATTTGAGATTTCATTTACTTGAATAGTTTTGTATTATATTTCTTGTATCTCAATCTTTGAAAAATCACTGCGGATTTGAGTTGAGAAAAATGTTGTGTTGAGAAAAATGTTGGAGTTGAGATTTGCAAATACATATTGAAGTGCTTTTTTACAGGTTTTCTGAAGAACTGTTTTATCCAAAATACAGATGGCACTCTGCCAAAATTTTTACAGAAATTCCAAATAAGTCAAATGTGTTTGTTCTATCACTTCAGTTCACAAAAGTTTTTAACACCTGTAAATAGCATCACCACTGTGAAAGAAGTAAGAAAAGTTTTTAAAATCCCTTATAGTGTATTTAATGGGTTATCAGTAGACGGAGTTGATAATTCATTAGGTATACTACGGGATCATGTCATGCCTTACAGAGGGGTAGGGTGTGACATGTTTTAGTGGTATCAGAGCAATGGTTTTAAAGTGAATTTTGAACTGTGAATTTGAAATCTTTTTATCGGTAACTACAACTGCTCAAATGTTTGATACATATAGTACATTTACATCATAAATGTGAACTAATGGAGAGGAATCTCCTTATGTTGGTTGTACAGGAATAGAAAATTCTGTGAAAAGAATGGAAGAGAAGAATGAGACAATAGAACAGTCTGTGATGGCAGAAGTACAAGTTGAGGCCCCAGCTCCACAAAATGTCGAAGGCCTGACTGTACCAGTTTTACCGGTACAAATTACTGCACAAATGGCCCAACAAATGGCCACTTTCTTTCAACAAATGGCTGATAATCTGTCAGCCCAAGCCCAAGTACAGACCCAACCCCCACAAGGGCAGTGTGAAATAGAAAAGAGTGAGAAACCCATGGGTCAGAGCTCGAACAGTAATTTGAGAAAGAGAAAAGAATTTGAGGAACCCCGAACTCAGGGATACGATAGAGGTGGATCATTAAGACAGAGACCACCAAGGTCTAGTCGTCGAACAAATAGAAGTTCCTACCCTTCCCGCCAATGTGAAACTTGTAGAAGATATCATGGAGGTATTTGTCGTAAGGCCTCTGGAGCCTATTACAATTGTGGAAAACTTGGACACTTTGCTAAAGATTGTGCTAAACCACCTCGATCTGCTCTCCGGAGTTCACAGACCGTCAGTCAGAGTCAAGATAGAAATAGAGTTGGTACTCCTCACCATTATAACACAGTGAATCAACCCGAATATAGTAGCGCACCGGTCGGAGAGTCCACTATGCGCCAAGTAAAAGGAGCAGAAACTTCAGATGTAGCTGCTGGTAAGTTCTTAATTTTAGTTATTATTTGATCCCAGCACTACTTACTTGTGTGTTAGTGTCAGAACTATATGTTCTGTTGTCATTCCTTTACATGGGAACGAATTTTGATGTATTAGTGACTAGTCCTTTAGGATAATAACTACAATAACAGGTATGGTTGACATTAATTTTGAAAGGATTGTTAGCCAAAAGTATTTTCTAACATACCGTAAATTATAAAGCTAATTGGCGAGCCTACTAATGTATGGCAAGAGAACCTAAAAGTAAGTTACAGTAATAGAATTGCTCTAGATGAGGGCAAAGATGTTACTGTTAGTAATTGTCAAAGGAAATTGTAATCAGAATCGGTTTGGGATATTAGTGGATTCGAGAAAGATAAGATGTTAGAAAACCTAGTCCATGAGGTTATAATGTAGTGACTATATAATGTTCTCGATGTTTGTAATGTAAGCTGCAGATTACAGTACCGACACGAGATTATTATGTAGAGCTACGTGCTTCCTCGTGGTACAATAAATTAAGAATATTTGTAAGTAATCTATAAATTGATACAGTTACACCCGAATAGAGTACTAATACTGGAAATAAATATGAAAATTTTAGTCAGAAATTTAAAACTTCAGAACTAGCCTGTCGAAAGACTACACTTGTAAGGTAGCTGGAGTCAGTAACTCGGTTACAATAATGTGAACTACCAGTACCACAGTAATTGCTATAAGCTTAGAGATATCAGTACAACGTATCATCCTCAGACAGATGGACAATTGAAACAAGTAATTTAGGTAAATTCGGAAACTCATTGAGTTCCTATAAATAATGAAATGAAATGATAAAAATAACCTGTAAAATGTGATAAGCCCTCAAGAATATATCGAGAACTTGTGTCATTGAATCAGAGAGGAGATGGGACAGATACATCCCACTAACAGAATTTGTATACATTAATAAGTGTCAAGCTAGCATACAAGTGGCACCCTATGAAACATTGTAAGGGAACAGATAACTATGGATTTTGTGATGAGATTTCTGAGGACACAGAATAGTCATGATGCATTATAGGTTATAATTGACAGACTAACCAAGTCTGCTCACTTTTTGCCAGTTCGGATGGACTATAGCCTGGAAAGATTGGCCAGATTGTACATATATGAGATTATAAAACTGCATGGAGTGCCAGTATCAATTGTGTCTGACAGAGATCCTAGGTTCACTTCTAGATTCTGGGGTAGTCTTCAGAGAGCCCTAGGAACTAGATTGAACTTCAGCACAGCATTCCACCCATAGACAGATGGCCAGTCTGAGAGGGTTATTCAGATATTGGAGGATATGCTACGGGCTTGTGTGATTGAATTTGAAGGTAGTTGGAATACACACTTGCCTTTGATTGAGTTTGCTTATAACAACAGCTAGCAATCAAGCATTGGGATGCCTCCATATGAAGCTTTGTATGGTAGGAAGTGCAAAACTCCCTTATGTTGGGATGAAGTAGATGAAAGGAAGATGATTGGGCTAGAAATTGTTTAGCAGATAGAGGAAAAGATCAGATTGATCAGAGATAGACTCAAGGCTGCATCAGACCGTCAGAAGTCCTATGTTGATCTAAAGAGAAGAGATATTGAGTACGCAGTGGGTGATAAGGTATTCCTCAAAGTTTCTCCTTAGAAGAGGATTATGAGATTTGGCAGAAAGGGGAAACTGAGTCCTCGTTTCATCGGACCATATGAAGTTCTGGAAAGAGTGGGTCCTTTGGCATATCGGTTGGCATTACCTCCAGAGCTAGCAAGGATACACAGTGTCTTCCATGTGTCCATGTTAAGGAGGTACAGATCAGACCCATCTCATTTACTGTCAGTTGAAGAGATTGAAGTAAATCCAGACCTTTCATATGAGGAAGAACCCATAAAAATTCTGGCATATGAGGTGAAGCAGCTGAGGAACAAACAGATACACCTGGTTAAAGTGCTGTGGAACCATCATTCAGGCCAGGAAGCTACTTGGGAACGTGAAGAGGATATGAGGAGACAGCACCCACAGCTGTTCAGAGACTAACGCCAGGTAAAATTTCGAGACGAAATTTATTTTAAGGGGGAGAGAATTGTAACACCTCTAAGTTTGGTAGTGCGTTCTGCTGTTCCGGTGACCAGTGTTGTCCGGACAGCTAGGATGCCTAGAACCACACGTCAATGTGAGTGAGGAGACATAAAATAATGAAATACAAGAAAAGAAAATACAAGAAAAACAAAGGAAAAATAATAGCAAAGAAATGTGATCAAGTTAAACGAGCCGGGAAACCTAACGATGGGTGATCAAGATCGGGAAGTCACGGCGTGGACCGTTGACTAGCTCGGATCATGGGAACCCTGGAAAACATTTTTAGGACTTAAATAGACCCTTATTGAAGAATAAATATCATTAGAAAGATTAAAAAAAAATTAAATAATTAGTACAAAGAAAAGTGAGAAATCAAAAAACGGACAAAACCCGGTGTTACCGAAAAATCGGGAATGCAGCTCGAACAGGGGCATTATGGTCATTTGACATCCCAAAGTGTCTTTTGACCAAAATTTCCATTAAAAATAAATAATATTACACTTAGAAAATAAAATGAAAAATTAGTTTAGTGGTACCTAATACAAATAGCTAAAATCATGGGTTAATGTGGAATAAATGCACATTTGGCTTATTATATGATTATTTGGAGTTAGTGGACCATTAAAGGATTAATTAAACACATAGTGGGGCAGGTGTACTTCCATTATACCATCAGAAAATTTCATCTTCTCCATTGTACCAAAGTTGCCGTGAATGAAGGTGAGAGAAAACTCCATGGGCGTTTCATGCAAGCTCACTTAACCTCCCCATTTTCAACTCCAATCCCTTAAGTGGCTTCATGAAAGTTTGTCTACTCATCACAAGGAAGAGTTTGATATCAAATTTGAGAAGTTTAAGCAAGGTTTAACAAGCTCCAACCATAAGGTAAGTTAGCATTTTTGAAGATTTCTTTGATAAACTTTGTATACATGTTATGGGTGTTGGTTTTGTGAAGGAAATTTTTAAGTTTGAAGAGTATTGAGATATCCATTTTTGGGCAGCCATGTAATCATGTATTGATGAAGTATTTGTACATATAATTGATGAGAATTATGTTGGTTGTGATGATTTAATAACCTAGTGAATTACTTCATATTTATAAGGTGATTTTTGCACTTGGAATGGGATTTAATGAATTGTAGGACACTTGGTGTTGAAGGACAATTTCGGCAGCTTGGGGACACTTGAATAAATGTATGTATTCATGGAAGTGTTGGCAGAATGTTGACATAGAAGGATTGATGGATATGTGTATGAAATTAATTTGTAAAGTGTATGTGAGAATTAGTGATGTTTAGGTGTGTATGTGATTGTATTTAGACTTTGTAAATGTGAACTTTAATTGGTGTATTGAAGATAATTGTAAGACATAGATCTACAAGTTTGTAGTTTTGACCAAAACCTGAAAACTGAGGGAACTAGGTCGTCCGGTTAGGTCAAACTAGTATCCCGAAATCCAGCAATTTGCAATGAAATGCAAGAAAACGCAATATACATAGAATTGTGTTTGGTAACACGTACCAACCCTAAAACCCTATCGAATGTGACATATAAAGGACACTAAAACCTAATTTACCTAGAAAACATCGAGGGTCGACATATTAGGTTGACTAAGTAAATATTTGAATTCAGTGAATTATTTGTCAAACATTATCGATAGAGATAGTTTAATTTAGTACTGAAACACTTCAAATTGTGTTTCTCAGTTAGTAAAGACTCAGGAAAAGAGAAGGAAACACTGAGTCCGACTGTGAGACGATCATCGAGGTTTGTGCACAGCTAGTTTTTAACTAATTTTGTTTTGAATATTTCATATGATTAAATGACATATTTTCTTATGTATTATGTTTAACAAGCATTGGATTTAATTCAATGATTATTGAAAATTGTTATAGTATGTATGAATTTAGCTTTGTGAAATGGTATTTCCATAAGTATTAAGCATTGTTATGGATTGAATAAATTATGTTTTGGAAAATTGTGATAGAACATGTTTTGAATTGTGATAGTAATTTTCATGGAAAAATGCAATTGTATGATTTGAATTGTGATGAGCATAAAACTTTATTGGATATTGAAATTGACTTTGAATCGAATTGTATTGTGATTTATGCTCACTAAATGGATTGTGATATTGTTTTATATCTCACTATAGATGCTTGACTAGGTTATTACCCGTCTCTCTCATTTGTTGAGAAGACAATGGAGTTAGTTGTGTTTTGATTACCATGGTACGTGCACAGGCTTAGATTTTCCTCTGATTTGAGGTTAGATCTAAGTTTATTTTATCGTTATGGCCCTTGCAGAAGTGTAACACCCCCGTTGCATAGCCTGGTAGATTTCACTGTTCCGGTGACCGGTGTCGGTCCGGAAAATTAATGGGATTAGGGCACACTTAAGACAACATGAGAAGCCATAAACACAAATAATTAGTAATGTTTAATTAGTTAACTATAAATAAGAAAAACAGAACATAAGAGGTTAAACGAGCCGAGAGTCACAGCGATGAGTGACCTCCTCGAATGATCATGAAGTCATTTTAAACTCAAATTTCAACCGTAAAAGTGACGTTGCGGTCCTTAGGACCCTTATGGACAAATTGGAAAAGAGAAAATCGAGAAAAAGAATCATAAGTCAGTCAAATAATTAGGTCAGGAAGCCGGAAGAAATATTGGATTATTTGCAAACCGGGATGAACCGGCGAGGGGCGATTTGGTCAATTGACCCCGAGAGCTGACTCCTGACCTAACTGTCAAATAAAATCGGAGAAAAGAAAATTTCGGAATTGAGAATTAAATTAAAGAACTAATCGAAAAAAAAAAAAAAAAGAAAGAAGATGGAAAAGTCAAAGTGATGACATCATGTATGATGTCATAAAGGCTTAATTGATTTATTTTATTAATTTGGGAATTTTGGTCTTCCTAAGACATAAAAGAAAAGAAAAGAAAAGAAAAAAAAATATAATAAAGTCATCTTCTTCATAAAAAACGTGACTCTCTCTCCCTCACCCTCTCCCTCACCCAAAACCTCAATTAAAGCTCATTTTGAGCTTGATCAAATCCCTAATTCCACCATAGAAAAATTAGCCACCATAGTTAAAGCTTATCTAGGCAACTTGAGAAGTGGATTGAGCAAGAAAGAAAGAAGGAAAATTTGAAGAAAAGGAGGAAGAAAATTCTGCTCAAGGTTGGTAATACAAGCCTTAATTTTTCTTTGTTTAATTAGTGTTTATATGGCATTAAGAGCTTGTAAATAACCTTAAAATGAAAAAAAAATGTGGTGAAGAACAAACTGAATTTTGGGGCAGCTTGAGAGGAGTATGGTTTGCATGAATATGATGCAATTGAATGAGTTTAGAAACCTTACTTAGTTAAATGATTAACATTAAAATCATTAGAAGTAGTTAAATGCAAGAGTTAGTGAGATTAGGGTTTCAATGCTAGGGTTTATAAACCAAAATTTGGAGAAATGCAAAAATGACATGTTGGACCTATTGTGAAGTGAAATAATGGTCAATTATGACCAAATAACTTGTGTGGGAATGATAGGAATGAAAACTAAATTCGGAGGTAAATGGTCATGCTGCTGGCAGCATGACCAAACCCACTTTGAAGGACCAAAACTCAAATTTTACAAGTCCAATTGATATGCCACCAATTGGAGATGAAAATAAACATAAAAGAGCACAATTTTCATTAAGGAACCATAGCCAAAAACTGACCAAAACTTGGTGAAACAATTGACCAAAGTGAGTTGATAGCAGGCTGCCATCAGATAACTGACCAAATGAACAGTAACTGTTCATTTGGTCATAACTCGAGCTAGGTAGGTCAAATTGACCTGAAATTTTACCAGCAATTAGATATGATATAGATCTAAAACTTTCATGAAGAACACCAACCCAAATTAGGCCATTAACCCTTTCAAAATTATTGAGCAAAATTAAATTACTGTACTGAGATTCTGCAGAATTTTCATTGAGCAGCAATGTTTGGATGGCTCTAACTCTCTCTAGAAAACTCGGATTTAGGCGATTCTTGAACCGATGGAAACCTAAGACATAGTACAACATTTCATATGAAGAAAGTGAGACCAAATTATGAACTTAACTTGGTCAAATTATTAACCAAAGTTGGACCAAAAATCTGCCAGCACTAAAATCTCAAGATGAACAAAGACATGTGAATAGTAAACTTATTTTGGCCATAACTTGAGCTACAAAACTCTGATTGGGGTGATCCAAAAATGAGAATACACTTAAGACAATAAGGAACATTTTCTATGAAGGAAGTTTTGTCAAATTCCAACAGTAGATCGACCAATGGAACAGTACAACTTCGGAGAACCAAAACCGAAAATTGGCAATTTTGCCAAAATGACCTAAGCTTTAAACAAATGACCAAAACCAACAAGTTTGGTGACCAAAATGTGGTATGTGGGTGAAGTTGGAGTTCCCATACCCATTAAGCCTTAGAAAGTCAATAATTTGACTTGAATAGTGCAGTGAATAGTAACTCGAAACACAAAATTTCGAGAACGTCGAATTTAACACGTTAGAGCTAGGTAAATGTGAAGTTAAGTTTATTTTGGATTTATTTTAAGTTTTAGTACTGAAACATTGGAAAATTTCGTGTTTCAGTGGAAAAGAATATCGGGACAGAACCCGAGGAGTCGAGTCAAGGCCAACAGGCGACTCGTTTGAGGTTTGTGCATAACATATACTTTTATAATCATCTTTTGCATAATGTTTTGAATAATGTGAAATATTGGATTATAGCATTTTTATGATGTTTGATTTAAATTGTGAAAGTTATTGTGTATATTTGAAATGACAATGTTTAGCAAATTGTTAAGATAAGTTTTGAAACCACAGTGTCATGACCATATATTTGAACACCTCACTAGCACGACTAGTGGGGGTAATTAGTTTCGAATTTTGATTCCTTCTCTGGAGAAGTGTTGAGGTGTGCCAGTAGAAGAGGATGTGAATGGATATCCATATATTTGAGCTAGCTAGCCTGTGATATGATTTCTCTTTAGCCTCTGGCTATTGAGATTCATGTGATTTCTCTTTAGCCTCTGGCTATTGAGATTCTATTTGTTTCGAATGGCGTGATCTAACTGTGAGTTTTATGAAATGTGTTTTGATACTTTGAAATGAACTTGGCTTACATGTAAAATCTTACAATGCATAATTGTATTAAATTTTCATGTTTAGCCAAATTTTTGAATGAATGTGCTTTAAGTTTTGCATAAAGATTATTTTAGTATATTGTGCACCACTGAGTCCTAGTACTCAGCGATAGCTTTTATTGCTGTCGCAGATACAGAGACTAGAGGAGCAGCAGACTGAGCTGCTGAGGTGTGAGAAGCTACCAGCCTAAAGTTTTCGGGTATAATTTATACCCTAACTGTAAATACTTCTTTTGATGTATATATTGCACATAAATGTATGGACATGTAAAAATGGGTCTTGAGCAGCTTGTACACAAATTTGTATGAAGTTTGTAATAAAGTTTAGTTTGTGTTTCTTTTGATATAAATTTGTAAGGTTGTGTATAAATTATTTTGTTTTTAATGAAATATGAATGATATTGATTGACAGTATTTTGAGAAATTGATTGAGTTTGATTGTGAAACCGAAGTAGGGGTTGAGAAAAACTTTTAGAAGTGCTTTTTACAGGTATTTGAAGAACGGTTTTCTCAAAATACAGAGGAAACTCTGTCAAAATTTTTACAGAATTTACGGAAAACTAAAATGGACCAAAAATATTAACTAGTTTTAATTTTAACTAAATGTTTTAAATACTGATTAGAAATGCTCACCACTTGTCAAAGATAAGAAAATTGTTTTAAAATCCCTTGTAGGGTACTTAATGAGTTATCGGTAGGTGAAGTTCGGTAGTTCATTAGGTATTCTACAGGATCATGTTATGCCTTACAGAGGGGTAAGGTGTAACATCTTTTAGTGGTATCAGAGCAAATTTTTGAATTATGTTTTAAATTGTGAATTTGTGTCTTTTCTTTGTTAAGTACAACTGCTCAATGTCCATAATTGTTATATACAGTGCATTACATCATGAATGTGAACTAACGGAGGGAAATCTCCTTGTGTTACTTGTTCAGGAGATACCCTAACTTCAGCCTGAAATGGAAGAAGGGGATCGCTCAGTTGAGCAGTCTGTTGAAGCTGAGGCACAAGGGGAAGCCCCAGCTTTACTGAATGTCAGTGGGTCAGTAGCACCAGCCCCACAAATGCCGCAGTTCCCTGCACAGTTTGCACAGCAGATGGCGGCAATGTTTCAACAAATGGCTGGGGGTATGCCTGCTCAAGCTCCACCCCAACCACCTGTGACACAACCACTGCCTCCAGCCAGACAGTATGATAAGTTATTAAAGTATGGGGCTGCAGAATTTAAGGGTACGGTGGACCCTTTAAAGGCAGAGCAATGGCTTGAAAGGATGGACAGAGTGTTTAAGAAATTGCACTGCCCAGATGAGCTGAAATTTGAATACTCTGTGTCGCTACTGCAAGGGGATGCGTATGACTGGTGGAAGACCATCCCCACGGCTTTGAACCACCAGTGTTGACCTGGGATGACTTCATTAGATAGTTCAGACAGAAATACATCCCAGATGCATATGTTGATCAGAAGTTGCAAGAATTTTTGAGTTTGAAACAAGGAAATCGATCAGTGGCAGAGTATGAGAGGGAGTTCTCCCGCTTAAGTCATTATGCTGAGAGTCTCCTTACTACCAGTAAGGCAAGATGCAAGAGATTTGAGACGGGTTTGAAGCCCAGCATAAGGATGCAAGTTGTGGGATTTCGACACAACAACTTCTCAGAACTTATGTCTCAAGCACTTGAACTGGAGAGAGTTGAAGCAGAAGCAACCCCAGTGAAGGAAAAAGCCGAGAAATTAGAAAAAGACAAGGGGGGAAAATCAGTCGAGCAGAGTTCTGGTGCTACCTCTGGAAAGAGAAAGAAGTTTAGTGGACCTAGCAGGGGTCGGGGAGGAAGATTTAGTAGAGGCAGATTTTCCGGACAGAGACCCCCTAGGTCTGGTCAGCAGTCGAGCAGGGGTTCACAGTCTGCCCGCCCCTGTGAGACTTGTGGCAAGATTCATGGGGGGGAATGCTATTGGGCCACTGGAGCCTGTTTTAACTGTGGAGGCAAGGGCCATATAGCTAAAGACTGTACTAGTGCTCCGAGATATGGTCCAGCTCCTACTACTGCCGAGGGATCTATTCGCAGTCCCGCTCCTGAGGTTCACGGCCAAGGTGAGGAAGAGGCAGAGGTAGAGGCACTGCTTCAGGCAGTCAGGGCACAATTGGTCAGTCAGGACAAGGAAGTGCTTCAACCAGAATCTACGCAATGAGACAGCGTGAAGAGGCTGAGACTTCTGATGTGGTAGCTGGTATATTCTTTATCTCTGATCAAGAAGTATTTGTATTGTTTGATCCGGGTTCAACCCATTCATATGTTAGTGCTAGCATAGTCAGTTCACTTGCTGTTCCATGTGTGCAAATGGGTTTTGAAGTGCTAGTAACTAGTCCGTTAGGACAAGAGGTCCGGGTCAATAGAATTTATAGAGACTGTCCTTTGGTAATCCAAGGACATGTTTTCCTGTCAGACTTGATTGAAATGCCCTTCAGAGAGTATGATATCATCTTGGGCATGGATTGGTTAGCCAGGCATCACGCCATGATTGGATCAGAGATCAAGACAGTCACTTTTGGTCTCCCTTTGTACGATGATGTGGTAATACATGGGGAGAGGCATTTATTGCCATCAAACATCATTTCGGCTGCATTAGCCAGAAGAATGATCAGAAAGGGGTGTGAAGCATACTTGGCACATGTGATAGACACCCAAGTGGGGAGTCCAGCACTAAGGGACATCCTTACGGTATGTGACTTTCCGGATGTATTTCCTGATGAACTACCAGGATTACCTCCAGAAAGAGAAGTGCAATTTGAGATTAATGTTATGCCTGGTGTGGACCCAATCTCCATAACGCCATATAGAATGGCACCTGCAGAATTGAAAGAATTGAAAGTGCAGTTGCAAGAATTGCTTGACAAGGGCTTTATCCGCCCTAGTGTGTCACCTTGGGGAGCGCCAGTGTTGTTTGTAAAGAAGAAAGATGGCACTCTCCGCTTGTGTATTGATTATCGGCAGTTGAATAAGGTGACAATAAAGAATAGATATCCATTGCCCCGCATTGATGACTTGTTTGATCAGTTAAGGGGTGCAGCTGTGTTCTCCAAAATTGACCTGAGATCAGGTTATTATCAGCTGAAAGTTCAAGAGCAGAGTATTTCAAAAACTGCCTTCAGAACCCGCTATGGCCATTATGAGTTCTTGGTCATGCCATTCGGGTTAACTAATGCTCCGGCTGCTTTTATGGATCTGATGAACACTATCTTCAGACCTTACCTCGACCAGTTTGTTGTGGTATTCATTGATGATATATTGGTCTATTCGAGGAATGCAGAAGAGCATGATAGACATCTGCGGATTGTACTGCAGATTTTGAGGGAGAAACAGCTATATGCCAAATTGTCGAAATGTGAATTTTGGCTGAAGGAGATATCTTTCTTGGGGCATGTAGTATCAGAAGAGGGCATCAAGGTAGATCCAAGTAAGATTGAAGCCGTCCCCACTGGAGGCCACCTAAAATGTCACGAGATTCGTAGTTTCTGGTTTAGCCGATACTATCGAAGAATTGTGAAGGGAATCTCAATGTTGGCATCTCCATTGACCAAGCTGCTAAGAAAAGATGTAAAATTTCGGTGACGGATAAATGCCACAGAGTTTTGATGAATTGAAGAGATGTTTGATCAAGCTCAGTCTAACTTTACCTACCTGTAAAGAATATACAGTATATAGTGACGCTTCTCACAATGGGTTAGGCTGTGTATTGATGCAAGATCGAAATGTCATTGCCTATGCATCACGCCAGCTAAAACCGCATGAGAGGAACTATCCAACACATGATTTGGAGCTTGCAGCTATTGTGTTTGCTCTTAAAATCTGGAGGCATTATTTGTATGGGGAGAAGTGCTACATCTATACAGATCATAAGAGTTTGAAATATTTGGGCACCCAGAAAGAGCTGAATTTGAGACAGAGGAGATGGTTAGAGTTGATAAAAGACTATGATTGTCTGATAGACTATCAGCTAGGGAAAGCTAATGTTGTGGCTGACGCCTTAAGTCGCAAGACTATGGCAAGTCTACGAGTTACTCCTTTGTCTTTGGTACATGAGTTGAGATCATTACATGCTAGTTTAGAGATTAATGATGATGGGCAGACAGCAATTGCATGGCATGTACAGCCAGTGTTGATTGATCAGATTAGAATGGCTGCTCAGAATGATCAAAAGTATCAGAAGTTGATGGAAGAAGTCCGACAGGTAAGAAACCGTAATTCTCAATCGAGATGATGGTCTATTGCTACACCAGGCGTAATATGTGTTCCTAATGATGTTGATTTGAGGCGATCATTTTGAAGGAAGCACATGAGTCTCCTTTGCCATGCACCGGTGGCACAAAAATGTATAGGGGGCTAAAGGAGCATTACTGGTGGATGGGTATGAAAAGAGATGTGGCAGAGTTTGTATCCAAATGCCTAACTTGTCAGCAAATAAAGGCAGAGCATCAAGTACCCACTGGGTTGTTACATCCACTACCAATACCAGAGTGGAAATGGGAGAGAATAACGATGGATTTTGTAATGGGACTTCCGAGGACACAGAAGAGTCATGATGCAGTTTGGGTCATTGTTGACAGACTAACTAAATCTGCTCATTTACAGCAAGTCCGTATGGACTACAATTTAGAAAGATTGGCCAAGTTATACATCGATGAGATTGTGAGATTGCATGGAGTGCCAGTATCTATCGTGTCAGACAGAGATCCTAGGTTCACTTCTAGATTATGGGGTAGTCTTCAGAGAGCCCTAGGAACTAGATTGAACTTTAGTATTGCATTCCACCCACAGACAGATGGCCAGTCTGAGAGGGTAATTCAGATTTTGGAGGACATGCTACGGGCTTGTGTGATTGAGTTTGAGGGTAGTTGGGATACACACTTGCCTTTGATTGAGTTTGCTTACAACAACAGCTACCAATCAAGCATTGGGATGCCTCCATATGAAGCTTTGTATGGCAGAAAATGTAGAACCCCGTTGTGTTGGGATGACGTGGGTGAAAGAAAGATGATCGGACCCGAAATTGTTCAACAGACTGAAGAGAAAATCCGGGTGATCAGAGATCGACTTAAAGCTGCATCAGATCGTCAGAAGTCCTACATTGATCTGAAGAGAAGGGATATTGAGTATACAGTGGGTCAGAAAGTTTTCCTCAAGGTTTCTCCTTGGAAGAGGATTATGAGATTCGGCAGAAAGGGGAAACTAAGTCCTCGTTTTATCGGGCCATATGAGGTTCTGGAAAGAGTGGGTCCTTTGGCATATCGGTTGGCACTACCTCCAAAGTTGGAGAAGATACATAATGTCTTCCATGTGTCCATGTTGAGGAGGTACCGATCAGACCCATCTCATGTACTACCAGTAGAAGAAATAGAAGTGAATCCAGACCTCACATATGAAGAAGAACCCATAAAGATTCTGGCTTATGAGGTGAAGCAGCTACGGAATAAGCAGATACCGTTGGTAAAAGTGCTGTGGAACCATCATTCGGGCCAAGAAGCTACTTAGGAACGAGAGGAGGACATGAGGAGACAACACCCACACTGCTCAGAGATTGATACTGTAAAAATTTGAGACGAAATTTATTTAAGGGGGAGAATTGTAACACCCCGTTGCATAGCACAGTAGATTTCATCGCTCCTGGTGTCGGTCCGGAAAATTAATGGGATTAGGGCCACACTTTAGACAACATGAGAAGCCATAAACACAAATAATTAGTACTGTTTAATTAGTTAACTATAAATAAGAAAAACAGAACATAAGAGGTTAAACGAGCCGAGAGTCACAAATGATGAGTGACCTCCTGAAAGATCACAAGTCGTTTTAAACTCAAATTTCGAACCGTAACAAGTGACGCTGCGGTCCTTAGGACCCTTATGGACACAGTGGAAAAGAGAAAATCACGAAAAAGAACTGTTAATTCAGTCAAATAATTAGGTCAGGGAGCCGGAAGAAATATTGGATTATTTGCAAACCGGGATGAACCGGCGAGGGGCGATTTGGTCAATTGACCCCGAGAGCTGACTCCTGACCTAACTGTCAAATAAAATCGGAGAAAAGAAAATTTCGGAATTGAGAATTAAATTAAAGAACTAATCGAAAAATAAATAAAAAAAAAAAGAAAGAAGATGGAAAAGTCAAAGTGATGACATCATGTATGATGTCATAAAGGCTTAATTGATTTATTTTATTAATTTGGGAATTTTGGTCTTCCTAAGACATAAAAGAAAAGAAAAGAAAAGAAAAAAAAATATAATAAAGTCATCTTCTTCATAAAAAACGTGACTCTCTCTCCCTCACCCTCTCCCTCACCCAAAACCTCCATTAAAGCTCATTTTGAGCTTGATCAAATCCCTAATTCCACCATAGAAAAATTAGCCACCATAGTTAAAGCTTATCTAGGCAACTTGAGAAGTGGATTGAGCAAGAAAGAAAGAAGGAAAATTTGAAGAAAAGGAGGAAGAAAATTCTGCTCAAGGTTGGTAATACAAGCCTTAATTTTTCTTTGTTTAATTAGTGTTTATATGGCATTAAGAGCTTGTAAATAACCTTAAAATGAAAAAAAAAATGTGGGGAAGAACAAACTGAATTTTGGGGCAGCTTGAGAGGGGTATGGTTTGCATGAATATGATGCAATTGAATGAGTTTAGAAACCTTACTTAGTTAAATGATTAACATTAAAATCATTAGAAATAGTTAAATGCAAGAGTTAGTGAGATTAGGGTTTCAATGCTAGGGTTTATGAACCAAAATTTGGAGAAATGCATAAATGACATGTTGGACCTATTGTGAAGTGAAATAATGGTCAATTATGACCAAATAACTTGTGTGGGAATGATAGGAATGAAAACTAAATTCGGAGGTAACCCACTTTGAAGGACCAAAACTCAAATTTTACAAGTCCAATTTATATGCCACCAATTGGAGATGAAAATAAACATAAAAGAGCACAATTTTCATTAAGGAACCATAGCCAAAAACTGACCAAAACTTGGTGAAACAATTGGCCAAAGTGAGTTGATAGCAGGCTGCCACTGCACTAAACTGACCAAATGAACAGTAACTGTTCATTTGGTCATAACTCGAGCTGGGTAGGTCAAATTGACCTGAAATTTTACCAGCAATTAGATATGATATAGATCTAAAACTTTCATGAAGAACACCAACCCAAATTAGGCCATTAACCCTTTCAAAATCATTGAGAAAAATTAAATTACTGTACTGAGATTCTGCAGAATTTTCATTGAGCAGCAATGTTTGGATGGCTCTAACTCTCTCTAGAAAACTCGGATTTAGGCGATTCTTGAACCGATGGAAACCTAAGACATAGTACAACATTTCATATGAAGAAAGTGAGACCAAATTATGAACTTAACTTGGTCAAATTATTAACCAAAATTGGACCAAAAATCTGCCAGCACTAAAATCTCAGTATGAACAGTACATGTGAACAGTAAACTTATTTTGGCCATAACTTGAGCTACAAAACTCCGATTGGGGTGATCCAAAAATGAGAATACACTTAAGACAATAAGGAACATTTTCTATGAAGGAAGCTTTGTCAAATTCCAACAGTAGATCGACCAATGGAACAGTACAACCGAGAACCAAAACCGAAAATTGGCAATTTTGCCAAAATGACCTAAGCTTTAAACAAATGACCAAAACCAACAAGTTTGGTGACCAAAATATGGTATGTGGGTGAAGTTGGAGTTCCCATACCCATTAAGCCTTAGAAAGTCAATAATTTGACTTGAATAGTGCAGTGAATAGTAACCCGAAACACAAAATTTCGAGAACGTCGAATTTAACACGTTAGAGCTAGGTAAATATGAAGTTAAGTTTATTTTGGATTTATTTTAAGTTTTAGTACTGAAACATTGGAAAATTTCGTGTTTCAGTGGAAAAGAATACCGATGTAACTCCGAGGAGTCGAGTCAAGGCCAACAGCGACTGCTTGAGGTTTGTGCACAACATATACTTTTATAATCATCTTTTGCATAATGTTTTGAATAATGTGAAATATTGGATTATAGCATTTTTATGATGTTTGATTTAAATTGTGAAAGTTATTGTGTATATTTGAAATGACAATGTTTAGCAAATTGTTAAGATAAGTTTTGAAACCACAGTGTCATGACCATATATTTGAACACCTCACTAGCACGACTAGTGGGGGTAATTAGTTTCGAATTTTGATTCCTTCTCTGGAGAAGTGTTGAGGTGTGCCAGTAGAAGAGGATGTGAATGGATATCAATATATTTGAGCTAGCTAGCCTGTGATATGATTTCTCTTTAGCCTCTGGCTATTGAGATTCATGTGATTTCTCTTTAGCCTCTAGCTATTGAGATTCTATTTGTTTCGAATGGCGTGATCTAACTGTGGGTTTTATGAAATGTGTTTTGATACTTTGAAATGAACTTGGTTTACATGTAAAATCTTACAATGCATAATTGTATTAAATTTTCATGTTTAGCCAAATTTTTGAATGAATGTGCTTTAAGTTTTGCATAAAGATTATTTTAGTATATTGTGCACCACTGAGTCCTAGTACTCAGTGATAGCTTTATCATTGCCGCAGATACAGAGACTAGAGGAGCAGATCGAGTCACTGAGGTGTGAGAAGCTACTGACCTAAAGTTTTGGGTATAATTTATACCCTAATCAGAAATACTTCTTTTGATGTATATATTGCACATAAATGTATGGACATGTAAAAATGGGTCTTGAGCAGCTTGTACACAAATTTGTATGAAGTTTGTAATAAAGTTTAGTTTGTGTTTCTTTTGATATAAATTTGTAAGGTTGTGTATAAATTATTTTGTTTTTAATGAAATATGAATGATATTGATTGACAGTATTTTGAGAAATTGATTGAGTTTGATTGTGAAACCGAAGTAGGGGTTGAGAAAAACTTTTAGAAGTGCTTTTTACAGGTATTTGAAGAACGGTTTTCTCAAAATACAGAGGAAACTCTGTCAAAATTTTTACAGAATTTGTGGAAAACTAAAATGGACCAAAAATATTAACTAGTTTTAATTTTAACTAAATGTTTTAAATACTTATTAGAAATGCTCACCACTTGTCAAAGATAAGAAAATTGTTTTAAAATCCCTTGTAGGGTACTTAATGGGTTATCAGTAGGTGAAGTTCGGTAGTTCATTAGGTATTCTACGGGATCATGTTATGCCTTACAGAGGGGTAAGGTGTGACAGGAAGATTCATTATTGTGATGGTACTGTGCACGATGATTCGACCTCCCCGACCATAGGGAGTTAGAATCACATCGAAGATGGCCCTATCGGATTAGTCTTGCATAGTTAGTGAGATAAAGAATGATTTTTTAGATACAACATGGTTTTGAGATAAAGATTGATTTTTGAGATACATAATGGCTTTTGAATGGTAAGAAATTGTGATTTCAATTATGGTTTATGTATAATTGATTTTGTTGGAATTACTTAAATGGTTAGTCATGATTTGATAAATTGAATTTTGTGATCAAAGTCATTTATACAAATGATTTACATTATTGGCAACGGATATTTTGAGTTTTGAAATTTGATGAGTATTCAGATTCCCAATTTATTTACTGTAAATTTTGTCAATGTATATTGTATTATGTTTTAAATTATAGTTGTGCACCACTGAGTTCACCACTCAGCGATAGCTTTGTATGCTGTCGCAGGTAAGAAGGGCATAGAGCAGTAAGTAAATTTCCTTGAAGATATATTCAGATCAGCTCCAGGTATATCATAGGTATACCCATGTACATAGGTTTTGATGTATGCATGTAATAATATGTATGTAAATTATTTGAGCAGTTGTATAGAAACTCTTGTAAAATATTTTGGTATGTAATTAAATGTAAATTATTGTAAATGTAAATTTGAGATTTCATTTACTTGAATAGTTTTGTATTATATTTCTTGTATCTCAATCTTTGAAAAATCACTGCGGATTTGAGTTGAGAAAAATGTTGTGTTGAGAAAAATGTTGGAGTTGAGATTTGCAAATACATATTGAAGTGATTTTTTACAGGTTTTCTGAAGAACTGTTTTATCCAAAATACAGATGGCACTCTGCCAAAATTTTTACAGAAATTCCAAATAAGTCAAATGTGTTAGTTCTATCACTTCAGTTCACAAAAGTTTTTAACACCTGTAAATAGCATCACCACTGTGAAAGAAGTAAGAAAAGTTTTTAAAATCCCTTGTAGTGTATTTAATGGGTTATCAGTAGACGGAGTTGATAATTCATTAGGTATACTACGGGATCATGTCATGCCTTACAGAGGGGTAGGGTGTGACATTATGCTTGGTGCGGATCCAATCTCTATAACACCATATAGAATGGCACCTGCAGAATTGAAAGAGTTGAAAGTGCAATTGCAAGAATTGCTTGACAAGGGCTTTATCCGCCCTAGGGTGTAACGATTGGGCTCCAACTACTAGAGGAATTGTCCGCTTTGGCCATAAACCTTACGGTTTTGTCTCATAGGTGGAATGGAGAACTTTCTAGGAGGTCACCCATCCTAAGATTTCTCTCAAGCGAGCACGCTTAACCCTAGAGTTCTTCCAACTCTCCAGGCCATTCCACCAAAAGGCGCCTCTAGTGATTAATTTTACTATTTTATATATCATTACTTTTTGAACCCAAGACCAACTCCGTGCTTTACCGATGTGGGATTTGCCTAAGGGACGTTTCTCCCCCCCTTTCGGGACTCATTGTCCTTGCTGAGGTTTGCCCCACCATCGCCCAAGAAGACACGCGAGTGGTTCTGATACCAATTGTAACGATCGGGCTCCAACCACTAGAGGAATTGTCCGCTTTGGCCATAAGCCTCACGGTTTTGTCCCATAGGTGGAATGGAGAACTTCCCAGGAGGTCACCCATTCTAGGATTTCTCTCAAGTGAGCACGCTTAACCCTGGAGTTCTTCCAACTCTCCAGGCCATTCCACCAAAAGGCGCCTCTAGTGATTAATTCCACTATTTTATATATCATTACTTTTTGAACCTAAGACCAACTATGTGCTTTGCCGATGTGGGATTTGCCTAAGGGACCTTTAAGAAATGTAACACCCCTATTTATGTAGCCTGGTAAATTACACTGTTTCGGAGACCGGTGTCGGTCTGGACAATTAAGAGAATTAGAACTATGTTTAAGACACCTAGAGAAGCCTTGAACACAAATAATTAGTAATTGTCAATTAGTTAAGTATAAATAAGAAAAACAGAAAATCAGAAGTTAAACGAGCCGAGAGTCACAGTGATGGGTGACCTTCTCGAAAACGACTGCGAAGTAAATTTAAACTCAAATTTTGAACCGTAAAATGTGACGCTGTGGTCCTTAGGACCATTATGAACACAGTGGAAAAGAGAAAATCACGAAAAAGAATTGTTAAGTCAGTCAAATAATTGGGTCAGGGATCTGGAAGAAATATTGAATTATTTGCAAACTGGGTTGAACCAGCAAGGGGCAATTTGGTCAATTGACCCCGAGAGTTGACTCCTGACCTAACTGTTAAATAAAATCGGAGAAAAGAAAATTTCAGAGTCGGGAATTAAATTAAAGAACTAATAGAAAAATAAATAAAAAAAGAGAAAATGGAAAAGGTGTAGGGAGATGACATCATGCATAACATCATGCATGATGTCATAAAGATTATAATTAATAAATTTAATTAAATTGAATTTTGGTCTTCCTAAAGACATAAAAAAGAAAAGAAAAGAAAAGAAAAAAAAAAACTAAAAGTCCTTCTTCTTCCAATTTTGTCGCCTCACCCTCTCCCTCACTTCATCCTCCATGAAAGCTCATCTTTGAGCTTGAAAAACCAAAAATCTCACCATAGAAAATTACTCTACCATGGTTAAAGCTTGTTTTGGCAACTAGAAGAGGAGATTAAAGAACAAAGAAAAAGAAAAAGGAAGAGAATTAAAGAATTGGACATCAAAGATTGAGGTTAGTGATTTAAGATACAAAATTAGTTTATTTGTTGTGTTTTTGGCTTGATTAACTTGTAAATAAACTTAAAATGAAAAGAAAAATTTGTTGAGGGACCATGACTAAAATTTGGCTAGCATGTGCATGGGGGTTTTGTTGCATGGTTTGATGGATTTGAATGAGTATATGAACCTTAATTAGATGAGTGATTATAGTTAAAAGCATTGAATTGGTTAAATGCAATAATTAGTGTGAATTAGGGTTTTGGACATTAGGGTTTAGAGACAAAAATGTGAGAAACTTGTAAATGATGTCTTTGACCTAATGTGAAGTGAGAAATGGTCATTTGTGACCTAATGAAGAGTGTTAGAAGTATTTGAAACAAAACCAAATTCGGATTGAGTGTGGTCATGTTGCTGGCAGCATGACCAAGTTAAATCTGAAGGACCAAATATGAAATTTTACAAGTCCAATTGGTATGAGACCAATTGGGAATGAAAATAGACACTAAATGACACAATTTTCATTTAGGAAGCATGCCCAAAAAGTGACCAAAACCTAGTGAACAAATTGACCAAACTTGAAAAATCATAGTCTGCCCTGTACAAACTGACCAAAATGAATAATGTTTGTTTATTTAGCCATAACTTGAGCTAGGCAGGTCTAAATGACCTAAAATTTTACCAGTGGACAGATGAGATATAGAACTAAAACTTTCATGAAGAATACAAACCCAATTTATGCCATTAACCAAGTCATTTGACCACCCAAAGTTGGTGACCTAAAACTGTCAGAACCAAAATTTGCCCAAAAATCTGGGTTAAGTCTAATCCGGCAGCCATGGTTCAAATGGCTATAACTTGAGCTACGAGACTCCAATTGGAGTGATTCAAAAAGGAGAATAAACTTAAGATAATAGGGAACATTTTCTATGAAGAACGTTTTGCCAAATTCTAACAGTAAAATGACCAATGGAATAGTGTAACTTAAGACACCAAAACTGAAAATTTGCATATTTGCCTAAAAGGCTTAGAATTTGAGTAAACAACCAAAACCAACAAATTTAGTGACCAAAATGTGATATGTGAGTGAAGTTGGAATTCCCATACCAATTAAGCCTTAGAAAGTCAACAAATTGACTTGAATAGTACCATGAATAGTAGCCCTAAAATGAAAAGTTCCAAGAATGTTAGTTTAAGCATATTTGGGCTAGAATTAAGGATTTATGAATTAATTATTAGATTTACTGTGAAATAAGATACTGAAACACTATAAATGTTGTGTTTCAGCTAAAAAAGACCCGAAAGGTATAAGGGACTGAGTCAAGGCCTAGAGGCGACTCACATCAGGTTTGTGTACAAAAATTTTTAAATTATAGTTTTCATAATGGAAATTGATTGGTCATACATTGTGAATGTGTTTTGTTCATTATGAATTTCGAGAATGTTGTGTTGCCTATTCTACAATGAAAATTTGGAATGAAAATTATTTATTAATTTGTATGAAATATTTGAACAATATGGTTTTGAATTTAGTTATGGCTTTGAAAATCTTATTTGGAAAATAGTGTGTTGCCTACTTTGTAAATGAAAAGTTTGGAATGAAATATGATTTTGTGAATTGTATGAAATATTTGAATAACTTGATTTAAATTGTTTTTAATTCACACTTGGCATGGCAATACTAATATGCTCCTCCTCCACTTGTAGAGTGAGTGATATTTGATCACTTTCCTCCCTCTCTGGCTTTCCAGTCTGAGGGGCGAGTTTGGATGAGTACTCATTACCTAGCTAGCCACCTCCCTCATTGATTTCGATTAGTGGGGTGAGTATGCCTTGTCGTGATGTACACACGACATGTTCGGAAATTTTGTGTCATGGCCTAAGTGAAGGAACGGAAGCGTGAAAAACACAAGTTTATACCATTGAATTCAAAAATTTTCACCTAGGGTCACATGCATAATGCAAGATTTATTTTTTATCTATTTGATTTCAATGATAAATTACATATTAAAACTCTTTTAATATGTTTTTGGATCTGTATTTGCCATTTAAGATTTTAAAATTAATCAGATTAATTTTAGAACCCTAGATTAAATCAAGAATGATTACACTAACCTCTTGATGCACTGCAGCGTGTCTGCGCCATTGAGATTCGTCTTCAGGACACCAGATGTTGTCCCTCTAGCTTGTCCACACCAAGAACACCTATGGCAGCCCTTGAACAGCTTCTAAAGCTTTTTCTATTAATTAGAAATTCAAGTTCTGCCTTTTAAGAGATTAGAGATGTAAACAGGACACTAGAAACAATTTCTAGTGTTCATAATTCAAGAGATTGATGGCTAATCTCTTTGAATTGATGAGAGATGAAGAAGAATAGATGAAAAGCCTCAAAGTGGCATGACAAAGGAGAGGAGTGACTGCTGGTTATTTTTTTCTTTTCATAACCACACTTAAATAGCTAGGTTAACACATTAAACCCTTGCCACATGTCACCCTTTGATTAGCTCTAGGTTTAAGTGACCCAATCACATTGTGCCAAGTGTCAAACCTCTATTTAATCTTGATTTTAATCATCTTACATGATTAAAAAACATTTGGCAAGCTTATGTGTAATCCCATGTGTAACCATCTCATGGTGCCACGTGTCACACTGTGAAATGACCAAAATGCCTCTGTGTCTTAATTTTGAGTTCTTAACCCAAAATAATTATTTTTCTTCTTCTAATTAATTTATATCAAATATAAATTAATTAATTAATCTCTATTAATTAATTTCTCATTAATTAAATTCATATTTAAACACTTTAAATATAAATTTAATTTATACTACACATCCAATAATCTAGATTTGGTTTCAACTCATGCTAGGGACTTTGTAATTTAATTGCAAACCAAACATATTTAATTAATCAATTAAACTCTTTAATTAATTAATTAAATCATATTAAATAGGTGATAACTTGTGTATGTGTGTGACTTACTAGGCTCATCACTAATTAGCAATGAGACATGATATCAACTCTTAATATCATCAGAACTCTTTCTTACCATAAATGATTTCTTTAAATCATTTTATGCACCTCATAGACCATGGTTAACACCTAGCATAGCATGCCATGGCCACCCAATTAGTGATAAGGTTTACCTTAAATGAACCTATAATCATATGTTACCATGCACTAGAATCTCTTTGTTACAAAATCCTAACTCAAGCTGGAGTCATGGTTTATGTCAAACTCCATTTGCTATGAATATTATGTTCTCTTTTAATTCCAGTTCTTGATTAAAAAGATTTTCTCATCAGAAACTCTTTTCTGAATAAATCTATCTGTTCTGTGTCACACCCTACCCCTCAGTAAGGCATAACATGATCCCGTAGTATACCTAATGAATTACCAACTCCATCTACTGATAACCCATTAAATACACTACAAGGGATTTTAAAAAACTTTTCTTACTTCTTTTACAGTGGTGAGCACTATATACAGGTGTTAAAGACTTTGGTGAACTGAGTGAAATAACTAACTCATTTGGTTTACTTGGAATTTCTGTAAAAATTTTGGCAGAGTGCCATCTGTATTTTGGATAAAACAGTTCTTCAGAAAACCTGTAAAAAGTACTTCAATAATTTTCCAAATCTCAACTCCAATACATTTCTCAACACAACAATTTATCAACTCAATTCCATAGAAATTTTTCAAAGTCTGAGATAAGGAAATATAATACAGCTTTTACAAGTCAAAACAACTCGTAATTATTTTACAACTTCAAGGTATAATTTGAATTTACAACTGCTCAAAACCAAAAACAAAATGTACATACAGTGTCATACATTACAGTACAAAATGCAAAATATTGGTATACTCATTATACCAGGTAATCCCTCACTGGATGTATTAGCAGCCTAGTCTCACGCCTGTCTGCTCTCTACTGCGATAAAGAATAAAGCTATCATTTGAGACAATGTCTCGAGCAGTACAACATTAACCAAATACAAATTTTAAATCACAATTCATAAATCATATCAATAGTGGATACTTAAAACCATAGTTAAATTCAAGGCAATGAATGTCATAAGGAATTTAAACTCCAATTCACAAATTATCAAAATTCATAATAACACAATTTAGTCAAATAGCTTAAGAATACCGTATTGCCAATTCATACACAATTTGATCAAATTACTGAATAACACAGTTTTTCCAATCAATGACTCAATTTGATCAAATAACTGAATAATACCTTTTTGCAAATCAATAACACAATTCGATCAAATAACTGAAGAATACAGTGTTGCCAATCAATAACACAATTTAGGTCATGACACAAGTTTTTCCATATATGCCGTGTTGTACACCACGACAAGACATACTCACCCCAATAATCGAAATCAATGAGGGAGGAAGCTAGCTATCTAATGAGTACTCATCCATACTCACCTCAGACTGGGAAGTCAAAGAGGGAGGAACATAATCATACTCACCCCAGACTGATAAGTCAAAGAGGGAGGAATAATCACACTCACCCCATTAATGGAGGAGGAACATAGTAACAGTGTCATGCCAATTGTGAATCAAAACAATTCCAAACATTTTATTCAAATGATCCGAAGAATCCAATAAATTTCCAAAGTTATAATTTCATTCACAAAATGGCAACACAATTCGTAATTCACTTCAATTTCCACAAAAACCATTTACAGTGCTTTTCAATAAATAAGTATCCATCAAATACCATTCAAACGGTTTCTCACAGTTTCAAATCATTTATAATGCTTTTCAAGCAATAAATATCCATTCAAGTACATTTCCACAATTTAAAACAATAACATACAAGTAGTCATAATTTATTTCAATTGAAAATAATTCAAAAGAAATAAATATTGTGCACAAACACAATTTAAAACAATAACATACAATTTATCATATGAAATATTATTCAGAACAAAATCAGTTGAAAACTAGTTGTGCACAAACACAATTTAAAACAATAATGTACAATAGTCATAATTCATTTCAATTGAAAAATTCAAAAGAAATAGCCGTTGTGCACAAACCTCTGATGACTGTCCCCCTGGTCTGGACTCAGTGTTTCCTTCCCTTTTGCTGAGTCCTTGTTAACTGAGAAACACAATTTGAAGTGTTTCAGTACTAAATTAAACTGTCTCTGTCGATGGTGTTTGGTAAATAATGCACTGAACTCAATTATTCACATAATCACCTAATATACCGACCCTCGTTGCATTTTAGGTAAATTAGGTTTTAGTGTCGTTAATATGTCACATTCGATAGGGTTTTAGGTTTGGTACGTTTTACCAAAGTCATTTCCTTGTTTAGTGCACTTTAATGCAAATTGCTGGATTTCGGGATACTGGTTTGACCTAGCCGGACGGCCTAGTTCCCTCGGTTTTCGGGTTTCGGTCAAAACTACAAACTTGTAGATCTAGGTCTTATTGCACGCGGGGCAAAATTTCAGGTCAATCCGAGTTAAGTAGACCAAGTTATGGTCATTATACTATTGCTGGTCAAATGGCATCAATTAGGTCATTTTTTTGGTCAATTTGGTCAACTTTGGTTCGGCCAGTTTTTGGACCCGAACTTGTGCAAGCTTTTTGACTTGCTTCTGGTCATTTCTGGGTTTTGGTGTCTTCATAAGACTTGTAGGTATGGGTCTTAACTATTCTTGGTTAAAATTTAAGGTCAATTGGACCTGTTTTGAGTGAGTTATGGCCTAAATACTCACTGCTGCCCAAATGGTCAGTTTTTAGGTCTCAAGTGTACCTAATCCGAATTGGTCATTTTTTTAGGTCACCTTGCAAGCAGAATTTTGGTATGGTTTCTCAATGAAAGTTGGCACATTTTGTGCCTAGTTTCACCTCAAATTGGTCTCATACCAATTGAGGTTACACATTTCAGGTTATGGGCTAAAATGTACACTGCCCTCAATATGCATTTCACACCCCACTTCAAACACACATATACCTTGCAATTTGGTTCACTTCCCTACCAATCTGTTTTGGTACATTAACCACAGTATAATCTACTTTACATTAACATTATTTTGGGCAGATTACCATTACCCTCAACACACCAAATATAATTTACATTTACAATATCTCAATACCATTACATACACACCTAAACACCACTAATTCTCACATACACTTTACACAATAATTTCATACACATATCCTTCATTCCTTAATGCCACAATTCTGCCAACACTCCCATGAATATACACATTTATTCAAGTGTCCCCAAGGCTGCCGAAATTTGTCCTTCAACATCAAAGTGCCCTACAATTTACCAATTCCCATCCAAGTGCATAAATCACCATATATATTTGAAATAATTCATTAGGATATTAAACCACCATGATCAACATTATTCCTCATCAATTATATGCATAATAATTCATCAAATGCATGACCCCATGGCTGTCCAAAATGGCTATTTCAATAACTAGTTAAACTCTAAAATTTCCTTCACAAAACTAACACCCATAACATGCACACAAAATTTAACAAAGGAATTCTCAAAAATGCAAACTTACCTTTAATTGTAACTTGCTAAACCTTCACCAAACTTCTCAAAATTGGTATCAATATCTTCCTTGTGATGTGTAGACCATTTTTCATAAAGCTACTTAAGGGATTGGAGTTGAAAATGGGGAGATAAGAAAGCTTGCATGAAAAATGGCTATGGAGGATTTCTTTTCATCTTCAATTCGGCATGGGTTATGGAATGAAGAAGATGACCCTTTTGAGTGGGAAGAATCTGCCCACTAATGAATATATTTAACCATTTTAATGTTCTTAGTGGACCACTAAACAATTTAAATCATATTTTAAGGTAAACTCTCACTTAATCCCACATTAAGCCCTTGATTTTAGTTATTTGTATTAGGTACCACTAAACTAATTTTTCATTTTATTTTCCAAGTGTAATATTAATTATTTTTAATGGACATTTAGGTCAAAAGAAACTTCGGGATGTCAAATGACCATAATGCCCTGCTCGTTATTGTTCCCGATTTTTCAGATACTGGTTTTGTCTGTTTTTCGATTTCTCACTTTTCTTTGTACTATTTATTTAATTTTTCTTTGATATTTCTAATGATATTTATTCTTCAACAAGGGTCTATTTATGTTCCAAAAATGTTTTCCAGGGTTCCATGATCCGAGGCTACCAACGGTCCACGCCGTGACTTCCCAGTGCGGTCACCCATCGTTAGGTTTCCCGGCTCGTTTAACTTGATCACATTTCTTTGCTATCATTTTTCCTTTGTTTTTCTTGTACTTTCTTTTCTTGTATTTCATTATTTATGTCTCCTCATTCATATTGAAGTGTAGTTCTAGGCTTCCTAGCCGTCCAGACAGCACTGGTCACCGGAGCAGTAGAACGCACTACCGAACTTAGGGGTGTTACATTCTGGCCAGGAACTTGAAACATCAAGAACAATTAAATGAACATAGGATTTTATCTCTATTTACTTAGAGGAACAGATTCCATCTTGATCAACACCTACCTCCATATATAACTAGTAGGAGCCAATACATGCCCATATACCCATACATAGTACAAGTATGAAAGCAATATCAAACTCAAACTACCTATATACAAGATAACTGTGCTATCTCAGGTCTAAAGATTTGTAACACCCCTCACCCGACTACAGTATAGCCGAGCAAAGTGTGCTACATTCGGTGCCGGAGCACCCTATCTTATCTTACTTTATTCCTTTCATAATTTGATCTCATTATATTTTAATATTAATAAATTTTTCGACAGAGAAACCAGCGGAGTTTCCCCTATTTTATTACCAGTTGACGTATTTTACTATTTACCTGTTTGAAAGTTTCAATAATATTTTACAAATAAAATCTCATCAATTATTTCATAACCATCTCATAATTCACATCTCATTCATATATCTCACTTTCATATTCATTTCCATGCATTATCTATATATTTCAAATCTGTCTTCGAATCCATACAATCTCATTCATGCTCAAATCACATAAGTAAAATTTTCAAATTTCTTTAATTTACATAATTTCATAATTTACATGATGTATAAATTAATTACATATGAAAAAGCTAATTTATTAAATTACATTACATTTCTATTAATTACTTGCTCATAATCTACATTATAATACAATATCTAGCATTTTGTACTAAATACAAAATATGATCTATATGGGCCCTATCTACATGCATTGCTGAGGAGGTGACAACCTTGAATACTCCAGCCACTTCTGCAGATCTGGACTCCAAAAATCTTAGTCAAAGTACATGCGCGAGGGAACAAATCCTTCGCGCTAAGCATTGCTGCTTAGTGGTGCAATAATATAACAAGAAAATAAAATATACAAATAAAGAAAGAAAGAAGCATAATTTGAATATTTAAGAATCAATTTAATTTAATACAATGTGTCTAATATTAATTATCTTTTGTTCTCATTTGTTTCGCTTTGGAAGCGTTTAATTCCAAAATTCACAGTGATAATGTACAACATACAGAATTAATAAAAATACTCAGTTTCTATTTATATGGCAATAGAAGGTACATTTAAAATATTTAGTTAAGTTATACCTATTTTTGCAACTCTTTTATCATTTTACTTAACAATTTTTATGTGGTTTGGATCGTTTCATAATTGTAACTAATTCTTTTGAAGTCTTATTAACTCATTTATTTGATTTCTAATATTTTTAATTACTAATAGTCTTAATTTATTTTAATAAATTACACTGCCCAAGTAACCTACGACAGGCTGACTAAACTGGATAACGGGTCGTTGGCACTGGACACCGCGGTGCCTCGGGCCGTCATACCATGGGACGCAGAACGTCAACCACGTATGCAGTCAGTATGGCTAAAAAGCCATGATATCACATAATCGGGCATAAAAGCCATGAATGTTGGCATAAAGCCATGAATGTGGGCACAAAGCCATGAATACGGGCATAAAGCCATGAATACAGGCATAAAGCCTTTTGCAGTACTGCTAAAACAATACCCTATTGGCATGCCAAACTATCCAATCTGACACACATGTCTAGGCAATACAAGGGCACATAATATTATTAAATATTAATATATTGTGTTTTATGAGTTTATTATTTCATGATAAATTTCAATTATAATTCATACATTCATTTGATCATTTATATGATCACAATTCACATCAATTATCCTTTTATATCATTGTGCTCAAAATACTTCTCCTCTCTACAATAATGAGAACTAATGTCTCATTCATACATTAATATGGTTCATTTATTCATTCATTATGTTATTCATATTGATCACAATTCTAAACAATGGTTCACATGTTCCATTGTATTCAAAACATTTTTCCTTTCTCATTTATACATTCAAGAATCTACTTATGTAATTACAAATTTTATATTTCAAGTTGAGTTACTAATATTTTATGAATTCCATTTGTGATAGGCATATAAGCCCTAACTATCTATTCACATCAATTAGGTGACTTATTTTTCATGTTTCAAGTAATCCATAAATATTTCATGGATTTCAAATTTATGGCCTTAATTTCTTTTTAACAATTTTGACTAGGATGCATAGTCCACATTTGTCATACAATTCTAAGCATTTAAGCTTAGAATTGGTTCTAAGTCTTTATCTTAGTTTGCTAATCATTTTGATTACTATTCACCTTACTAGTCAACCAAAATGTTGACTTTTTAGTACATAATAATTTTATTGAACCTAAGTTCTCCAAGATACCACATTTTGCATTTAAAATTTGTTGGTATTGGTTGCCAATACCATTTCCAAGTTTAAAACAAAGGGAGCAGAATTTTCAGTTTTTGTACCTAAATTTCACTGTTCCATTAGTGACTGTTACAGTGGGAATTTGAGAAAATGGTAAACATGAAAGTTGTTCCTTACTCTGTCTAGTTGAATTTTCTTTTTTGAATCACTCCATTTGGAGTTTTGTAGTTCCAGATATGGTCCAAAAACCACAGCTGGCCGGATTGCAAATCTGCAGAATTTACCAAATCTACAGTACCATGAACAGTGACTGTGACTGCCATTTGGTTTAGGTTCTGGTCATAATTTGGGGTATGTTTCTTCATGAAAGTTGTTTTTCTATATCTTAACTTGTTGCTGTAAAAATTTCAGGTCAATTGACCATATCTACAGTGAGTTATGGCCAAATGAACAGTACTATTCATTTGGTCATTCTGCAGAATTGGCTTGTAGGGTACCCGGATTGGGGCCAATTTTTAGTCCTCTTGCTTTGGTCTTTTGGGCATGGTTTCTTCAGCAAAAATGTGCCATTATAAGTCTAGTTTCATGTCCAATTGGCCAAACACCAATTGGACCTACACAGCCAAAGTTATGGATGTCCAAGTGGGCTGGAATCACAGCCTCATTGCTGCTGTCACTAGGCAGCCTACACATTTCACTTTGCCATGCTATATTTCAGTCCAAATTATGGTCAACTTACCTCAAATGGTCACTAATTGACCATTAGAATGTTCTTTAACAATTTCATAAGCCAAGTCAAATTTTCACTCCCAAACCCTAGCTCAAAGTCAAGATTTTCACAAATTTCCTTAGTTAACTTTTTCATTCCTTATATATGTATATATATACACTTTAAACGTAATCTCCAATTCACTCTAAGTCCATTAAAACAATCAAACTCATTCCTTCCTTAGGGCAGCCGAAATTCATGGAATACATACACATGAATTCTTTTCATTTAATTTACAAATTCTTGTTCACTTTAAGTCCTTAACATGGAATGAAAGGGATTTAGGTATAAATATGCACTAACCTTTTTGAAACCAACCTTGAGCTTGTTATTCTTCAAGATTTCTCCTAGAATCATAATAATCATAATCAATTATAACTTCACTTTCCTAAATTAAATATCCAATAAAAATTCAACAGCATTTCCCCTTAAATTGGACTAAACTCCTATCATAAATCTTAAATCCACAACCACCCATTAATACCCAATCTGGCAGCTTGTGCATTCAAATTTATATATAATGATCTAACCGTTAGATAAATCCCAAATTTTAACCATATATTCAAGACATCCCTATACAAAATTAGTAAAAATTTTAGCATCAAATAACTCTATATCATGAGATATCAAAATATTCATTCAACCCTTCAAAATCTGAATTTTTGCAGAAATCAGTCTTACTCAGACAGCTCATGCAAAACAATTTATATCTCATAAACCACAAGTCTAAAATTCACCAAATTTTAACCCAGCAGCCTTAACATCCCAAATATCATTTGTACCAAATTTCATAATTTTATAAGCATCTTAACTATTTATTTTTCTCAAATTTCAGTAGCCAAAATTCAGAATTCAACCTACAGACAGCCTGTGTTCAACAATATATTTCTCCAAATCCAACCGTTGAACAATCACCAAATTTTAACCATAACTTCCACACATACATACCTCAAACATATCCAAAAATCAGTTGTAAATGTTGAGCGAAACTCACCTGGACGGAAGAGAAAGATGCTGCCCTGCTGAACCCCTTTTTCTGCTACTGTTCATCTCCTTCTCCTTCTTCCTTTCTTTCTTTCTTTTCCTTTTCTCTCTCTTTCTCTCTTGATTCAGCCCGTATGAAGAAGGAAAACTGCTGGTTTCTTTTGTTTTTATCTCATTTTTGCTTCATTTTTATCCCTTTTATTTATTTTGTCAAGTGGTGATTGGGTGGGAGTGCTTAGTGACATAAGCATGAGGTCAAAATTACAATTTTAATTCATTTTCTTTTCTTTGCTACTCATTTTCAATTCAATTTTTAGCAATATTTATTCACATTTTATGTCATAATAATTATTTACTCAACTGGACAAGTCGGCCAAAAATCACCTCTGAAGGCGAAATGACCAAAATGCCCTCCGTTTGGCTTAACGGGTCAAAATTGTCTGTACCAATTGAAAAATTTTTCTAAATATTTTCTTGGAATTCTAATTCCATAGGAACCTCAATGACCCTTCTCTGGAGTCCCAAAAATTATTTTATGAATTTTTCCCCGGGTCTAGGGCTCCTAGTTGCGAGAACCGCAACTTCCCTCTGGGTTACCCATCGCTAGGCACCTACTGCTTAACTTGGTTGTATTTTATTTCTAAAATTTTTCCTAAATTTTTCTTATTAATATTTGAGTTAATTATGGTTCCTGACTTTAGTTTAAATATTTTTCCGGACGTTCTAGCTATCTAGACCGACACCGGTCACCGGAACAGTAGAATGTACGGAGTTGCTACAGTGAGGGTGTTCCAAGATTATATGCACTGATATGATTTATGACAAAACATTGACAAGAGTAAACTCCATGTGCTTGTCATAAGTGTCACTGGTTCGGCCTACTTATCATTTATAAGTGCCTATCATGTTTGTTATATGGCATGAGTCACCATTCCATCTTATTTATATCTCATATTAATAACTTGGGAACAAACACGAATACAATCTTTCTGGATAAGTCATGTCCTTATTATGAAGTATCCTCGATTGTGAACCTATTTGTGACACCCCTTACCCGACTACAGTGTAGCCGAGCAAGTTATGCCACTCAGTGTGCCGAGCACTCTATTTAATCTTAATTCATTTTTATTCTTCCTTTTGAATATAACTTGTGAAATATAATTAATTTTAAGCCATTTATCGAAATTACTATTTATTTGAGGTTCCGAAAAATTTTTATAGAAAATCCGGCGGAGTACCGGCTAAAAATGGAGAAAACAGTTCTTCGGAACCTGTGAAAAACACTTCCTATATTCATTTTCCATCATCTCAACTCCATTTATCAAATTCTCAACAATGTTCAATCTCAGTTCTCATTCATCCATCTCATATGATACCATGCATAATTCATATATAAACATTCACTTTTCCATTTACAACCACACTTTTCATTATTTACATGAATATCAAAATACATTACATAAGTTTCAAATACATATGAGAAAATAAAATCAATTACAAAATACCAAAATGACATCTAGCGTCCTACCAATGCATCACGACGGTGAGGTGACATGCATAACACTATGCGTAATCGTGAACCGCTTACGAACTGTGGTCTACGGCGCTCTGTCAATCTTCGCACTACGCGGTGCAAAAGCGACGTGCTAAGCATAAAGCTTAGTGGTGCAAATAATAAAATAGAAAGAAATAATATGCAATATAAAAATCATAATTTCTTAGCCATTGTGTTCATAAGAACTGAATAATTACCAACTTAGTGTTTAGTCGAGGGCTAATTACGTTTTATGATATTAACTTCTTCATGCATTTTGTTTATTTATTTTCTTCCTGATCTTGAGTTTCTTTGTATTCTATCGTAATCATTCCTGATATTTGATTTTCGTATTTTCTTTAACAATCGATTCGATTCTGATTATACTTTTCCATGCCCAAGTAACCTATCTTGAGCAACGATCGATGGATAACGGGTCGTTGGCACTGGACACCGCGGTGCCTCGGGCCGTCATACAATGGGACGCAGAACGTCAACCATGTATGCAGTCAGTATGGCTAAAAAGCCATGATATCACATAATCGGGCATAAAAGCCATGCATACGGGCATAAAAGCCATGAATATGGGCATAAAGCCATGAATACGGGCATAAAAGCCATGAATACAGGCATAAAGCCATGAATACAGGCATAAAGCCTTTCCTTTCGCAGTACTGCTAAAACAATACCCTATTGGCATGCCAAACTATCCAAACCAATCACATTAGGCCTACTAGGGCATTTTGCATATTTAAGTTTCACAATTTTTAGATTTCAAGTTTTCATGTCCCTATTCATTTCATTAGTCAATTAAAATGTTGACTTTTGCATAAACAATAGGTACATTGGTTTTAATACTCCCAACATACCACATTTTGTATTCAAAACTTGTTAGTTTTGGTCACTTTCTCAAAGTTTAGGTCATTTTGGCAAAATTGCCAATTTTTTGGTTTTGGTGTCACTATTCACCTCATTGGTCAACAAAAATGTTGAATTTTAGAATAAAAATGTGTACATTGACTTTGGCACTCCCAACATACCACATTTGGTGTTTAAAACTTGTTGGCATTAAGTGTTAATACCATTTCCAAGCATTAAACCAAAGGAGCAGATTTTTCAGTTTTGGTGAGTCAACTTCACTGTTCCATTGGACACTGTTACTGTTAGAATTTGAAGAAATGTAAAACATGAAAGTTGTTCCTTATTTTGTCTAGTTGAATTTCCTTTTTTGAATCACTCCATTTGGAGTTTTGTAGCTCCAGATATGGCTCAAAAACCCAAGCTGTCCGGATATGCATTCTGCAGAAATTTACCATATCTACAGTGCATGAACAGTAACTTGAGTCACTTGGTTGAATGGGTTCTGGCCATAATTTGGGGTAGGTTCCTTCATGAAAGTTGTTTGTCTATGCCTTAACTTGTTTCTGTAAAAATTTCAGGCCAATTGACCAAATCTACAGTGAGTTATGGCCAAATGAACAGTTACTGTTCATTTGGTCAATTCTGCAGAGGCAGTTTCAGGGTATCCGGATTGGGGCCAAGTTTTGGTCCTCTTGCTTTGGTCTTTTGGGCATGGTTTCTTCAGCAAAAATGTGCCATTATAAGCCTAGTTTCATGTCCAATTGGCCAAACATCAATTGGATTAACACAGCCCAAGTTATGGCAGTGCAAAGGGACTGAATTTTCAGTCCCTATGCTGCTGTCCTAGGGCAGTTTGCAACCTCACTTTGCAATCTCGTTCTTCAGTCCATTTGTTGGTCAAATTACCTAAAATGGTCACTAATTGACCATTAAAATGCTCTCTTATAATTTCCTAAACCAAGTTACATTTTTCTCACAAAACCCTAACTCAAATTCATGTTTTTATACAATATGTCTTAGTTAGCTTTTTAATCATTGTTCTTGTATTTACAAACTTCCAACATAACTCTAATTCACTTCAAACTCATAAAAACACTCCCTCCTATTCCATAATTAGGGCAGCCGAAATTCATGTACACCTTCACAAGAATTTTTGTTCATTTAATTTACATTTTCTCACTAAATTCAAGTTGCTATTTATGAAATGAAAGAGTTTTAAGTATATAGAGCACTAACCTTGTTGTATGCCAATCCAAGCTTGAGAGAACTTCACTTTCCTTCTTCTTCTTGGCTGCCAAGAGCTTGTTTAAGGTGTGGGATTAATTTTTGATGAAGGGACTTATGGGTTTTAGGGTGAGGAAGCATGGAATTTAAAGCTTGAAAGAGCTTTCATGGAGGTGGCTATGGTGGAAACCCTCTCCTTCCTCTCTCTACGTTTTTGGCTGCTGGTTTTTGGTCCATTTGGTTTTCATTTTATGTCTTTTAATGGTTTAGTCAAATGGTAGCTTAATGGTGATTGGTGGTGGCTTTTTAATGACATCACCTTATGTCATTATTAAGCCTTTTTCTTCATTTTCTTTTCTTTCCTCCACTACTCATTTTTAATTTAATTTCTAGTAATGTTTATTCATATTTTGAGTCATAATAATTATTTACTTAACTGGACAAGTCGGTCAAAAATCACCTCTGAAGGCGAAATGACCAAAATGCCCTCCGTTTGGCTTAACGGGTCAAAATTTCTTTGTCTGATTGAAAAATTTTTCTAAATATTTTCTTGGCATTCTAATGCCATAGGAACCTCAATGACCCTTCTCTGGAGTCCCAAAAATTATTTTATAATTTTTCCCCCGGGTCTAGGGCTCCTCGTTGCGAGAACCGCAACTTCCCTCTGGTTACCCATCGCTTGGGCACCGGCTCTTTTGACTTAACTGTATTTTATTTCTAAAATTTTTACTAAATTTTTCTTATTAATATTTGAGTTAATTATGGTTCCTTACTTAAATTTAATTATTTTTCCGGACGTTCTAGCTGTCCGGACCGACACCGGTCACCGGAACAGTAGACTGTGCGGAATTGCTACCGGGAGGATGTTACAACTCTTCCCCTCTTATAAAAATTTCGTCCTCGAAATTTACTGGGTGTAGGTATCTAAAACAATTCTTTTACCTTTCTATTGCTCCCTCTGTCTACTTCTTTTATATATATGGTACTATTTAGTTTTTTTTTTTTTTTCGAATCTATCATTATACACTTAGGCATATTAGAAGGGAATGATACTTTACCTCAAATTCACATTTGGGGCTTCTTGCTCCTCTCCGGCTTGGTGACATTTGGAAGTGGTGTTACTGTTGTACTTGGTCCTTCCATGGCCTCTGTCTGGGTCCGTGGTAAATTCCTCTTAGGACAATCTTTCAGACGATGGTCTATGGCCCCACATCTATAATGAGCTCAGTCAATCCCCTACATTCACCTTTATGCCACTTGTTACAATGGCCACATTTTCTTGCTAATCCTAGCGCACTCACTATTAGTGTTTCTGGTTGATCTCTCCTGGGTATAGGCTTGGGTCTAGATCTCCTACTTTGATCATATGTCTGACTTAACTGTTCTCTCGGCCTCTTATTACTAGACTGTCCAAATTTCCTCTTTTGCTGATCACCACTCCTCTTCTGTTCCTCTTCATGAACACAGGTAATATATTTCTTTCTGAACTCTATCAGAAAGAATTCCCAAGTTACGTCGGCTGGTGGCACTACCTTGGTTACGACATCCCACCACCGATATGCAGCTTCTTGTAACAAAGAAACTGCACACTCCAAACTCTGTTCTGGTGTGCAATGGAGCTGCTGCAGGACTCTTTCAGTCCTTTCTAACCAATACTCAGCCACTGCTGAATCGTCTTCTTTTCTACCATTGAAATCTACAGCTCCATATTTCCTAATTTTTCCAAGAGGTGATTTCTGCTGAGATAGTGGTGGAATAACCCCAGTCATCTGTCGAAAGAATCCAGTCATCTGCTCAAACAAGGCCTGTTGGGGTTGTACAGGCACCTCTTGCACTGGTGGAGCAGGATCTCCCCGATTTTCAATATTACTACCAGTCGGAATACGGCTTACTACTTCTTCTTCTACTGCTCTCTGCGATTCTGAATCCATACCTTAACCTAAAATAATCAAGAAAACAGATCTGCATTAGTGTCACCTCGACTCTTACAAATGCAATGCATGGTATGGACTCAATCTAGGCCCAGAAACGCCTAAACCGTGCTCTGATACCACTAAATGTGACACCCCTTACCCGACTACAGTGTAGCCGAGCAAGTTATGCCACTCAGTGTGCCGAGCACTCTATTTAATCTTAATTCATTTTTATTCTTCCTTTTGAATATAACTTGTGAAATATAATTCATTTTAAGCCATTTATCGAAATTACTATTTATTTGAGGTTCCGAAAATTTTTTATAGAAAATCCGACGGAGTACCGGCTAAAAATGGAGAAAACAGTTCTTCGGAACCTGTGAAAAACACTTCCTATATTCATTTTCCATCATTTCAACTCCATTTATCAAATTCTCAACAATGTTCAATCTCAGTTCTCATTCATCCATCTCATATGATACCATGCATAATTCATATATAAACATTCACTTTTCCATTTACAACCACACTTTTCATTATTTACATGAATATCAAAATACATTACATAAATTTCAAATACATATGAGAAAATAAAATCAATTACAAAATACCAAAATGACATCTAGCGTCCTACCAATGCACTACTGACAGTGAGGTGACATGCACTATGCGAATCGTGAACCGCCTTGCGAATCGTGGTCTCTTGGCGCTCTGTCCAATCTTGATACCTACGTTGCAAAGCGACGCGCTAAGCATAAAGCTTAGTGGTGCAAATAATAAAATAGAAAGAAATAATATGCAATATAAAAATCATAATTTCTTAGCCATTGTGTTCATAAGAACTGAATAATTACCAACTTAGTGTTTAGTCGAGGGCTAATTACGTTTTATGATATTAACTTCTTCATGCATTTTGTTTATTTATTTTCTTCCTGATCTTGAGTTTCTTTGTATTCTATCATAATCATTCCTGATATTTGATTTTCGTATTTTCTTTAACAATCGATTCGATTCTGATTATACTTTTCCATGCCCAAGTAACCTATACTGAACGATTGGACTGGATAACGGGTCGTTGGCACTGGACACCGCGGTGCCTCGGGCCATCATACCATGGGACGCAGAACGTCAACCATGTATGCAGTCAGTATGGCTAAAAAGCCATGATATCACATAATCGGGCATAAAATGTAACACCCCAAAGTTCGGTAATGCGTTCTGCTGCTCCGGTGACCAGTGTTGTCCGGACAGCTAGGATGCCTAGAACCGTACCTCAATATGAGTGAGGAGACATAAAATAATGAAATACAAGAAAAACAAAGGAAAAATAATAGCAAAGAAATGTGATCAAGTTAAGCGAGCCGGGAAACCTAGCGATGGGTGATCATGACAGGAAGTCACGGCGTGGACCGTTGACTAGCTCTCGGATCATGGGAACCCCGAAAACATTTTTAGGACTTAAATAGAACCTTATTGAAGTATAAATATCATTAGAAATATCAAGGAGAAATTAAATAATTAGTACAAA
Source organism: Hevea brasiliensis (assembly GCF_030052815.1). NCBI lineage: Eukaryota > Viridiplantae > Streptophyta > Magnoliopsida > Malpighiales > Euphorbiaceae > Hevea > Hevea brasiliensis. The sequence goes on along the minus strand of NC_079503.1, from coordinate 38,782,055 downwards.
GAAAAGTGAGAAATCGAAAAACAGACAAAACTCGGTGTTACCGAAAAATCGGGAACGTAACCCGAACAGGGGCATTATGGTCATTTAACATCCCGAATTGTCTTTTGACCTAAATGTCCATTAAAAATAAATAATATTACACTTAGAAAATAAAATGAAAAATTAGTTTAGTGGTACCTAAAGTAAATAGCTAAAATCATGGGTTAAATGTGGAATAAGTGGGAGTTAAGTTTATAAAATGATTAAATTTGTGAGTGGACCACTAATGCATAAATTAAATACATAATAGGGCAGCTGTAACTCCACTAAACCAGCAGAAATAGTCATCTTCTCCAAAACAACCAAAGTTGCCGAATTGAGAGGAAATGAAAAAAAACCATGGCCATTTTTCATGCAAGCTCTCTTAACCTCCCATTTTCAACTCCATTCCTTTAAGTTCCTTCACAAAAAATGGTCTACACACCACAAGGAAGATATTGATACCAATTTTGAGAAGTTTGGTGAAGGTTTAGCAAGTTACAATTAAAGGTAAGTTTGCATTTTTGAGAAATTCTTTGTTAAAGTTTATGTTCATGTTATGGGTGTTAGATTGGTGAAGGAAAATTTTGAGTTTGAAGGGTTATTGTTGTTTTCATTTTGGACAGCCATGAGTCACGTTTTTGATGAGGTATTTGTGCATATAATTGATGAGAAATAATGTTAATCATGGTGATTTAGTAACTTAGTGAATTATTTCATGTTTATATGGTGAATTATGCACTTTGATGGGAATTGGTATATGGGACGGCAATGTGATGTTGAAGAATGGTTTGTGGCAGCTTGTGGACACTTGAGTAATGGTATATATTGAAGGAAGTGTGGGCAGAATATTGACCTAGAAGGATTGATGATATGTATGTAAATTAACATTGTAAAGTGTATGTAAAGTTTGTAATGTTTAGGTGTGTTTGTAATGGTACTTAGAAATTGTAATTGTGAATGATATTTGGTGTGTTGAGGGTGATTGGAATCTGCCCAAAATAATGCTAATGTAATGTAAAAAATGCTTTTGGTAATGTGCCAAAACAGTTTGGTAGGTAAGTAAACAAATGGCAAAGGTAAGTGTGTGTTTGAAGTTGGGGTGTGAAATGCATATTGAGGGCAGTGTATATTTTAGCCTATAACCTTGAATGTGTAACCTCAATTGGTAGGAGACCAATTTGAGGTGAAACTAGGCACAAAATGTGCCAACTATCATTGAGAAACCATGCCAAAATTCTGCTTGCAAGGTGACCTAAAAAAATGACCAATTCGGATTAGGTGCAATTAGGACCTGAAAAATGACCAATTGGGCAGCAGTGAGTGTTTAGGCCATAACTCACTCAAACCAGGTCCAATTGACCTGAAATTTTAACCAAGAATAGTTAAGACCCATACCTACAAGTCTTATGAAGACACCAAAGCCCAGAAATGACCATAAGCAAGTCAAACAACTTGCACAAGTTCGGGTCCAAAAACTGGCCGAACCAGAATTGACCAATTTGACCTAAAATTGACCTAAAATGGTACCACTTGACCAGCAATAGTGTAATGACCATAACTTGGTCTACTTAACTCGGATTGACCTGAAATTTTGCACCGCATGCAATAAGACCTAGATCTACAAGTTTGTAGTTTCGACCGAGACCCGAAAACCGAGGGAACTAGATCGTCCGGTTAGGTCAAACCAGTGTTCCGGAATCCAGCAATTTGCATTAAAATGCACTAAACAAGGAAATGACTTTGGTAAAACGTACCAAACCTAAAACCCTATCGAATGTGACATATTAACGACACTAAAACCTAATTTACCTAAAACGCAATGAGGGTCGGTATATTAGGTGATTAAGTGAATAATTGAGTTCAGTGCATTATTTACCAAACACCATCGATAGAGACAGTTTAATTTAGTACTGAAACACTTCAAATTGTGTTTCTCGCTAACAAGGACTCAAAGAAAAGGGAAGGAAACACTGAGTCCGGATCAGGGAGACAGTCATCAGAGGTTTGTGCACAACTAGTTTTTAACTGATTTTGTTTTGAATATTTTATATGATTAAATGATATATTTTTCTTATGAATTATGTTTACCAAGCATTGGATTTAATTCAATGATTATTGAAATTGTTATAGTATGTATGAATTCAGCTTTGTGAAATGGTATTTCCACAAGTATTAAGCATTGTTATGGATTGAACAAATTATGTTTTGGAAAATTGTGATAGAACATGTTTTGAATTGTGATGGCAATTTTCATGGAAAAATGCAATTATATGATTTGAATTGTGATGAGCATAAAACTTTATTGGATATTGAAATTGACTTTGAATCGAATTGTATTGTGATTTATGCTCACTAAATGGATTGTGATATTGTTTTATATCTCACTATAGATGCTTGACTAGGTTATTACCCGTCTCTCTCATTTGTTGAGAAGACAATGGAGTTAGTTGTGTTTTGATTACCATGGTACGTGCACAGGCTTAGATTTTCCTCTGATTTGAGGTTAGATCTAAGTTTATTTTATCGTTATGGCCCTTGCGGAAGATTCATTATTGTGATGGTATCAGTGCACGATGATTCGACCTCCCGACCATAGGGAGTTAGAATCAGATTCGACCTCCCCGACCATAGGGAGTTAGAATCACATCGAATATGGCCCTTTCGGATTAGTCTTGCATAGTTAGTGAGATAAAGATTGATTTTTGAGATACAACATGGTTTTTGAGATGCATAATGACTTTTGAGATACAGTATGATTTTTGAGATACAAAATGATTTTGAGATACAGAATGGCTTTTGAATGGTAAGGAATGGTGATTTCAATTATGATTTGTGTGTAATTGATTTTGTTGGAATTACTTAAATGGATAGTCAAGATTTGATAAATTGAATTTTGTGCTCCAAGTTATTTATACAAATGATTTACATTATTGGCAATGAATATTTTGAGTTGTGAAATTTGATCAAGATTCGATTCTCAAATTATTTATCAGAAAATTTGTCAACGTATATTGTACTATGTTTTAAATTATAGTTGTGCACCATCGAGTTCACCACTCAATGATAGCTTTGTATGTCGTCGCAGTAAGGCAGAGCATAGAGCGTTGATTAAGTTGCTTTGAGGATACATTCAGATCACCTCGTGTATATCATAGATATACCCATGTACATAGGTTTTGATGTAAGCATGTAATAATATGTATGTAAATTATTTGAGCAATTGTATAGAAACTCTTGTAAAATATTTTGGTATGTAATTAAATGTAAATTATCGTGAATGTAAATGAGATTTCATTTACTTAAATAGTTTTGTATTATATTTCTTGTATCTCAGTCTTTGAAAAATCACTATGGATTTGAATTGAGAAATATGTTGTGTTGAGAAATATATTGGAGTTGAGATTTGCAAATACATATTGAAGTGCTTTTACAGTGTTTCTCAAGAACTGCTTTATCCAAAATACGATGGCACTCGCCAAAATTTTTACAGAAACTCTAATTAAGTCAAATGTGTCGCTTTATCACTTCTTCAAAAAGGTTTTTAACACTGTAAATAGTGCTCACCATCGTAAAAGAAGTAAGAAAAGTTTTGAAAATCCCTTGTAGTGTATTTAATGGGTTATCGTGAGACGAGTTGGTAATTCATTAGGTATACTACGGATCATGTTATGCCTTACAGAGGGTAGGGTGTGACATGTTTTAGTGGTATCGAGCAATGGTTTTAAAGTAAATTTCGAATCGTGAATTTGAAATCTTTTTGTCAGAATTACAATCGCTCAAATGTTTGATACATATAGTACATTTACATCATAAATGTGAACTAATGGAGAGGAATCTCCTTGTGTTGGTTGTACAGAATAGAAAATTACGTGAGAAAAATGGAAGAGAAGAATGAGATAATAGAACGATGTGATGGCAGAAGAACAAGTTGAAGCCCCACTCCACAAAATGTCGATATTCGACTGTACTCAGCTTTATCGTACAAATTATCGCACAAATGGCTCAAAGAAATGGCCACTTTCTTTCAACAAATGGTCGATAACTGTCACCAAACCCAAGTCTGCACTCCAACCTCCACAAGGGCAACATGAAATAGAGAAGAGGGAGAAACCTATAGGTCAGAGCTCGAACAGTAATTTGAGAAAGAGAAAAGAATTTGAGGAACCCCGAGCTCAGGGATACGATAGAGGTGGATCATTAAGACAGAGACCACCAAGGTCCAGTCGTCGAACAACTAGAAGTTCCTACCCTTCCCGCCTATGTGAAACTTGTAGAAGATATCATGGTGGGATATGCTATAAGGCGTCTGGAGCCTGCTACAATTGTGGAAAACTTGGACACTTTGCTAAAGATTGTACTAAACCACCTCGACCGCTTCTCTGGATTTCACAGCATCACAATCGAGTCAAGATAGAAATAGAGTTGGTACTCCTCACCACTATAACACAGTGAATCAACCCGAATATGGTAGCACACCAGTCAGAGCGTCCACTATGCGCCAAGGAGAAAGAGCAGAAACTTCAGATGTAGCTGCTGGTAAGTTCTTAATTTTTGAAAGAAACAATTAGTTATTATTTGATCCCAGCACTACTTAGTTGTGTGTTAGTGTCAGAACTATATGTTCTGTTGTTATTCCTTTACAGGGGAATAAATTTGATGTATTAGTGACTAGTCTTTTAGGATCAAAACTACAATAACAAGTATGATTGACATTAATTTTGGAAGAATTGTTAGTTAAAAGTATTTTCTAACACATCAAAAAATTATAAAGCTAATTGGCGAGCCTACTTGATGTAAGGCAAGAGAACCTAAAAGTAAGTTACAGTAATAGAATTGCTCTAGATGAGGGCAAAGATGTTACTGTTAATAATTAGTAATGGATATTGTAATCAGAATCGATTTGGGATATTAGTGGATTCGAGAAGGATAAGATATTAGAAAACCTAGTCCATGAGGTTATAACGTAGTGACTATATAATGTTCTCAATGTTGGTATTGTAAGCTGCAGATTATAGTACCGACACGGGATTATTGTGTAGAGCTACGTGCTTCCTTGTGGTATAATAAATTAAGAATAATTGTAAGTAATTTATAAATTGATACAGTTGCACCCGAATAGAGTACTATTACTAGAAATAAATGTGAAAATTTTAGTCAGAAATTTAAAACTTCAAAACTAGCCTATCAAATGATTACACTTGTAAGGTAGCTAGAGTCAGTGACTCAGTTATATTAATGTGAACTACCTGTACCACAGTAATTGCTATAAGCTTAGAGATATCAGTACGACTTATCATCCTCAGACGGATGGACAGTCGAAACAAGTGATTCAGGTAAATTTTGAAACTCGTTGAGTTTCTATAAATAATGAAATGAAATGATAATAATAACTCAGAAATGTAATAAACCCTCGAGAATATACTGAGAACTTTTGTCCTTGAATCCGAGGGGAGATGGGACAGATACATCCCACTAATAGAATTTGTATACATTAATAAGTGTCAAGCTAGCATACAAGTGGCACCCTATGAAACATTGTAAGGGAATAGATAACTATGGATTTTGTGATGAGATTTCCGAGGACACAGAATAGTCATGATGCAGTATGGGTTATAGTTGATAGACTAACCAAATCTACTCACTTTTTACCATTCTAAATGGACTATAGTTGGAAAGATTGGCCAGATTGTACATATATGAAATTGTAAAATTGCATGGAGTGCCAGTATCAATTGTGTCTGACAGAGATCCTAGGTTCACTTCTAGATTAGGGTAGTCTTGAGAGAGCCCTAGGAACTAGATTGAACTTCAAAGACAAAGATTCCACCCACGCATGCATGGCCAACCTGAAAGAGTTATTCAGATATTGGAGGATATGCTACGGGCTTGTGTGATTGAGTTTGAAGGTAGTTGGGATACACACTTGCCTTTGATTGAGTTTGCTTATAACAACAGCTATCAATCAAGCATTGGGATGCCTCCGTATGAAGCTTTGTATGGTAGAAAGTGCAGAACTCCCCTATGTTGGGATGAAATAGGTGAAAGGAAGATGATTGGGCCAGAAATTGTTCAGCAGACAGAGGAAAAGATCAGATTGATTAGAGATAGACTTAAGGCTACATCAGACCGTCAGAAGTCCTATGTTGATATAAAAGAAGAGATATTGAGTACGCAGTGGGTGATAAGGTATTCCTCAAAGTTTCTCCTTGGAAGAGAATTATGAGATTTGGCAGAAAGGGGAAACTGAGTCCTCGTTTCATTGGACCATATGAGGTTCTGGAAAGAGTGAGTCCTTTGACATATCAGTTGGCATTACCTCCAGAGCTAGCAAGGATACACAGTGTCTTCCATGTGTCCATGTTAAGGAGGTACAGATCAGACCCATCTCATGTACTATCAGTTGAAGAGATTGAAGTAAATCCAGACCTCTCATATGAGGAAGAACCCATAAAAATTCTGGCTTATGAGGTGAAGCAGCTGAGGAACAAACAGATACCCCTGGTTAAAGTGTTGTGGAACCATCATTCAGGCCAGGAAGCAACTTGGGAACGTGAAGAGGATATGAGGAGACAGCACCCACAGCTGTTCAGAGACTAATGCCAGGTAAAATTTCGAGACGAAATTTAATTAAGGGGGGGAGAATTGTAACACCCCAAAGTTCTAGAATGCGCTCACTGCTCCGGTGACTGTTGTTGTCCGGACAGCTAGGATGCCTAGAACCGTACCGCAATATGAGTGAGGAGACATAAAATAATGAAATACAAGAAAAGAAAATACAAGAAAAACAAAGGAAAAATAATAGCAAAGAAATGTGATCAAGTTAAGCGTAGGAAACCTAGCGATGGGTGATCAGACGGGAAGTCACGGCGTGGACCGTTGACTAGCTCCCGGATCATGGGAACCCTGAAAAACATTTTTAGGACTTAAATAGAACCTTATTGAAGTATAAATATCAATAGAAATATAAAGGAGAAAATAAAAAATTAGTACAAAGAAAACTGAGAAATCTAAAAACAGACAAAACCGGTGTTACCGAAAAATCGGAACGAATCTAACAGGGCATTATGGTCATTTGATATCCCGAATTGTCTTTTGACCTAAATGTCCATTAAAAATAAATAATATTACACTTAGAAAATAAAATGAAAAATTAGTTTAGTGGTACCTAAAGTAAATAGCTAAAATCATGGGTTAAATGTGGAATAAGTGGGAGTTAAGTTTATAAAATGATTAAATTTGTGAGTGGACCACTAATGCATAAATTAAATACATAATAGGGTAGCTGTAACTCCACTAAACCAGCAGAAATAGTCATCTTCTCCAAAACAACCAAAGTTGCCGAATTGAGAGGAAATGAAAAAAAACCATGGCCATTTTTCATGCAAGCTCTCTTAACCTCCCATTTTCAACTCCATTCCTTTAAGTTCCTTCACAAAAAATGGTCTACACACCACAAGGAAGATATTGATACCAATTTTGAGAAGTTTGGTGAAGGTTTAGCAAGTTACAATTAAAGGTAAGTTTGCATTTTTGAGAAATTCTTTGTTAAAGTTTATGTTCATGTTATGGGTGTTAGATTGGTGAAGGAAAATTTTGAGTTTGAAGGGTTATTGTTGTTTTCATTTTGGACAGCCATGAGTCACGTTTTTGATGAGGTATTTGTGCATATAATTGATGAGAAATAATGTTAATCATGGTGATTTAGTAACTTAGTGAATTATTTCATGTTTATATGGTGAATTATGCACTTGATGGGAATTGGTATATGGGATGGCAATGTGATGTTGAAGAATGGTTTGTGGCAGCTTGTGGACACTTGAGTAATGGTATATATTGAAGGAAGTGTGGGCAGAATATTGACCTAGAAGGATTGATGATATGTATGTAAATTAACATTGTAAAGTGTATGTAAAGTTTGTAATGTTTAGGTGTGTTTGTAATGGTACTTAGAAATTGTAATTGTGAATGATATTTGGTGTGTTGAGGGTGATTGGAATCTGCCCAAAATAATGCTAATGTAATGTAGAAAATGCTTTTGGTAATGTGCCAAAACAGTTTGGTAGGTAAGTAAACAAATGGCAAAGGTAAGTGTGTGTTTGAAGTTGGGGTGTGAAATGCATATTGAGGGCAGTGTATATTTTAGCCTATAACCTTGAATGTGTAACCTCAATTGGTATGAGACCAATTTGAGGTGAAACTAGGCACAAAATGTGCCAACTTTCATTGAGAAACCATGCCAAAATTCTGCTTGCAAGGTGACCTAAAAATGACCAATTCGGATTAGGTGCAATTAGGACCTGAAAAATGACCAATTGGGCAGCAGTGAGTGTTTAGGCCATAACTCACTCAAACCAGGTCCAATTGACCTGAAATTTTAACCAAGAATAGTTAAGACCCATACCTACAAGTCTTATGAAGACACCAAAGCCCAGAAATGACCATAAGCAAGTCAAACAACTTGCACAAGTTCGGGTCCAAAAACTGGCCGAACCAGAATTGACCAATTTGACCTAAAATTGACCTAAAATGGTACCACTTGACCAGCAATAGTGTAATGACCATAACTTGGTCTACTTAACTCGGATTGACCTGAAATTTTGCACCGCGTGCAATAAGACCTAGATCTACAAGTTTGTAGTTTCGACCGAGACCCGAAAACCGAGGGAACTAGATCGTCCGGTTAGGTCAAACCAGTGTTCCGGAATCCAGCAATTTGCATTAAAATGCACTAAACAAGGAAATGACTTTGGTAAAACGTACCAAACCTAAAACCCTATCGAATGTGACATATTAACGACACTAAAACCTAATTTACCTAAAACGCAATGAGGGTCGGTATATTAGGTGATTAAGTGAATAATTGAGTTCAGTGCATTATTTACCAAACACCATCGATAGAGACAGTTTAATTTAGTACTGAAACACTTCAAATTGTGTTTCTCAGTTAACAAGGACTCAGCAAAAGGGAAGGAAACACTGAGTCCAGATCAGGGAGACAGTCATCAGAGGTTTGTGCACAACTAGTTTTTAACTGATTTTGTTTTGAATATTTCATATGATTAAATGATATATTTTTCTTATGAATTATGTTTACCAAGCATTGGATTTAATTCAATGATTATTGAAATTGTTATAGTATGTATGAATTCAGCTTTGTGAAATGGTATTTCCACAAGTATTAAGCATTGTTATGGATTGAACAAATTATGTTTTGGAAAATTGTGATAGAACATGTTTTGAATTGTGATGGCAATTTTCATGGAAAAATGCAATTGTATGATTTGAATTGTGATGAGCATAAAACTTTATTGGATATTGAAATTGACTTTGAATCGAATTGTATTGTGATTTATGCTCACTAAATGGATTGTGATATTGTTTTATATCTCACTATAGATGCTTGACTAGGTTATTACCCGTCTCTCTCATTTGTTGAGAAGACAATGGAGTTAGTTGTGTTTTGATTACCATGGTACGTGCACAGGCTTAGATTTTCCTCTGATTTGAGGTTAGATCTAAGTTTATTTTATCGTTATGGCCCTTGCGGAAGATTCATTATTGTGATGGTACTGTGCACGATGATTCGACCTCCCCGACCATAGGGAGTTAGAATCAGATTCGACCTCCCCGACCATAGGGAGTTAGAATCACATCGAATATGGCCCTTTCGGATTAGTCTTGCATAGTTAGTGAGATAAAGATTGATTTTTGAGATACAACATGGTTTTTGAGATGCATAATGACTTTTGAGATACAATATGATTTTTGAGATACAAAATGATTTTGAGATACAGAATGGCTTTTGAATGGTAAGGAATGGTGATTTCAATTATGGTTTATGTGTAATTGATTTTGTTGGAATTACTTAAATGGATAGTCAAGATTTGATAAATTGAATTTTGTGCTCCAAGTTATTTATACAAATGATTTACATTATTGGTAATGAATATTTTGAGTTGTGAAATTTGATCAGTATTCAGATTCTCAAATTATTTATCAGAAATTTGTCAACGATATTGTACTATGTTTTAAATTATAGTTGTGCACCATCGAGTTCACCACTCAATGATAGCTTTGTATCTTTGTCGCAGGTAAGCAGAGCATAGAGCAGTGATTAAGTTGCTTTGAGGATACATTCAGATCAGCTCCAGGTATATCATAGATATACCCATGTACATAGGTTTTGATGTAAGCATGTAATAATATGTATGTAAATTATTTGAGCAGTTGTATAGAAACTCTTGTAAAATATTTTGGTATGTAATTAAATGTAAATTATCGTGAATGTAAATCTGAGATTTCATTTACTTAAATAGTTTTGTATTATATTTCTTGTATCTCAGTCTTTGAAAAATCACTATGGATTTGAATTGAGAAATATGTTGTGTTGAGAAATATATTGGAGTTGAGATTTGCAAATACATATTGAAGTGCTTTTTACAGGTTTTCTGAAGAACTGTTTTATCCAAAATACAGATGGCACTCTGCCAAAATTTTTACAGAAACTCCAATTAAGTCAAATGTGTCAGTTTTATCACTTCAGTTCAAAAAGGTTTTTAACACCTGTAAATAGTGCTCACCACTGTAAAAGAAGTAAGAAAAGTTTTGAAAATCCCTTGTAGTGTATTTAATGGGTTATCAGTAGACGGAGTTGGTAATTCATTAGGTATACTACGGGATCATGTTATGCCTTACAGAGGGGTAGGGTGTGACATAAAAGCCATGCATACGGGCATAAAAGCCATGAATACGGGCATAAAGCCATGAATACGGGCATAAAAGCCATGAATACAGGCATAAAGCCATGAATACAGGCATAAAGCCTTTCCTTTCGCAGTACTGCTAAAACAATACCCTATTGGCATGCCAAACTATCCAAACCAATCACATTAGGCCTACTAGGGCATTTTGCATATTTAAGTTTCACAATTTTTAGATTTCAAGTTTTCATGTCCCTATTCATTTCATTAGTCAATTAAAATGTTGACTTTTGCATAAACAATAGGTACATTGGTTTTAATACTCCCAACATACCACATTTTGTATTCAAAACTTGTTAGTTTTGGTCACTTTCTCAAAGTTTAGGTCATTTTGGCAAAATTGCCAATTTTTTGGTTTTGGTGTCACTATTCACCTCATTGGTCAACAAAAATGTTGACTTTTAGAATAAAAATGTGTACATTGACTTTGGCACTCCAAACATACCACATTTGGTGTTTAAAACTTGTTGGCATTAAGTGTTAATACCATTTCCAAGCATTAAACCAAAGGAGCAGATTTTTCAGTTTTGGTGAGTCAACTTCACTGTTCCATTGGACACTGTTACTGTTAGAATTTGAAGAAATGTAAAACATGAAAGTTGTTCCTTATTTTGTCTAGTTGAATTTCCTTTTTTGAATCACTCCATTTGGAGTTTTGTAGCTCCAGATATGGCTCAAAAACCCAAGCTGTCCGGATATGCATTCTGCAGAAATTTACCATATCTACAGTGCATGAACAGTAACTTGAGTCACTTGGTTGAATGGGTTCTGGCCATAATTTGGAGTAGGTTCCTTCATGAAAGTTGTTTGTCTATGCCTTAACTTATTGCTGTAAAAATTTCAGGCCAATTGACCAAATCTACAGTGAGTTATGGCCAAATGAACAGTTACTGTTCATTTGGTCAATTCTGCAGAGGCAGTTTCAGGGTATCCGGATTGGGGCCAAGTTTTGGTCCTCTTGCTTTGGTTTTTTGGGCATGGTTTCTTCAGCAAAAATGTGCCATTATAAGCCTAGTTTCATGTCCAATTGGCCAAACATCAATTGGATTAACACAGCCCAAGTTATGGCAGTGCAAAGGGACTGAATTTTCAGTCCCTATGCTGCTGTCCTAGGGCAGTTTGTAACCTCACTTTGCAATCTCGTTCTTCAGTCCATTTGTTGGTCAAATTACCTAAAATGGTCACTAATTGACCATTAAAATGCTCTCTTATAATTTCCTAAACCAAGTTACATTTTTCTCACAAAACCCTAACTCAAATTCATGTTTTTATACAATATGTCTTAGTTAGCTTTTTAATCATTGTTCTTGTATTTACAAACTTCCAACATAACTCTAATTCACTTCAAACTCATAAAAACACTCCCTCCTATTCCATAATTAGGGCAGCCGAAATTCATGTACACCTTCACAAGAATTTTTGTTCATTTAATTTACATTTTCTCACTAAATTCAAGTTGCTATTTATGAAATGAAAGAGTTTTAAGTATATAGAGCACTAACCTTGTTGTATGCCAATCCAAGCTTGAGAGAACTTCACTTTCCTTCTTCTTCTTGGCTGCGAAGAGCTTGTTTAAGGTGTGGGATTAATTTTTGATGAAGGGACTTATGGGTTTTAGGGTGAGGAAGCATGGAATTTAAAGCTTGAAAGAGCTTTCATGGAGGTGGCTATGGTGGAAACCCTCTCCTTCCTCTCTCTACGTTTTTGGCTGCTGGTTTTTGGTCCATTTGGTCTTCATTTTATGTCTTTTAATGGTTTAGTCAAATGGTAGCTTAATGGTGATTGGTGGTGGCTTTTTAATGACATCACCTTATGTCATTATTAAGCCTTTTTCTTCATTTTCTTTTCTTTCCTCCACTACTCATTTTTAATTTAATTTCTAGTAATGTTTATTCATATTTTGAGTCATAATAATTATTTACTTAACTGGACAAGTCGGCCAAAAATCACCTCTGAAGGCGAAATGACCAAAATGCCCTCCGTTTGGCTTAACGGGTTAAAATTTGCTGTACCGATTGAAAAATTTTTCTAAATATTTTCTTGGCATTCTAATGCCATAGGAACCTCAATGACCCTTCTCTGGAGTCTCAAAAATTATTTTATAATTTTTCCCCCGGGTCTAGGGCTCCTCGTTGAGAGAACCGCAACTTCCCTCTGGTTACCCATCGCTTGGGCACCAGCTCTTTTGACTTAACTGTATTTTATTTCTAAAATTTTTACTAAATTTTTCTTATTAATATTTGAGTTAATTATGGTTCCTTACTTAAATTTAATTATTTTTCCGGACGTTCTAGCTGTCCGGACCGACACCGGTCACCGGAACAGTAGACTGTGCGGAATTGCTACCGGGAGGATGTTACACTATTTATGATACTTTGTGCTAGAAATATTGTCACTCATATTCTTAACAACTTAAGAATAATATTTCTAACAAAATATCAATGGACCTTTTCTATTACACATAAATATATTATGTAAACGGAAAAGTGGAAATGCCTTTTATTAATAAAATATGTACAAGATACATACTAAATGATATGCTCTAGGGCATACTACTAACAATCTCCCACTAGCACTAGAGCCATTCATTACAATATCTTAGACCTATCTTCTCAAGATGTCAGTCTAACTGAGTCTGTGACATAGGCTTAGTGAATGAATCAACTGGATTTTCAGCTAATGCTATTTTCTGCATGGCTATATCGCCTCGCCCAACTATTTCTCTGATAATGTGGTAGCGCCTTTCTATGTGTTCGGATTTTTGGTGAGACCTTGGTTCCTTAGCCTGTATGACTGCTCCATTATTGTCACAGTGTAGTGGAACTGCTGACTCCATGGAAGGAACTACTGTAAGTTCTGTCACGAACTTCTTTATCCAAATAGCTTCCTTTGCAAAGATCTCGATGCAAAGAATATACTCAGCCTCTATAGTGGAATCTGCAGTCGTGCTCTGTTTGGAACTCTTCCAACTAACTGCACCTCCATTACAAATGAACACATATCCAGAGGTAGATTTTCTATCATCGATATCTGATTGAAAATCAGAATCAGTATAACCATCCAATTGCAAGTCTCCACCTCCATAAATCAAGAATAAATCCTTAGTTCTTCTCAAGTACTTAAGGATATTCTTGACAGCTATCCAGTGTTCCAAACCTGGATTGGATTGATACCTGCTAGTCAAACTAACAACATATGCGATATCCGGCCTAGTACACAACATTGCATACATTAAACTTTCAATAGCCGAAGCATATGGAATCCTGGCCATCTTATCTCTTTCTTCAGGTGTCTTTGGAGACATCTCTTTAGAAAGGTGGATACCATGTCTCACTGGTAACAATCCTCTCTTGGAATCAAGCATGTTAAAACTCTTTAATACCTTTTCCAAGTATAGACTTTGGGATAAACCAATTATTCTTTTCGCTCTATCTCTATAGATGCGAATCCCAAGAATATAGGTTGCCTCCCCTAAGTCTTTCATGGAGAATGTATTTGACAACCATACCTTTATAGTCGTCAACATGCCTATTTCATTACCCATCAATAGTATGTCATCCACATATAAGACAAGGAAAGTGATAGCACCGTCACTAACCTTCTTACATACACATGGCTCATCCTCATTTTTGATAAAACTAAAGGATTTTAATGGCTTCATCAAAACGGATGTTCCAACTCCTCGAAGCTTGTTTCAACCCATAAATGGATCGCTTTAGCTTGCATACCTTGGAACCATCTTGGGATTTAAAACCCCTAGGTTGTTCCATGAAAAATGTTTTCTTCAATGTATCCATTGAGAAAAGCTGTTTTGACATCCATCTGCCAAATCTCATAATCATAGTATGCAGCTATTGCTAATAAAATCCTAATTGATTTAAGCATGGCAACAGGCGAGAAAGTCTCCTCATAGTCGATTCCTTGCCTTTGGCGAAACTCTTTCGCTACTAGCCTTGCTTTATAGGTCTCTACCTTTCCATCAGAACCAATTTTCTTCTTGAAAACCCATTTGTTCCCTATAGGTACAATACCTTCAGGTGGGTCAACAAGATCCCAAACTTGATTCTTATACATGGAATCAATCTCGAATTTCATAGCATCAATCCATTTTGAAGAGTCTATATCTGATATAGCTTCTTCATAAGTAAGTGGATCACCTCCATGATCTACTTCTTCATGAGTAGAGAACTCTTGTTCTTCTTCATGAAGAAAACCATATCTCACTGGTGGGTGAGATACCCTGGTTGTTCTACGAGGAACAACTGTAGATGTTTCATCAACGGGTATAGGTTGACTAGATGGATCTATATCCATCTGATCTGTTGGTTGGTCAGAATTCTCCAATTCTAACTCTATTTGCCTTCCTTTGCCTCCTTCTTGAACAAACTGTTGTTCAAGAAATGTGGCATCTCTACTTATCACAACCTTTTGTGAAGTAGGCAAATAAAAATAGTATCCAAAACTATCTTTTGGATATCCAACAAATCGACCTTTTCTCGATCCGGTCTCCAATTTATCGTTGTTCACCTTTTTTGATATAAGTCGGACAACCCCAAATCTTAACATGCTTAAGACTTGGTTTTCTTCCATGCCATATCTCATAAGGTGTGGAAGAAACTGATTTTGATGGAATCCTATTCAGAATATACAAAGCTGATTCTAATGCAAATCCCCAAAAGGAGATTGGCATATCAGTATAGCTCATCATACTACGTACCATATCCAATAGGGTACGATTTCTCCTTTCAGATACACCATTCAGTTGTGGCGTTCCTGGAGGAGTCAGCTGAGAAACAATGCCATGCTCTCTAAAGTATTCATCAAATTAAGTACTCAAATATTCACCTCCACGATCTGATCGAAGAGCTTTAATACTCTTTCCTGTTTCATTTTCTACTTCAGATTTAAATTCTTTAAACTTTTCAAAGGATTCATGTTTGTATTTCATCAAATACAAATTCCCAAATCTTGATTTATCATCAGTAAAGGTAATAAAATAATGAAAGCCCCTTCTAGCAATTTCTTTAAATGGACCACATACATCACTATGTATTAGCTCCAAAATATTTTCAGCTCTTAGCCCTTGTCCAACAAAGGGTGATCTAGTCATTTTGCCCTGAAGGCAAGATTCACAAGTTGGAGTAGGCTCAGAGCCCAATGAGGATAGAATCCCCATTTTCTCCAGTTTTGCAATCATATCTTTTGCAATATGACATAACCTTAAGTGCCAAATATATTTTGAACTTGAGTTGGTTTTCACCATGGCATTGCATTCTTTTATATCACTTGCATTCAATTTGTGTTTGTCATTATTATCCAAATAATAAAGACCATCATTCATATAACCCGAACCAACATATTTATTTCCAAAATAAATATTACAAACATCATCTGTGAACTGAAATTCATAGCCATTTCTAGTCAAACTAGATATAGAAATGATGTTCTTAAAAGCATCAGGTACATATAAAATATTATCTAAACACAAAACATGTCCAAACATGTAAAAAGATTTAGATCCTATGGCTAAAGCTTCAACAGTTGAGCCATTGCCAATCCGGACTCTAATATCTTGAGAACGCAAGCTGCTACTATTTGCTAGTTCCTGCATATCATTAGAAATGTGAGAACTGGCACCAGTATCTAAAACCCAAGCTGTAGATGAACTATGAGTATCCTCAGAATCTAAATAACAAGATATGGACATACCTTCCGAAGGTGAATCCTTCTTGTCCTTTAGAGAAGCAAGATACTCTGGGCAATTCCTTTTCCAGTGCCCATCCTTTTGGCAGTGGAAACACTTTCCTTTGCCTTCATCAGCTTTAGTCTTCCTTTTCTGTTTAGCTATTTTCTTGGAAGGACCAGGAATCTGAGGTTTCTTTTTCTTATTGCCCTTCTTCTTGTTGGACTTTCCAGCAGAAGAAGATGCAACCAAAGCTACCTCTTTTCCTTTATTGCCTGGCATATTCTTTTGGGCAATAACCAGCATGTTGAGTAAACCAGCTAAGGTGCATTCCTGTTTAGTCATATGGAAATTTGTCACAAAATTCCCAAAAGACTCAGGAAGGGACTGAAGGATCAAATCCGTTTGTAGTTGGAAATCCATGTTGAAGTCAAGATATTCCAACTGCTCAATCAGCCGAATCATCTTGTGGACATGATCCCCAACATTCTGTCCCTCAGACATCCTCATACGGAATAGCTGTCTAGATATCTCATACCTAGCATTCCTGCTGTGCTCACCATACAACTCTTGTAGGTGAAGGAGGATCTCACTCGCACTCTGCATGTTCTCATGTTGCTTCTGTAACTCATTACTCATGGAAGCAAGCATGTAACACTTAGCTCTCATATTATGCTCCTTCCACTTGTCCAAAGTTTCATGTTCCTCTTGTGTGGCCTCTGGAGGTAAGGGACCAGGAACATTTGAATCTAGAACATATCCTATATGTTCAAGGTTCAGAACAAGTTTCAAATTTCTTAGCTAATCGCATGATTAGGTCCTGTCAACCTATTGTGATCAAGTATGCTTGCAAGGATATTGGATGGTGGTGGTTGTTTTGTGCTCATTTTTATCAGAAAATTAACTGCAGAAAATAACCAGATTAATTAGTAAATGTATCATGTAATTAACCAAAATGATTATGGTCTTTTAATCAAATTGGTCCTCCCACTAACTTAGCGAATCCTACACTTCCAAAGTAGAAAACGAAAATCCTAGTTAGATGGATTTCTAGTGGGTGATTGAATTCTTATAATTCTATTGATCATCCTCAGGTACATTCATTATTGGAATTACAATAAACTATAAGTGAGCAACTCCTTGCCCATCACATCTCATGTGAGGTTCAATCCTTTGCCTAGCCCCTAATGCTCAAAATCTTAGGTACATCCATTATAGACTTATCTTGCATTAGTTAAGTTGATCCCATTGAGCCAGTAATTATGCAAATAATTTTAATGTCCTCAGGTACATCCAATATTGGCTACTAAACCATTTACATATTTACAACATCTCATGCTTAACAATTATTCTTAAGAAAATCTCTTAAATTAATTGCATCTTATGCAACTATTTAAAATTTCTTAAAATAATTGCCTCAATGGAGGGCCTATGTTATAATTACTTTAATTATAGCATTTCCAACTTAATCATTTGTTTGGAAGATTTTATGGTCATTCTAATTACTATTAAGGTCTCACTTTGCACATTATCCAATTAGCATGCATATATCATATAATAGCATACATTCCCATACATCTCATGCATTCATGGATAAGCAATAAATATGGTATGATCATGGACTTTCTAAGGGATTCAATTCTGAGCCACCAAGAATTGAATCAGGGCATTCCTAGATGCATTTCATTCATTCATTCATTTTACAAGAGTTGCTGAAGGAGTACATAATCAACACTTGATCTTGAATTCCTCCCATTGGTCCCACCAATGCTCTTGACCTCCTTGAACTTCTTGCAATCCAATATTACATGGTAATCCTTGGCATACTAAGGCGAATTTACAAGAACTTAAATAAATGAAATTACAAGCCAAAAATTATTACAAACTTAATAATACATGCCCAAAATAAATTAAAATAAATTAATTAATTTACAATCCCAAAGAAACATAAAAGAAATAAATCCAATCACATTGGTCTTTTATAGTCCATGATCATCCATCATGCATATCACTATTTAACAATTAAATAAAACATACATACTTAAATTAAATTGAATATCTCATATTCAACTTAAAAATCCAGATTTGAATATGATTCAATAAATTTAAAAACTCAAATTTGAATCTCATTCAAACAAATTTAAAAATTCAGATTTGAATCACATTTAAACAACTTTAAAAATTCAGATTTGAATCACATTCAAACATTTTTTAAAAAATCAGATTTGAATCACATTCAAACATTTTTTAAAAAATCAGATCTGAATTTTATTCAATCAATTTTAAAAAATCAGATTTAAATATGATTCAAACAACTTTAAAAATTCAGATTTGAATCACATTCAAACAACTTTTAAAATTCAGATTTGAATCACATTCAAACAATTTTTAAAATTCTGATTTGAATCATAATTTAATTGTGTGATTAAAATTCTAATTAAACAATTTAGTTAGACATAGGATGAGCTTTTAGATCATACAACAATTGTAAATTAAAAAGCAAACCTTGCACCACCTTGAAGAACCATTGTTGCCGCCGCCAATGGTGGCTTCACCATGTGTGCCGCCACACATCCATTGCAACCAGCAATGGATCAATCATCTCATGATCAAATCACACAATTAAATTATATAATCAACAATCTAAATGGCAAATATAGTGGCTCTGATACCAATTGAAGGAACGAAAGCGTGAAAAACACAAGTTTATACCATTGAATTCAAAAATTTTCACCTAGGGTCACATGCATCATGCAAGATTTATTTTTTTTATCTATTTGATTTCAATGATAAACAACATATTAAAACTCTTTTAATATGTTTTTGGATCTGTATTTGCCATTTAAGATTTTAAAATTAATCAGATTAATTTTAGAACCTTAGATTAAATTAAGAACGATTACACTAACCTCTTGATGCACTGCAGCGTGTCTGCGCCTTTGAGATTCGTCTTCAGGACACAAGATATTGTCCCTCTAGCTTGTCCACACCAAGAACACTTATGGCAGCCCTTGAACAGCTTCTAAAGCTTTTTCTATTAATTAGAAATTCAAATTCTGCCTTTTAAGAGATTAGAGATGTAAACAGGACACTAGAAACAATTTCTAGTGTTCATAATTCAAGAGATTGATGGCTAATCTCTTTGAATTGATGAGAGATGAAGAAGAATAGATGAAAAGCCTCAAAGTGGCATGACAAAGGAGAGGAGTGGCTGCTGGTTATTTTTTTCTTTTCATAACCACACTTAAATAGCTAGGTTAACACATTAAACCCTTGCCGCATGTCACCCTTTGATTAGCTCTAGGTTTAAGTGACCCAATCACATTGTGCCAAGTGTTAAACCTATATTTAATCTTGATTTTAATCATCTTACATGATTAAAAACATTTGGCAAGCTTATGTGTAATCCCATGCGTCACCATCTCATGGTGCCACGTGTCACACTGTGAAATGACCAAAATGCCCCTGTGTCTTAATTTGGAGTTCTTAACCCAAAATAATTATTTTTCTTCTTCTAATTAATTTATATCAAATATAAATTAATTAATTAATCTCCATTAATTAATTTCTCATTAATTAAATTCATATTTAAACACTTTAAACATAAATTTAATTTATACTACACATCCAATAATATAGATTTGGTTTCAAGTCATGCTAGGGACTTTGCAATTTAATTGCAAACCAAACATATTTAATTAATCAATTAAACTCTTTAATTAATTAATTAAATCATATTTAAATAGGTGATAACTTGTGTATGTGTGTGACTTACTAGGCTCATCACTAATTGGCAATGAGACATGATATCAACTCTTAATATCATCAGAACTCTTTCTTACCATAAATGATTTCTCTAAATCATTTTATGCACCTCATAGACCATGGTTAACACCTAGCATAGCATGCCATGGCCACCCAATTAGTAATAAGGTTTACCTTAAATGAACCTATAATCATATGTTACCATGCACTAGAATCTCTCTGTTACAAAATCCCAACTCAAGCTGGAGTCATGGTTTATGTCAAACTCCATTTGCTATGAATATTATGTTCTCTTTTAATTCCAGTTCTTGATTAAAAGATTTTCTCATCAGAAACTCTTTTACGAATAAATCTATCATCTGGCCAGGAACTTGAAACATCAAGAACAATTAAATGAACATAGGATTTTATCTCTATTTACTTAAAGGAACAGATTCCATCTTGATCAACACCTACCTCCATATATAACTAGTAGGAGCCAACACATGCCCATATACCCATACATAGTACAAGTATGAAAGCAGTATCAAACTCAAACTACCTATATACAAGATAACTGTGCTATCTCAGGTCTAAAGATTATATGCACTGATATGATTTATGATAAAACATTGACAAGAGTAAACTCCATGTGCTTGTCATAAGTGTCACTGGTTCGGCCTACTTATCATTTATAAGTGCCTATCATATTTGTTATATGGCATGAGACTCACCATTCCATCTTATTTATATCTCATATAAATAACTTGGGAACAAACATGAATACAATCTTTCTGGATAAGTCATGTTCTTATTATAAAGTATCCTCGATTGTGAACCTATTTATGATACTTTGTGCTAGAAATATTGTCACTCATATTCTTAACAACTTAAGAATAATATTTCTAACAAAATATCAATGGACCTTTTCTATTACACATAAATATATTATGTAAACGGAAAAGTGGAAATGCCTTTTATTAATAAAATATGTACAAGATACATACTAAATAATATGCTCATACTAAATGATATGCTCTAGGGCATACTACTAACACTAAGTTGTGTTATTGTTTGGCAACACTATGCTTATTAAATTGTTTGATCAAGTTGTGATATATTAAGCTTTAAAAATTATGATTTGTTATAAATGTGATTTGAGAAAAAAAAATTGTGAAATGTGATTATGAGATTTTTGAATGATGATTTGTTCATAAATGTTTTATATTAAGCATTTTATGCTTTATTGTGCACCACTGAGTATTTATATACTCAGCGATAGCTTTAACTTGTTGTCACAGATAGAGAAAATGACATAGCAGCAGAGTGAGTTGCTACAGTTAGAGAGGAGCACAATTGATGAATGTTTGTATAGGTATTTGTCTATACCTTGGTAGTTTAGTTTGATGTAAATATGATAGTATGCATATGTATCTCTGTAATTTGAGCAATTGTACAGATAAAATTGTAATAATATTATTTTTGAGATTTTGCATCTATAAATTAACTTATGACTGTAAATTAATGATTTAAAATGTAATGTGCATGAGTTATGAAATGTTTTGAGATATTAATTCTTGATTTGAAATTTGGATTTTAAATTGAAGTGTTGCTATTGCTGTTGATTTGAAATTTGGTGGTTGCGAATGGAGTTGTGATTGAGAAATATATTGGGAGTGTTTCTATTTTCAGGTTTTGAAGAACTGTTTTCTCAAAATATAGACGGCACTCTGCCAAAATTTTTGTAAAAATTGCGGAGATTTTAAATATCTAAAAATTTGATTTATGTTTGGACTCTAAATGAAAGTTTTTAATATTTGAAAAAAAAAAAATTTTACCCACCAATTCTAAAATGAATGAAAATTGTTTTAAAATCCCTTGTAGTATATTTAATGGGTTATTGGTAGGTGAAGTACGGTAATTCATTAGGTGTACTACGGGAACATGTTACATCTTATGAGGAGTAAGGTATGACATGTTTAGTGGTATCAGAGCAAGGTTTTAAAATAAATTTTAAACTGTGAATTTGAAATATTTTGTCGGTAAATACAACTGCTCAAATATTTGATATATATGACATATTTACATCATGAATATGCACTAACAGAGGTCAACCTCCTTGTGTTTGTTATCAGAGAGTAGAAAATTTCTGGAAAACGGAATGGAGGAGGTAGATCATTTCGTAGAGCAATCTGTCGAGGCTGAGGCCCGAGGAGAATCCCCAGCACTCCAGAATGTGAGTGGGTCAGCCACTCCAGCTCCTCCTCAAGCACCGCAGTTCCCTACTCAGTTTGCATAGTAGATGGCTGTGTTCTTTCAACAAATGGCAGGAAATGTGCCACCTCAAGCACAGACACAAGCACCTGTAGCACAACCACAGCCTCTGGCTCAGCAATATGAGAAATTAATGAAATTTGGGGCTACAGAATTTAAAGGAACAGTGGATCCACTGGAAGCAGAACAATGTTTAGAAAGGATGGAACGGGTTTTCAGAAAACTACAGTGTGCTGAAGAGTTGAAGTTCGAATAGTCAGTATCACTTCTCCAAGGGGATGCATATGAGTGGTGGAAGAACATCCCCTACAGTCTGGTAGAGCCACCAGTCCTCACATGGGCAGACTTTTTAAGGAAATTTCGGCAAAAGTGGGTCCCTGATACTTATGAAGACATGAAGCTGCAAGAGTTTTAAGATTGAAGCAAGGGGATAGAATTGTAGCAGAGTATGAGCGAGACTTTTTAAGGCTAAGCCATTATGCTGGAAGCTTAGTCTCCATCCCTAGAGACCGGTGTAAGAGGTTTGAGGCTGGGTTGAGGCCTAGCTTGAGAATGCAAGTGGTAGGGTTCCGACACTAGAATTTTTCTGAATTGATTTCACAAGCCTTGGAACTGGAAAGGATAGAATCAGAATGGGCAATGAAAAAGAGTACACAAGAGAAAGAGAAAACTAAAAAGGTTACTGGTCAAGCTACTAAGAGTAGCTCTGGGAAAAGAAAACATTTTGGAGGAGCTTGCTCGAATCACGTAGAGGTATATCTTCTAGACAGAAATCATCCCAATCCGATCAGCAAACTCAACAGAGACGCAGAAATATGCTATCGGATTGACTTTGTGAGACTTATGGTAAATCACATAGTGGAGTATGTTATAGAGCTATAGGAGCATGTTTCAATTGTGGAGGGACTGGTCATTTTACTAAGGATTGTGTAAGTCCATGCTGTTATGGATCATTCACCACGTCAGACGGATCAGCCCAAGTTTCTACACCGAAGAGTTTACCAACAGTTGGTAGAGGCAAAGGCAGAGGTAGGGGTAGTACACTTGAAAGTCAGAGTACTGTGAATCAACCAGGACAAGGTAATGCTCCAGTGAGAGTATACACTATGCGACAGAGAAACGAGGATGAGACTTCTGGTATGGTTGCTGGTATTTTTTTAATTCTTAACTGAGATATGTATATGTGTAAAAAAAACCAATTTTGATATGTTAGTAACTAGTCTTTTTAAAATTAATTTTGGAAGAGTTTATTAGTAAAAAGTATTTGCTAGCACACAAGAATTTGTAAAGTTAATTAGTAAGCCTAATTATGTAAGGAAAGAGAACCTAAAAGTAAGTTATAGTAATATAGCTATCTTAGATGCGGGTAAGGGTATTACTGCTGATAGATGTCAGTGGGTACCATAATCAAAATAAGTTTAAGATATTAGTGAATTTAAAAGAAATAAGATATAGGGAAGTTTGTTCTATTGGGATGTATCGTAGTAACTATGCAATATTCTTTATGTTTGTGCTATAAGCTGCAGATTACAGTACTGACTTGGGATTTATTTTGTAGAGTTACATACTACCCAATAATACACAAGAATAAGAATAGTTGCAAACGACACTGTTTTGGTACAGTTATGATAAGATAAAGTTTTCTTATTGGAAAGGAGTTTGAAAATCCTAACCTGGGATTTAAAACTCTAAAGTTAAAATATTGAAAGGTTATAGTTCAGTACTAAAGAAAATAATTACTACACATCAGTGCAAAATAAGCTATAGAATATCGATAGATAAAAATAAATAGAATAGTAAGAAATGAGAAAAATACTAGATGAGGAATTGCCACCAAGGCAAGCAATTTACTTAAGATGCGTAACGATATTCCGAACTATTTTATCAAGAACAAAATAAGTTAAACCAAAGCAAACAAGATAGTGCAAAATGGCACATAGGCCTTGGTCATAAATAGAGATGCTAAGATAATGGTTATGGACCTATGGCCAAGAAAGAAAAGACTACAAAAGGAAATAATTGCTAAAACAACAGCAAGAAAAGAGTAAAACTAAGTTCTCACCCATAAGAACGCACGAAGTCCTAGAAAAGCGGATCCACTAGCGCACAGATTTGTTTACCTTTAAAATTGAAATGAATTTGAATCTAACTTATGACAAAAGCTCATAAGAAACTTGGCACACAAGGTAAGCAATCGATGAGTAAATAATATTGGTTAAAGTACTAAAGAACCATCATTCAGGCCAAGAACCTACTTAGGAGCGTGAATAGGATGTGAGGAGACAGCACCCACAACTGTTCAGAGACTGATACCAGGTAAAATTTTGAGGACGAAATTATTTTAAGGGGGGAAGAATTATAACACCCCTATTTGCGTAGCCTGGTAAATTACATTGTTCTAGAGACCGGTGTTGGTCCGCACAATTAAGAGAATTAAAACTATATTTAAGACACCTAGAGAAGCCTTGAACACAAATAATTAGTAATTGTCAATTAGTTAAGTATAAATAAGAAAAACAGAAAATAAGAAGTTAAACGAGCCGAGAGTCACAGCGATGGGTGACCTTCTCGGGAACGACTGCGAAGCCGATTGAAACTCAAATTTCGAACCGTAAAATGTGACGCTGCGGTCCTTAGGACCATTACAAACACAGTGGAAAAGAGAAAATCACGAAAAAGAATTGTTAAGCCAGTCAAATAATTAGGTCAGGGATCCGGAAGAAATATTGAATTATTTGCAAACCAGGTTGAACCGGCGAGGGGCAATTTGGTCATTTGACTCCAAGAGCTGACTCCTGACCTAACTGTCAAATAAAATCAGAGAAAAGAAAATTTCAGAGTCGGGAATTAAATTAAAGAACTAATAGAAAAATAAATAAAAAAAAAGAGAAAATGGAAAAGGTGTAGGGAGATGACATCATGCATGATGCCATAAAGATTATAATTAATAAATTTAATTAAATTGAATTTTGGTCTTCCTAAAGACAGAAAAAAGAAAAGAAAAGAAAAGAAAAGAAAAAAAAAACTAAAAGTCCTTCTTCTTCTTCCCATTTTGCCGCCTCACCCTCTCCCTCACTTCATCCTCCATGAAAGCTCATCTTTGAGCTAGAAAACCAAAAATCTCACCATAGAAAATTACTCTACCATGGTTAAAGCTTGTTTTGGCAACTAGAAGAGGAGATTGAAGAACAAAGAAAAAAAAAAAGAGAATTGAAGAATTGGACATCAAAGATTGAGGTTAGTGATTTAAGATACAAAATTAGTTTATTTGTTGTGTTTTTAGCTTGATTAATTTATAAATAAACTTAAAATGAAAAGAAAAATTTGTTGAGGGACCTGACTGAAATTCGGCCAGCATGTGTATGGGGGTTTGTTGCATGGTTTGATGGATTTGAATGAGTATATGAACCTTAATTAGATGAGTGATTATAGTTAAAAGCATTGAATTAGTTAAATGCAATAATTAGTGTAAATTAGGGTTTTGGACATTAGGGTTTAGAGACAAAAAAGTGAGAAACTTGTAAATGATGTCTTTGACCTAATTTGAAGTGAGAAATGGTCATTTGTGACCTAATGAAGAGTGTTAAAAGTGTTTGAATCAAAACCAAATTCGGATTGAGTGTGGTCATGCTGCTAGCAGCATGACCAAGTTACCTTTAAAGGACCAAAAATGAAATTTTACAAGTCCAATTGGTATGAGACCAGTTGGAAATGAAAATAGACACTAAATGACACAATTTTCATTCAGGAAGCATGCCCAAAAGGTGACCAAAACCTAGTGAACAAATTGACCAAACTTGAAAAATCACAGTCTACCCTGTACAAACTGACCAAATGAATAGCATTTGTTCATTTGGCCATAACTTGAGCTAGGCAGGTCTAAATGACCTGAAAATTTACCAGTGGATAGATGAGATATAGAACTAAAACTTTCATGAAGAACACAAACCCAAATTATGCCATTAACCAAGTCATTTGGCCACCCAAATATGGTGACCTAAAACTGTCAGAACCAAAATTTGCCCAGAAATTTGGGTTAAGTCTAATTCAGCAGCCATGGTTCAAATGGCTATAACTTGAGCTACAGAACTAAAATTAGAGTGATTCAAAAAGGAGAATAAACTTAAGACAATAGGAAACATTTTCTATGAAGAAAGTTTTGCCAAATTCTAACAGTAAAATGACTAAGACAACGCTCCAGTCAGAATCTATGCAATGAGACAGAGAGAAGAGGCCGAGACATCTGATGTCGTGGCTGGTACTTTCTCAACTTTTAATCAAGATGTGTTTGTGTTATTTGATCTGGGTTCTACCCATTATTATGTGAGTGCTAGCATCATTGATTGCATTACTGTTCCATGTACAAAAATGGACTTTGCGGTGCTAGTAACAAGTCTGCTAGGACAGGAGGTCAGGGTTAATAGAATGTATAGGGATTGTCCTTTAGTGATCCAAGGACACACTTTTCTGTCTGATTTCATTGAAATGCCCTTCAGAGATTATGATATCATCTTGGGCATGGATTGGTTAGCCAGGCATCATGCCATGATTGACTGTAGGCTGAAGACAGTCACTTTTGGTCTCCCTCAGTACAGTGATGTGGTAATACATGGGGAGAGGCAGCTATTGCCATCAAACATCATTTTGGCTACACTAGCCAGAAAAATGATCAGAAAGGGGTGTGAAGCATACTTGGCACATGTGGTAGACACCCAAGTGGAGAGTCCAGCACTGAAAGACATCCCTACAGTATATGACTTTCTAGATGTGTTTCCTAATGAATTGCCAGGATTACCTCCGGAAAGAGAAGTGCAGCTTGAAATTAATGTTTTGCCTAGTGTGGATCCAATCTCCATAACACCATACCGAATGGCACCAGCAGAGTTAAAGGAGTTGAAGATACAGTTGCAAGAACTACTTGAAAAGGGCTTTATCTGCCCTAGTGTGTCACCTTGGGGAGCACCAGTATTGTTTGTTAAGAAGAAGGATGGCACTCTTTGCTTATGTATTGACTACTCTAAGGTGACAATAAAGAACAGATGTCCATTGCCTCGCATTAATGATCTGTTTGATTAGTTGAAGGGTGCAGCTGTATTCTCCAAAATTGATTTGCAATCTGGTTATTATCAGTTGAAGGTGCAAGAGCAGAGTATTCCAAAAACTGCTTTTAGAACTCGGTATGACCACTATGAGTTTCTAGTAATGCCATTCGGGTCAACTAATGCTCCAGCTGCTTTTATGGATTTGATGAACACTATCTTAAGACCATATCTCGATCAATTTGTGGTGGAGTTTATTGATGACATTTTGATATATTCGAGGAATGCAGAGGAGCATGATAGACATCTGCGGATTATACTGCAGACCTTAAGGGAGAAACAACTATACGCCAAATTATCGAAGTGTGAATTTTGGCTGAAAGAAATCTCCTTTTTGGGACATGTTGTGTCAGCTGAAGGGATCAAGGTAGATTCCAGCAAGGTAGAAGCTATCCTTAATTGGAAGCACCCAGGAATATCACAAAAATTCACAGTTTTCTGGGTTTAGCTGGATATTATCGTCTGTTTGTGAAAGGGTTTTCTATGTTATCTTCTCCATTGACCAAGCTGCTTCAGAAAGATGTAAAATTTCAGTGGACTGATAAATGCCAACAGAGTTTGGATGAGTTGAAGAGGTGTTTGACTGAAGCTCCAGTCCTCACTTTACCTACTCCGGGTAAAGAATACACAGTTTATAGTGATGCTTCTCACAATGGGTTAGGCTATGTACTGATGCAAGATCGGAATGTCATTTCTTATGCATCACGCCAGCTGAAACCGCATGAGAGGAACTACCCAACACATGATCTGGAGCTAGCAGCTATTATTTTTGCCCTGAAGATCTGGAGACACTATTTGTATGGGGAGAAATGCTACATTTACACAGATCACAAGAGCTTGAAGTACTTAGGCACCTAGAAGGAATTGAATTTGAGGCAGAGGAGATGGTTAGAACTGATTAAAGACTATGATTGCTTAATAGACTATTAGCCAGGGAAAGCAAATGTGATGGCTGACGCCTTAAGTCGCAAGACTATGGCAAGTCTCAGAGTTTCTCCTTTATCCATGGTATATGAATTGAAAGCACAGCATGCCAGTTTAGAGATTGATGATGAGGGACAGACAGTAGTTGCATGGCATGTACAGCCAGTGTTGATCGATCAGATCAGAATGGCTGCTCAGAGTGATGTTAAATATTAGAAGCTACTGAAAGAAGTCCAACAGGGTAAGAAACTTAAATTTTCTGTGAAAGATGATGGTTTATTGCTACATCAGGGCAGAATGTGCATTCCTAATGATGCTGAATTGAGACAGATCATTATGAAGGAAGCACATGAGTCTCTTTTTGCTATGCACCCTGGTGGAACTAAAATGTACAGAGGGCTGAAAGAGCATTACTGATGGATGGGTATGAAGAGGGATATAGCTAAATTTGTTTCCAAATGCCTAACTTGTCAGCAAGTAAAGGCATAACATCAAGTTCTAGCTGGTTTGTTACATCCATTGCCAGTACCAGAATGGAAATGGGAATGGATAAATATGGATTTTGTTACGGGACTTCTAAGGACACAGAGTCATGATGCAGTATGGGTTATAGTTGATAGATTGACCAAGTCTGCTCACTTTTTGCCAGTTCGGATGGACTATAGCCTGGAAAGATTGGCCAGATTGTACGTATATGAGATTGTAAAACTGCATGGAGTTCCAGTATCAATTGTGTCTGACAGAGATCCTAGGTTCACTTCTAGATTCTGGGGTAGTCTTCAGAGAGCCCTAGGAACTAGATTGAACTTTAACACAGCATTCCACCCACAGACAGATGGCCAGTCTAAAAGGGTAATTCAGATATTGGAAGATATGCTACGGGCTTGTGTGATTGAGTTTGAAGGTAGTTGGGATACACACTTGCCTTTGATTGAGTTTGCTTATAACAAAGCTAACAATCAAGCATTGGGATGCCTCCATATGAAGCTTTGTATGGCAGAAAGTGCAGAACTCCCCTATGTTGGGATGAAGTAGGTGAAAGGAAGATGATTGGGCCAGAAATTGTTCAGCAGACAGAGGAAAAGATCAGATTGATCAGAGATAGACTCAAGGCTGCATCGGTATCGTAAGTCCTATGTTGATTTGAAGAGAAGAGATATTGAATATGCAGTGGGTGATAAGGTATTCCTCAAAGTTTCTCCTTGGAAGAGGATTATGAGATTTGGCAGAAAGGGGAAACTGAATCCTCGTTTCATCGGACCATATGAGGTTCTGGAAAGAGTGGGTCCTTTGGCATATCGATTGGCATTACCTTCGGAGTTAGCAAGGATACACAGTGTCTTCCATGTGTCCATGTTAAGGAGGTACAGATCAGGCCCATCTCATGTACTATCAGTTAAAGAGATTGAGGTAAATCCAGACCTCTCCTATGAGGAAGAACCCATATAAATTCTGGCATATGAGGTGAAGCTGCTTAGGAATAAACAGATACACTTGGTTAAAGTGCTGTGGAACCATCATTCAGGCCAGGAAGCTACTTGGTAACGTGAAGAGGATATGAGGAGACAGCACCCACAGCTGTTCAGAGGCTAATGCCAGGTAAAATTTTGAGACGAAATTTATTTTAAGGGGGGGAGAATTGTAACACCCCTAAGTTCGGTAGTGCGTTCTACTGTTCCAGTGACTAGTGTTGTTCGGATAGCTAGGATGCTTAGAACTAAACTTAGATATAAGTGAGGAGACATAAAATAATGAAATACAAGAAAAGAAAATACAAGAAAAACAAAGAAAAAATAATAGCAAATAAATATAACCAAGTTAAACGAGCCAAGCCCTAGTGATGGGTGACCGCATCAGGAAGTCGCGGCGTGGATCGTTGACTAGCCCTGGACCGTGAGGAACCCTAGAAAATATTTTTAGTACTTAAATAAATGTCTATTGAAGTATAAATACCATTAGAATTATCAAAGAAAAATTAATTAATTAGTACAAAGAAAAGTGAGAAATCGAAAAATGGACAAAACTCGGTGTTACTGAAAAATCTGGAATGCAACCCGAATAGGGGCATTGTGGTCATTTGACACCCCGATTTGTCTTTTGACCTAAATGTCCATTAAAAATACATGATATTACACTTGGAAAATATAATGAAAAATTAAATTAGTGGTACCTAATGCAAATAGCAAAAATGGGGAGTTAAATGTGGGAATAAGGAAAGTTAAGGTTAAACTAATATTAAATTAAGCTTAGTGCTCCACTCACCCATCAAAGTGGACCACTAACTCACCATTTGGACAGATTTCATCTTCTTCCTCACCTTGCCAAGGAACCAGCCGAAATGCTCTGTAACACCCTCCCGGTAGCAACTCCGTACATTCTACTGTTCCGGTGACCAGTGTCGGTCCAGACAGCTAGAACGTCCGAAAAAACATTTAAACTAAAGAGAGCAACCATAATTAACTCAAATATTAATCAGAAAAATTTAGGAAAAATTTTGGAAATAAAATACAACCAAGTTAAATGAGCCGGTGCCCTAGCGATGGGTAACCTAGTGAGAAGTTGCGATTCTTACAACTAGGAGCCCTAGACCAAGGGAAAAAATTATAAAATAATTTTTGGGACTCCAGAGAAGGGTCATTGAGGTTTTTATGGCATTAGAATGCCAAGGAAATGCTTAGAAAAATTTTTCAATCGGCATAGACAATTTTGGCCCGGTAAGCCAAATGGAGAGCATTTTGGTCATTTTGTCTTCAGAGATGATTTTTGACCAACTTGTCCATTTATGCAAGTGAATTATATGACATAAAATATGAACAAATATTAATGAAAATTTATTTAAAAAATGAATAAGCAATGAATGAAAAGTAAATGGAAATAATGGGATTTATTACCTCATGCTTATGTAAGCATGAGGTAATTAAAAATGCTATGGCCAATCACATTAAAGCAAGACAATTAAAATTCAATAAAAAGGGATAAATGAGGCAGAATTCTAGAAAATTTCAGCAGCCCTTTCTCTCTTCAAAAACGTCACCCATGCTCTCCCATTGTCCACCATAGCCAAGCTTTACCAAGCTTGATTTTCTTGGTTTTTACCCAACTAAAGCCTAAGTTCCCAATACAAATTCTTGTTCTTTCCTCTTAGTAAAGCTTTTGGGAGCAAAAAGAAATCAAAAGGAAGAGTTCTTACAAGCTTGAGATTAGCTCCATTAAAGGTTAGTGACAATTAATTCTTTAAACTTATATATGCATCATTAGGAGTGTGAATTGATCCATTGATTTTATGTGTTTGAAAAAGTTGAAATGGTAGAGCTACGGTTTAGACCCAAAATTGAGATGTTGATCATGTAATGGTGAAATTAAGTTTTAATGGTCAATTATTGACCATTTGGTTTGGTTTGAATAAAAAATGAAGTGAATTGGGTTGTGGGATTTGAGGTTGGAGTGGCTGCCTTCTGTGACCTGCAGGTTTAGATGTGAGTCCAGCCTATTTGGACAGCCATAACTTAAATTGTAGAGTTTCATTTGATGTTTGGCCAATTGGACATGAAAATAGACACAAAATGGCACAACTTTTGTGAAGAAACCATGCCCATAAGACCAAACTAAGTGGACCAAAACCTTGCTCCAATTCGGGTGACCTGCAATCTGCCTGGGCAAAATGACCAAATGAACAGTATTTGGTAGTTCATTTGGTCATTTGGCCATAACTCAATCTAGCAAGGTCCAATTGACCTAAAATTTTACCAGAAACAAGTTGAGATATAGACCAACAACTTTCATGAAGAAACCTGACCCAAATTATGACCATAACCTAGTCAAATTGTCAACCAAACTTGAGTTACAAAATCTGGCAGAAACAATTTTACCCAGAATTTTGGGTTCTGCCCAATCCGACCAGTTATGGTTTTTAGGCCATAACTTGAGCTACAAAACTCCAAATGGAGTGATTCAAAAAAATAAATTCAACTAGACAAAATAAGGAACAACTTTCATGTTTACCATTTTTCCAAATTCCCACTGCAACAATAACTAATGGAACAGTAATCCCAAGGCTTGAAAATTGGAAATTCTGTCCAATTCACATTAAGCTTAGAGATGGTATTGGCAACTAATACCAACAAGTTTAAAATGAAAAATGTGGTATGTTGATGATATTTAAACTAAATTACCTATTGTCAATGTAAAAGTTAACATTTTGATTGACTAATGAAATGAATAGTGGTCATAAAAATTTCAATTTCAAAGAATTACACAAATTAAAAGTGTTAAATGCCCTAGTAGGCCTAATGTGATTGGTTTGGATAGGTTGGCATGCCAATAGGGTTCTGTTAGCAGTACTGCAGATGGCTTTATGATATTCTGTATTTCATGGCTTCCCATGCCATTCTGTGACATAATAGCCTTTGGCTATGATAATGAGTTATTATACTCGAGTTTAATCCCCGATAATTATCACAGCTTATTAGCTGTTCTGTTGCACACCGGGAGACACAATGGTGTGATGGTCGAGGTACTTAGTACCCAGTACCAGTTTACCCATTTAGCTAGTCCAGTCAACTAGTGTAGGTTACTCGGGCTGTATTAATAAATTTTACCAAACTTTAATCGAATAATATTGCAATAAATATTTGAAATTTAGTCCACCCCAAAAATGTTAATATACATTTTGCACACATGTCTTATTTTATTTTATTTTATTTTATTTTATATTGTCACCACTAAGCAGAATTTCTTAGCGCGTTGCTTTTGCCATGCGCAGGTACTGGAGACATAGTTGGGGAGTCCAGCAGACCTCACACAGGGTGAGCCTTTATATCTGCACTCAGAGTTCAGAGTCACCTCACATTGCAGTGCATTTGGTAGGACATTAGGCCATTTTGATATTTTGATATTTTGTATTTTGTAACCTTCTGTAATGTATATTATAAATTCATGTAATTATGCTTTTGATGTAAATATCTATGAAACATGTTCAGTAATAAATTGAGAATTTTTTTTTTGAGTTGACTGTGGTTTGAATTTAATCGAATTTTGAGATATTGAAGTGAATTGAGAAATTGTTGAGAATATATTGGAGGTTGATTGAGAATAAGGTGATGATATTATTGGGAGTGTTTTTAACAGGTTCAGAAGAACTGTTTTTCCAATTTATAGCCGGCACTCTGCCGAATTTTCTATAAAATTTGCGAAAAAATTTAGATTTATCAAAAATTATAAATAAATGAATTAAAAGAGATTAATTGAAATTGAAATATGAATTGGTGTTCCGACACACTGAGTGGCATAACTTGCTCGGCTACTGCTGTGAGCGGGTAAGGGGTGTCACATTTAGTGGTATCAGAGCATCGGTTTAGGCGTTTCTGGGTCTAGATAGAGTACATACCATTGCATTGCATTTGTAAGTGTTGAGGTGACACTGATGCAGATCTGTTGTTTTCTTATTTTGAATAGGTTATGGATCCTGCTTCGCAAAGAGCAGTTGATGAAGAGGTGGAGAGTCATGCTCCACCAAGGGCTGAGTCTGGGGGTAGGGGAGAACCCACTCCACCAGTAGCTGAGGCACCTGCTCAACCTCAGTTTGCGCTATTTCAGCAAATGACTGAGTTCTACCGGCAAATGATGGGGGCAATTCCACCACCACAACCACAACCACAACCTCCACCAGCACCACAAAAATCTCATATGGAGAAATTACGAAAACATGGGGCTGTAGACTTCTTTGGGAAGAGGGAGGCTGATCCCATGGCTGCAGAAAATTGGTTTGATAAAACCATCAGAGTACTGAAACAGTTAAACTGCACCCCTGAGCAGAACCTGGTGGGTGCTGTGTCCCTACTTCAGGATGACACATATCAATGGTGGGACACAGTAACCAGTGAGGTGCAACCTGAACGGATCACCTGGGAATTCTTCCTTACAAAGTTCAAGAAGAAATATATTAGCAAAGTATATTCAGAAGAGCGAAGAAGGGAATTAATCAGTTTGAGACAAAGATAGTTGTCAGTGGCTGAGTATGAGAGTGAGTTTGTCAGACTGAGCCGGTATGGGAGGGAGATAGTCCCTACCGAGGTGGAGAGGTGCAGACAGTTTGAGGAAGGGCTCAATGACAACATCAAAGTTATGATCACAGTACTGGAGATTACGGATTTTGCTAAACTGGTAGATGCAGCATCAAAAGTGGAAAGGGTTAGAATCAATGAACAAAATAGAAGGGAAAGACAGTAGAAGAGGGGTCCAGGTCAGTGCAGTGCATATTCTGCTCCCTGTAAGAAGAGTAAGGGTCCTCCTGCTCAGAGTTCGGGACCACCACAGGGTCAGGGTCAGTCTCAGGGGCCCAGACCACATTTCACACCTAGGAGAGGCCAGTCCACACCATCAATGGGCAGCTCTCCAGGGACGGTGTTTAGGGGACCAGCCCCTGCATCTTACGCTTGTCGATCTTGTCAAAAAGTGGCATAAGGGGGAGTGTTGGTGAGTGACCGGTGCATGCTTACGGTGTGGATCGACAGAACATTAGATCAAGAATTGTCCAAAGAGGACTACTACTGTTGCTCCAACACAAACTGACAGACCTGCTCCTGCACCACAAAGGGGTAGGAAACACAGTAAACTCGAGACAATGGTCCATCACTGAGGCCTGCATCTGAGTCAGCTGAGAGGCCAGACACTATAATACTAGCCAGGGCCTATGCCATCAGAGCTCAGGAGGAGCAAGATGCCCCGGATGTCATCAGGGGTACGTTTTCCCTCTATAACACTTCTGTGCATGCATTGGTGGATCCAGGATCCACTCATTCCTACATTTGCATCAAACTACCCGTAGAGAGGGGAGTTCCAGTAGAGGATAGTGATCAAGACATTCTAGTCACAAATCCACTAGGCCACAGTGTGGTAGTGAATAAGGTGTATAAAGGGTGCCCGTTAAGGATTCAGGGGTATGAATTCTCGGCAGACCTAATTGAATTGCCCTTCCACGAGTTTGACGTGATTTTGAGAATGGACTGGTTGTCACGTCATCAGGCAATAGTTGATTGTAAATTGAAGAGAATTTTTCTGAAAACTTCTGAGGGTAATGAGATCACTATTGTGGGTGAAAGGATAGATTTCCTGTCCAATGTTATCTCAGCTACAGTTGCAAGAAGAATGATGAGAAAAGGCTGTGAAGCTTACCTAGCACACGTGGTTGATACTAGGCAAGCTAAGCCAAACCTGAATGATATACCCACAGTAAGAGACTTCCCAGATGTATTTCCTGAAGAGTTGCCTGGTTTACCACCTGAAAGGGAAGTCGAGTTTGCTATTGAGGTAATGCCGGGTACAGCACCCATTTCCATTGCTCCTTATAGGATGGCACCCGCTAAATTGAGGGAGTTGAAAACTCAGTTGCAAGAGTTACTTGATAAGGGGTTCATACGCCCCAGTGTGTCACCATGGGGAGCTCCGGTGCTGTTTGTGAAGAAAAAGGATGGAACTTTGAGATTGTGTATCGATTACCAGCAGTTGAACAAAGTAACTGTGAAGAATAAATATCCATTGCCCAGAATCGACGATCTGTTTGATCAGTTGAAAGGAGCTGGTGTATTTTCAAAAATTGATCTCAGATCAGGATATCATCAGCTGAGGGTAAAGGATACTGATGTGTCAAAAACTGCATTCAGAACTCGGTATGGGCACTATGAATTTCTAGTGATGCCGTTTGGGTTAACAAATACACCAGCAGCATTTATGGACCTTATGAACGGTATCTTCCATCCATACTTAGATCGGTTTGTAGTGGTCTTTATTGATGATATTCTGGTGTATTCTAAGACCAGAGAAGAACATGATGAACATTTGAGGATTGTTCTGCAAACCCTGCGAGAAAAGAAGCTGTATGCTAAGTTGTCCAAGTGTGACTTCTGGATGAGTGAAATCTCTTTCCTTGGACACATAGTATCAGCAGAGGGGATTAGAGTGGATCCCAAAAAGATAGAAGCAGTGATGGAATGGAAGCCTCCCAGAAATACAACTGAGGTCAGAAGTTTCTTGGGGCTAGCTGGATACTATAGAAGATTTGTGAAGGGGTTTTCTCTTATAGCTGCTCCAATGACCAAGTTGTTGCACAAGAATGTGAAATTTGGCTGGAACGACAAGTGCCAAGCCAGTTTTGAGAGGCTAAAAGCTATGTTGACAGAAGCACCAGTGTTAACACAGCTAGTGTCGGGAAAGGACTTTGTGGTCTACAATGATGCCTCTCATAATGGGTTAGGGTGTGTATTGATGCAAGAGGGGAAGGTGGTCGCTTATGCTTCCAGGCAGTTAAGGCCACATGAGTAGAATTACCCTACCCATGATCTAGAGCTTGCAGCAATTATCTTCGCACTGAAGATATGGAGGCACTACTTATAT
Source organism: Hevea brasiliensis (assembly GCF_030052815.1). Classification (NCBI taxonomy): domain Eukaryota; kingdom Viridiplantae; phylum Streptophyta; class Magnoliopsida; order Malpighiales; family Euphorbiaceae; genus Hevea; species Hevea brasiliensis. Next base: position 38,745,159 of record NC_079503.1, on the reverse strand, counting down.
GGTGAAAAGTGCTACATTTACACAGACCACAAATGTCTAAAATATTTACCAACTCAGAAGGAGCTCAACCTTAGACAGAGGCGATGGATTGAGTTCTTGAAGGACTATGATTGTGTAATTGACTACCATCCTGGGAAGGCAAATATAGTTGCTGATGCTTTGAGCAGAAAATCCATCACAGCTTTGAGATCATTGAATGCCCGTCTATCTTTGGTTCGAGATGGAGCTATTTTGGCTGAGTTGCAAGTGAGGCCAAACCTGCTATAGCAGATTTTAGATGGGCAAAAGCCAGATGAAAAGTTAATGGCTATTATGAGCAAAATCTCAGAGGGAAAAGCAACTGACTATGAGGTGAAAGTAGATGAGTGTCTGTACTACGAAGGAAGAGTATGTGTACCAGATAATGGGGAGTTAAAAGCTAGTATTCTGAAAGAGGCACATGCCAGTGTTTATGCTATGCACCCAGGAAGTACAAAAATGTATCATGATCTGAAGCCTCATTATTGGTGGCCTGGTATGAAGAGGGATATAGCTGATTATGTGACTAAGTGTTTGACATGTCAGCAAGTCAAAGTAGAACATCAAGTTCCATCGGGTTTGTTACAGCCTATAAACATACCTGAATGGAAATGGGACTGAGTCACTATGGATTTTATTAGTGGTCTACCCCTCACCCAAAGGAAGCATGATGCAGTATGGGTGATAGTGGATAGATTGACGAAGTTAGCATATTTTCTGCCAGTTAGAACTGACTACTCACTAGAAAAGCTAGCAGAATTGTATATCAATGAGATAGTTAGGCTGCATGGAATCCCACTTTCTATCATATCTGACCGAGACCCAAGGTTTACATCAAGATTCTAGAAGAAGTTGCATGAATCCTTGGGTACACAACTCCACTTCAGCACAGCTTTTCATCCTCAGACGGATGGGCAATCAGAAAGAGTAATTTAGGTAAACAACTGAAACCAATTGAACTAATGCAAATATTGAACTGAAATGATAATAATAACATGAAATATATGTCAGGTCCTTGAGGATATGCTCAGGAGTTGTGTCATTGAGTTTGAGGGAAGTTGGAATAGATACCTCCCACTGGCAGAATTCGCATACAACAATAGCTACCAAGCTAGCATTCAAATGGCTCCGTATGAAGCACTGTATGGGAGGAAATGTAGAACTCCAGTGTGCTGGACTGAATTGGGCGAAGATAAGCTGGTAAGGCCAGACCTAGTGAAACAGACTGAGGAAAAAGTGAAAATAATCAAAGCTAACCTGAAGATTGCCTCTGATAGACAGAAGTTTTATGCTGACCAGAAGAGAAAAGAGATAGAGTATGCAGTTGGTGATAAAGTTTTTCTCAAAGTTTCACCATGGAAGAAAATATTGAGGTTCGGAAGAAAGGGTAAGTTAAGCCCTAGGTTCATTGGCCCATATGAAGTCATTGAATGTGTGGGACCAGTAGCCTACAGGCTAGCTTTACCACCAGAGCTGGACAAGATCCACAATGTGTTCCATGTGTCTATGCTAAGAAGATACCGCTCAGATCCTTCACATGTCATCTCCATGGAAGAAATTGAAGTACAACCGGATTTGACATATGAAGAGGAACCCATACGGATCCTGGCTCGGGAAGTAAAAGAGTTGAGGAATAAGCAGATTCCACTAGTGAAAGTGCTTTGGAGGCACCACAACACCAAGGAGGCAACTTGGGAAAGTGAAGAGACGATGAGGCAACAGTTCCCTCAACTGTTTACACCAGGTATGTAACATCTTCATTTTCGTAGTCCGTATATTCTACTATTCCAACAGCTAATGTCTGTCCCGGAAAGTCAGAATGTCTGGAACTACACTTCGGTGATAATGAACAGACATATAATGATGAAATAAATAAGAAGAAAATGCAAGAAAAATCAAAGACAAATGAAAGAGAGAAAATGAAGCTAAGTTAAACGGGCTGGCACCGCAGCGATGGGTGACCGCACTGGGAAGGCCGTTGCCGACCCCAGGACTGCGGGGAACCCTCAAAATTTAATTCCGAGATGTAAGTAAAGGTCTATTGAAATACAATTGACACTATAATCATCAAAGAAAAATTAATAAATTAGTACAAAGAAAAACGAAAAATCGAGAAATGCAAAAATCCATTATTCTTGAAAAATCGGGAATATAACCCGAAGTAGGGTATTTTGGTCATTTGACACCTAGGTTTGCCTTTTGACCTCAATGTCCATTAAAAATAAATGATATTACACTTTAGAAATGTCATGAAAAATTAAATTGTGATACAATATGTAAAGAGTAAAAGAATGGAGCCAAATGAGCAAATAAGGAAACTTTAACTAATAAAACATTAAAATCCAAGTTAGTGCTCCACTAACTCTTAATTTGGGACACTTAAATATTCCTTTGGAACAGCAGAACCATCATCTTCCACCTTGAGAAATAACCAGCCAAGAGAAATGGAGTTCACCATGGAAATCACCATAGATGCCCCACATGCAACGTCCATGGGTGCATGATCAAGCCACCATTTCTACTTAGTTCCTTCATTAAAGTTTGCACACACACCTTGGGCAGTATGTTGGAAGCAAAAAGAAGAGGATTTGATGAAGTTTTGGTGAAGCTCAAAAATGGTTAGTGCTAGTTTTTCATCCTTTGCTTCATTAAAGTTTGTATTAAGTTTGAGATGAGTTGGATGGTGAAGAAATTTGAAGGATTTGATGAGTTATTGATATATTCAATTTTGGACAGCCATGAAAGTTTATTGTAGTTGAGTTTTTCTTACCTCAAATGGATGGAAACTAAGGTTGAATAACTTAAATGGAGGAAGTAGCAAGTTAAAATCTAAGTATGTGCATGTAGTGCTTGAATTAAGGGTGTGTAATGGAACCTTAATGCTTTGGGCAAACTGCCATGTTTGGCAGCCTATTAAACCATGAATTTGTGTGTGAACATGTAGTTATTAATGAAATATGCTAATGTTAAATTGTGGGCAGCAATTGTAAGAGATATTGAAGTATGATTATGTTGAAGTGTATGTGTAATATTGACATTGAGATATGTTGAATTTTGGTGGAAGTGAATGTTGAACTTAATGGTGAATTGTGTGCATTGAACACTTGAATATTCTGCCCAAAATTGTTGTTGGAATTGTGTACAATATATATATGGAAGTGTTATTGATTGAATATTGAAGTAATGAGGAGGAGAAGGAATATCAAATTGGAAGTGTATGTGCTTTGTGCAGGTTGTGTATTGAAGGTAGTACCTAAATTAGGCCATAAGTGCCAAACTATGAACCCAATTGGTATGAAGCCAATGGGGAGTGAAACTAGACACCAAATAGGCCAACCTTCGTGTAGAAATGTTGCCAAAATTCTGCCTAGAAACTGACCTTAAAAATTACCAAATCCGGATTAGCAACCTTGCAACCCAGATTTTTGACCATATGAATAGTAGTCCTTGGGATGACCATAACTCACTCAAACCAGGTCCAATTGACCTAAAATTTTTACCATGGTTAGTTTAGACATAGAGCTACAATTCTTATGAAGAAAAAAAAAACCCAGAACTGGCCAGAACCAAGTCAAATAGCTTGCACAAGTTCAAGTACCAAAACTGCCAGAACTAAAATTGACCAACTTTTGCACTAAAGGTGCAATCTGTCCAGCTTTAGTGAATTGACCATATCTTGGTCTATACGACTTAGAATGACCTGAAATTTTGTAACACCCCTAAGATCGGTAGTGCGTTCTGCTGTTCCGGTGACCAGTGCTATCCGGACAGCTAGGATGCCTAGAACCACACTTTAATATGAGTGAGAAGACATAAAATAATGAAATACAAGAAAAGAAAATACAAGAAAAACAAAGGAAAAATAATAGCAAAGAAAGGTAATCAAGTTAAACGAGCCGGGAAACCTAACGATGGGTGATCATGATCGGAAGTCACGGCGTGCACCGTTGACTAGCTCTCGGATCATGGGAACCCCGAAAACATTTTTAGGACTTAAATAGACCCTTATTGAAGAATAAATATCATTAGAAAGATCAAAGAAAAATTAAATAATTAGTACAAAGAAAAGTGAGAAATCGAAAAACAGACAAAACCCGGTGTTACCGAAAAATCGGGAACGTAACCCGAACAGGGGCATTATGGTCATTTGACACCCCGAATTGTCTTTTGACCTAAATTTCCATTAAAAATAAATAATATTACACTTAGAAAATGAAATGAAAAATTAAAAGAGGGGTACCTAATACAAATAGCCAAAAGTGGGGTTAAAAATGTGTAAATAACACATTTAAGCTTATTTTATGATATAATTTAATTGAGTGGACCACTAAGGAATAAAATAAACACAAAGGGGCAGGTGTACATCAAATAAACAATCTGCAAAACTCATCTTCTCCATTTCCTCATCCATGTCGAATTGAGAGAAAGAGGAAGCCACCATTGACGTTTCATGCAAGCTCTCTTAACTCTCCATTTTCAACTCCAATCTCTTAGGTTTCTTCATGAAACTTTGTCTACTCATCACAAGGAAGAGTTTGATACTAAATTTGAGAAGTTTAATCAAGGTTTGGCAACCTCCAACCATAAGGTAAGTTAGTGTTTTTGAAGATAGCTTTGTTAAGTTTTGTGTGCATGTTATGGGTGTTGGATTTGTGAAGAAAATTTTGGAGTTTGAAGAGTTATTGTTGTGTTCATTTTGGACAGCCATGGAGTCATGAATTTGATGAAATAATTGTGCATATATTTGATGAGAAATGATGTTGATCATGATGATTTAATAACCTAGTGAATTACTTCACATGTATAAGGTGATTTTTGCACTTGGAATGGGATTTAATGAATTGTAGGACACTTGGTGTTGAAGGACAATTTTCGGCAGCTTGGGGACACTTGAATAAATGTATGTATTCATGGAAGTGTTGGCAGAATGTTGACATAGAAGGATTGATGGATATGTGTATGAAATTATTTTGTAAAGTGTATGTGAGAATTAGTGATGTTTAGGTGTGTATGTGATTGTATTTAGACTTTGTAAATGTGAACTTTAATTGGTGTATTGAAGATAATTGTAATCTGCCCAAAGTGAGGATAATGTCAAGTGGGATGTGGTTTTGGTAATGTACCAAAACAGATTTGGTAGGGAAGTAAACATATTGCAAGGTAAATGTGTGTGATTGATGTGTGTTAAGCAAAGTAACTAAGGGCAGTGTACATTTTAGCCAATAAGTTTAAATGTGTAACCTCAATTGGTATGAGACCAATTGGAGGTGGAACTAGGCACAAAATGTGCCAACTTTCATTGAGAAAACATACCAAAATTTTGATTGCAAGGTGACCTAAGAAAATGACCAATTCGGATTAGGTGCAATTAGGACCTGAAAAATGACCAATTGGGCAGCAGTGAGTGTTTAGGCCATAACTCAATCAAAACAGGTCCAATTGACCTGAAATTTTAACCATGAATAGTTAAGACCCATACCTACAAGTCTTATGAAGACACCAAAACCCAGAAATGACCAGAAGCAAGTCAAAAAGCTTGCACAAGTTCGGGTCCAAAAACTGGCCGAACCAAAGTTGACCAAATTGACCTAAAATTGACCTAATTTGATGCCATATGACCAGCAATAGTATAATGACCATAACTTGGTCTACGTAACTCGGATTGACCTGAAATTTTGCCCCGCGTGTAATAAGACATAGATCTACAAGTTTTTAATTTTGACCGAAACCCAAAAACCAAGGAAACTAGATCGTCCGGTTAGGTCAAACTAGTATCCCGAAATCCAGCAATTTGCAATAAAATGCAAGAAAACGCAATATACATAGAATTGAGTTTGGTAACACGTACCAAACCTAAAACCCTATCGAATGTGACATATTAAGGACACTAAAACCTAATTTACCTAGAAAACATCGAGGGTCGGTATATTAGGTGATTAAGCAAATAAAGGTATTCAGTGAATTGTTTATCGAACATTATCGTTAGAGGCAAATTAATTTAGCACTGAAACACTTCAAATTGTGTTTCTCAGTTAACAAGGACTCAGCAAAAGGGAAAGAAATACTGAGTCAAGACCAGGAGACAAATATCAGAGGTTTGTGCACAACAACTATTTCTTTTAAATTATTTTCAATTGAAATAAATATTGACTATTTGTATATTATTGTTTTAAATTGTGGAAATGTATTTGAATGAATATTTATTGCTTGAAAAGCATTGTAAATGATTTGAAACTGTGAGAAATTGTTTGAATGACATTGATGGATACTTATTGATTTAAAAGCATTGGAAATGGTTTGAAACCACAGCTATCATGTATATTGATTGTATTCCTCATTAGCTTGTCTAGTGGGACGAATTGAATTCCCTCTCTGGCTGAAGTGTTGAGGTGTGTGCCTGTTGAGGACGAATTGGATGAGTACTCATATTTTTGCTAGCTAGCTATGTTATTCCTCATTAGTCATCGACTTTTGGGACGAATTGAATACCTCATTAGCCATTGGCTTTTGGGATGAATTGAACTATGGATCATGATTAAGCTGTGTGTGATTTATTGATATGTATTGTGAGATTGTGAAATGGATTTAAACTCTCATTGACATATACTGTCTTTTGAATTCAAACATGATCTAACTTATGAAAATTATTGTGATATTGACAAATGGAGTTTAAATTCTTGTTGACAAGTACTGTCTTGAATTTAACTATGATTTTAAGTATCCACTATTTACATGACATATGAATTGTGATTTAAATTGTATTTGGTTAATGTTGTGCACCACTGAGACATTGTCTCAGCGATAGCTTTTTATTGCTATCGCAGGTAGACAGACCGACAGTGCAGCAGACTAGGCTGCTAGTACCGCTAGTGAGAGATTTTTGGGTATAGTGAATATACCACATTTGGCATTTTGTACTGTAATGTATATTCACTGTATGTATATTTTGCTTTTGGTTTTGAGCAGTTGTAAATTCAAATTGTACCTTGAAGTTGTAAATTAATTATGAGTTATTTGACTTGTGAAAATTGTATTATATTTCCTTATCTCAGACTTTGAAAAATTTCTATGGAATTGAGTTGATAAATTGTTGTGTTGAGAAATGTATTGGAGTTGAGATTTGGAAAATTATTGAAGTGCTTTTTACAGGTTTTCTGAAGAACTGTTTTATCCAAAATACAGATGGCACTCTGCCAAAATTTTTACAGAAATTCCAAATAAATCAAATGAGTTAATTGTTTCACTTCAGTTCACCAAAGTTTTTAATACCTGTAAATAGTGCTCACCACTGTAAAATAAGTAAGAAAAGTTTTTAAAATCCCTTGTAGTGTATTTAATGGGTTATCAGTAGACGGAGTTGGTAATTCATTAGGTATACTACGGGATCATGTTATGCCTTACAGAGGGGTAGGGTGTGACATGTTTTAGTGGTATCAGAGCCTTGGTTTTAAATTCTGTTTTCACCTGTTATTTGAATATTCTTTCTTCATAGTACAACTGCTCAATATCATTGTTTGATACATACAGTACATTACATTATAAATATGCACTAACAGGAGGAAATATCCTTGTGTTATTTGTTCAGGAGATCTAAATCCTCGCATTGAATATGGAAGAGGGTGATCGTTCAGTCGATCAGTCTATTGAGGCTGAGGTGCAAGGGGATGCCCCAGGCCTACAAAATGTTAGTTGTTCAAGAAGACCACCGCAGATCGCAGCTTCGCTCGCTTGCTCAGCAGATGGCTACAATGTTCCAACAAATGGCTGGCAATGTACCTACTCAAGTCCCAATACAGACACCAGTGGTACAACCACAATCTCCGACTAGGCAGTATGATAAATTGATGAAGTATGGGGCTACAGAGTTTAAGGGGACAGTAGATCCTCTAGAAGCTGAACAATGGTTAGAGAGGATGGATAGGGTGTTCAAGAAGCTACATTGTACAGAAGAGCTTAGATTTGAATACTCAGTGTCCTTACTACAGGGGGATGCTTATGACTGGTGGAAAACCATTCCCCACAGTCTAGTGGAACCAGCAGTATTAACATGGAATGACTTCCTCAGGGAATTCAGGCAGAAATATGTCCCTGATGCTTATGTAGACCAGAAGCTGCAAGAGTTCCTAAGTTTGAAACAGGGGAATAGATCAGTGGCTGAGTATGAAAGGGAATTTTCCCGCCTGAGCCATTATGCAGTAAGTTTGCTTGCTACCAGCAGGGAGAGATGCAAGAGGTTTGAAACTGGCTTGAAGCCCAGTATCAGAGTACAAGTGATCGGCTTCAAACACACTAACTTCTCTAAACTTGTTTCTCAAGCCCTAGAGTTGGAAAGAGTTGAGTTTGAGACTGCTCCAGAGAAAAAGAGATCAGAGAAGACAGAGAAAGAGGAAAAATCCGTTGAACAGAGTTCCAGTGGTCATACTGGGAAGAGGAAAAACTATGGGGGACATGGCAGAGGTGGCAAGAAATCTGGTAGGGGAAGATATTCAGGACTGAGACCTCCCCTATCTGGTCAGCAGAGTACCAGAGGTTCCTATCCTCCCCGCCAATGTGAAACTTGTGGAAAAAATCATGGTGGGATATGCTATAAGGCTATTGGAGCCTGTTATAACTGTGGAGGCACCGGACACTTTGCCAAGGATCGCACGATGAGTCGCAGAGTTGGACCACCTCCTACTATTGCGTAAGGGCCGATTCGAGCCCTCACCGTAAGTTCACAACCACCTAGCAGAGGTAGAGGCAGGGGTAGAGGTAACCCAACAGGCAGCCAAGGCACAGTAAAACATTCAGAGCAAGATAGTGCTTCAGTCAGAGTCTATGCCATGAGACAGAGGGAAGAGGCCGAGACATCTGATGTTGTGGCTGGTACCTTCTCAACTTTTAACCAAAATGTGTTTGTGTTATTTGATCTGGGTTCTACCCATTCTTATGTGAGTGCTAGCATCATTGATTGCATTGCTGTTCCATGTACAAAAATGGACTTTGAGGTGCTAGTAACAAGTCCGTTAGGACAGGAACTCAGGGTTAATAGAATGTATAGAGATTGTCCTTTGGTGATCCAAGGACACACTTTTTTGTCCGATCTCATTGAAATGCCCTTCAGAGATTATGATATCATCTTGGGCATGGATTGGTTAGCTAGGCATCATGCTATGATTGATCAGAGGTCAAGACACCACTTTGGTCTCCTCAAGATGCTGATGTGGTAATACATGGGGAAAGGCGATTATTGCCATCAAACATCATTTCGCCGCACTAGCCGTAAAAATGATCGAAAGGGGTGTGAAGCCTACTTGGCACATGTGGTAGACACCCAAGTGGGGAGTCCAAAGATTGAAGGACATCCCTACGATATGACTTTCCAGATGTGTTTCCTGATGAATTGCCAGGATTACCTCCGGAAAGAGAAGTGCAGTTTGAAATTAATGTTATGCCTAGTGTGGATCCAATCTCCATAACGCCATACAGAATGGCGCCAGCAGAGTTGAAGGAGTTGAAGATACAATTGTAAGAACTACTTGAAAAGGGCTTCATCCGCCCTAGTGTGTCACCTTGGGGAGCACCAGTGTTGTTTGTTAAGAAGAAGGATGGTACTCTCCGCTTATGCATTGACTACCGACAGTTGAATAAGGTGACAATAAAGAACAGATATCCATTGCCTCGCATTGATGATCTGTTTGATCAGTTGAAGGGTGCAGCTGTATTCTCTAAAATTGATTTGCGATCTGGTTATTATCAGTTGAAGGTGCAAGAGCAGAGTATTCCAAAAACTGCTTTCAGAACTCGATATGGCCACTATGAGTTTCTAGTAATGCCATTCGGGTTAACAAATGCTCCAGCTGCTTTTATGGATTTGATGAACACTATCTTCAGACCATATCTTGATGAATTTGTGGTGGTGTTTATTGATGACATTTTGATATATTCAAGGAATGCAGAGGAGCATGACAGACATCTGCGGATTGTACTGCAGACTTTAAGGGAGAAACAACTATATGCCAAATTGTCAAAATGTGAATTTTGGCTGAAAGAAATCTCCTTTTTGGGACATGTTGTGTCAGCTGAAGGGATCAAGGTAGACTCCAGCAAGGTAGAAGCTATCCTTAATTGGAAGCCGCCCAGGAACATCACAGAAATTCGCAGTTTTCTGGGTCTAGCTAGATATTACCGTCGGTTTGTGAAGGGGTTTTCTATATTATCTTCTCCACTGACCAAACTGCTTCGGAAAGATGTAAAATTTCAAAGTGATGATAAATGTCACAGAGTTTTGATGAGTTGAAGAGGTGTTTGATCAAGCTCAGCTTCTCACTTTACCTACTCTGGTAAAGAATACACGCTTTATAGTGATGCTTCTCACAATGGGCTAGGCTGCATCGATGCAAGATCGGAATGTCATTGCTTATGCATCACGCCAGCTAAAACCGCATGAGAGGAACTACCCAACACATGATCTGGAGCTAGCAGCTATTGTTTTTGCTCTGAAGATCTGGAGACACTATCTGTATGGAGAGAAATGCTACATTTACACAGATCACAAGAGCTTGAAGTACTTAGGCACCCAGAAGGAATTGAATTTGAGGCAGAGGAGATGGTTAGAACTCATTAAAGACTATGATTGCTTAATAGACTATCAGCCAGGGAAAGCAAATGTAGTGGCTGACGCCTTAAGTCGCAAGACTATGGCAAGTCTCAGAGTTTCGTCTATGTCCATGGTATGTGAATTGAAAGCACAACATGCCAGTTTAGAGATTGATGATGAGGGACAGACAGTAGTTGCTTGGCATGTACAGCCAGTGTTGATTGATCAGATCAGAATGGCTGCTCAGAGTGATGAAAAATATCAGGAGCTACTGAAAGAAGTCCAGCAAGGCAAGAAACCTGAATTCTCTATGAGAGATGATGGTTTATTGCTACATCAGGGCAGAATGTGCATTCCTAGTGATGTGGAATTGAGACAAATCATTATGAAGGAAGCACATGAGTCTCCATTTGCTATGCACCCTAGTGGAACTAAAATGTACAGAGGGCTGAAAGAGCATTACTGGTGGATGGGCATGAAAAGAGTTATAGCTGAATTTGTTTCCAAATGCCTAACTTGTCAGCAAGTAAAGGCAGAACATCAAGTTCTAGCTGGTTTGTTACATCCTTTGTCAGTACCAGAGTGGAAATGGGAACGAATAACTATGGATTTTGTTACAGGACTTCCAAGAACACAGAGTAGTCATGATGCAGTATGAGTTATAGTTGACAGGTTGACCAACTCTGCTCACTTTTTACCAGTTCGGATGGACTATAGCCTGGAAAGATTGGCCAGATTGTACATATATGAGATTGTAAAATTGCATGGAGTGCCAGTATCAATTGTGTCTGACAGAGATCCTAGGTTCACTTCTAGATTCTGGGGTAGTCTTCAGAGAGCCCTAGGAACTAGATTGAACTTCAAAGACAAAGATTCCACCCACGCATGCATGGCCACCCGAGAGGGTTATTCAGATATTGGAGGATATGCTACGGGCTTGTGTGATTGAATTTGAAGGTAGTTGGGATACACACTTGCCTTTGATTGAGTTTGCTTATAACAACAGCTACCAATCAAGCATTGGGATGCCTCCATATGAAGCATTGTATGGCAGGAAGTGCAGAACTCCCCTATGTTGGGATGAGGTAGGTGAAAGGAAGATGATTGGGCCAGAAATTGTTCAGCAGACAGAGGAAAAGATCAGATTGATTAGAGATAGACTCAAGGCTGCATCAGACCGTCAGAAGTCCTATGTTGATATGAAAAGAAGAGATATTGAGTACGCAGTGGGTGATAAGGTATTCCTCAAAGTTTCTCCTTGGAAGAGAATTATGAGATTTGGCAGAAAGGGGAAACTGAGTCCTCGTTTCATCGGACCATATGAAGTTCTAGAAAGAGTGGGTCCTTTGGCATATCGGTTGGCATTACCTCTAGAGCTAGCAAGGATACACAGTGTCTTCCATGTGTCCATGTTAAGGAGGTACAGATCTGACCCATCTCATGTACTGTCAGTTGAAGAGATTGAAGTAAATCCAGACCTATCATATGAGGAAGAACCCATAAAAATTCTGGCTTATGAGGTGAAGCAGCTGAGGAACAAACAGATACACCTGGTTAAAGTGCTGTGGAACCATCATTCAGGCCAGGAAGCTACTTGGGAACGTGAAGAGGATATGAGGAGACAGTACCCACAGCTATTCAGAGACTAATGCCAGGTAAAATTTCGAGATGAAATTTATTTAAGGGGGGGAGAATTGTAATACCCCTAAGTTCGGTAGTGCGTTCTGCTGTTCCGGTGACCAGTGCTGTCCGGACAGTTAGGATGCCTAGAACCACACTTTAATATGAGTGAGGAGACATAAAATAATGAAATACAAGAAAAGAAAATACAAGAAAAATAAAGGAAAAATAATAGCAAAGAAAGGTAATCAAGTTAAACGAGCTGGGAAACCTAACGATGGGTGATCAGATCGGGAAGTCACGGCACCGTTGACTAGCCCCGGATCATGGGAACCTTGGAAAACATTTTTAGGACTTAAATAGACCCTTATTGAAGAATAAATATCATTAGAAAGATCAAAGAAAAATTAAATAATTAGTACAAAGAAAAGTGAGAAATCGAAAAACAGACAAAACCGGTGTTCAGAAAAATCGAACGTAATCTAACAGGGGCATTATGGTCATTTGACACCCCGAATTGTCTTTTGACCTAAATGTCCATTAAAAATAAATAATATTACACTTATAAAATGAAATGAAAAATTAAAAGAGGGGTACCTAATACAAATAGCCAAAAGTGGGGTGAAAAATATGTAAATAACACATTTAAGCTTATTTTATGATATAATTTAAATGAATGGACCACTAAGGAATAAAATAAACACAAAGGGGCAGGTGTACATCAAATAAACAATCTGCAAAACTCATCTTCTCCATTTCCTCATCCATGCCGAATTGAGAGAAAGAGGAAGCCACCATTGACGTTTCATGCAAGCTCTCTTAACTCTCCATTTTCAACTCCAATCTCTTAGGTTCCTTCATGAAACTTTGTCTACTCATCACAAGGAAGAGTTTGATACTAAATTTGAGAAGTTTAATCAAGGTTTGGCAAGCCCCAACCATAAGGTAAGTTAGTGTTTTTGAAGATAGCTTTGTTAAGTTTTGTGTGCATGTTATGGGTGTTGGATTTGTGAAGAAAATTTTTGAGTTTGAAGAGTTATTGTTGTGTTTATTTTGGACAGGCATGGAGTCATGCATTTGATGAAATAATTGTGCATATATTTGATGAGAAATGATGTTGATCATGATGATTTAATAACCTAGTGAATTACTTCACATGTATAAGGTGATTTTTGCACTTGGAATGGGATTTAATGAATTGTAGGACACTTGGTGTTGAAGGACAATTTTCGGCAGCTTGGGGACACTTGAATAAATGTATGTATTCATGGAAGTGTTGGCAGAATGTTGACATAGAAGGATTGATGGATATGTGTATGAAATTATTTTGTAAAGTGTATGTGAGAATTAGTGATGTTTAGGTGTGTATGTGATTGTATTTAGACTTTGTAAATGTGAACTTTAATTGGTGTATTGAAGATAATTGTAATCTGCCCAAAGTGAGGATAATGTCAAGTGGGATGTGGTTTTGGTAATGTACCAAAACAGATTTGGTAGGGAAGTAAACATATTGCAAGGTAAATGTGTGTGATTGATGTGTGTTAAGCAAAGTAACCAAGGGCAGTGTACATTTTAGCCAATAAGTTTAAATGTGTAACCTCAATTGGTATGAGACCAATTGGAGGTGGAACTAGGCACAAAATGTGCCAACTTTCATTGAGAAAACATACAAAAATTTTGATTGCAAGGTGACCTAAGAAAATGACCAATTCGGATTAGGTGCAATTAGGACCTGAAAAATGACCAATTGGGCAGCAGTGAGTGTTTAGGCCATAACTCACTTAAAACAGGTCCAATTGACCTGAAATTTTAACCATGAATAGTTAAGACCCATACCTACAAGTCTTATGAAGACACCAAAACCCAGAAATGACCAGAAGCAAGTCAAAAAGCTTGCACAAGTTCGGGTCCAAAAACTGGCCGAACCAAAGCTGACCAAATTGACCTAAAATTGACCTAATTTGATGCCATTTGACCAGCAATAGTATAATGACCATAACTTGGTCTACTTAACTCGGATTGACCTGAAATTTTGCCCCGCGTGCAATAAGACATAGATCTACAAGTTTTTAGTTTTGACCGAAACTCGAAAACAGAGGAAACTAGATCGTCCGGCTAGGTCAAACTAGTATCCCGAAATCCAGCAATTTGCAATAAAATGCAAGAAAACGCAATATACATAGAATTGAGTTTGGTAACACGTACCAAACCTAAAACCCTATCGAATGTGACATATTAAGGACACTAAAACCTAATTTACCTAGAAAACATCGAGGGTCGGTATATTAGGTGATTAAGCAAATAAAGGTATTCAGTGAATTGTTTATCGAACATTATCGTTAGAGGCAAATTAATTTAGCACTGAAACACTTCAAATTGTGTTTCTCAGTTAACAAGGACTCAGCAAAAGGGAAAGAAATACTGAGTCAAGACCAGGAGACAAATATCAGAGGTTTGTGCACAACAACTATTTCTTTTGAATTATTTTCAATTGAAATAAATATTGACTATTTGTATATTATTGTTTTAAATTGTGGAAATGTATTTGAATGAATATTTATTGCTTGAAAAGCATTGTAAATGATTTGAAACTGTGAGAAATTGTTTGAATGACATTGATGGATACTTATTGATTTAAAAGCATTGGAAATGGTTTGAAACCACAGCTATCATGTATATTGATTGTATTCCTCATTAGCTTGTCTAGTGGGACGAATTGAATTCCCTCTCTGGCTGAAGTGTTGAGGTGTGTGCCTGTTGAGGACGAATTGGATGAGTACTCATATTTTTGCTAGCTAGCTATGTTATTCCTCATTAGTCATCGACTTTTGGGACGAATTGAATACCTCATTA
The DNA here is from genome assembly GCF_030052815.1 of Hevea brasiliensis. Lineage (NCBI taxonomy): Eukaryota > Viridiplantae > Streptophyta > Magnoliopsida > Malpighiales > Euphorbiaceae > Hevea > Hevea brasiliensis. The sequence continues at coordinate 38,730,089 of NC_079503.1, read as the reverse complement.
GCCATTGGCTTTTGGGACGAATTGAACTATGGATCATGATTAAGCTGTGTGTGATTTATTGATATGTATTGTGAGATTGTGAAATGGATTTAAACTCTCATTGACATATACTGTCTTTTGAATTCAAACATGATCTAACTTATGAAAATTATTGTGATATTGACAAATGGAGTTTAAATTCTTGTTGACAAGTACTGTCTTGAATTTAACTATGATTTTAAGTATCCACTATTTACATGACTTATGAATTGTGATTTAAATTGTATTTGGTTAATGTTGTGCACCACTGAGACATTGTCTCAGCGATAGCTTTATTCTTTATCGCAGTAGACAGATCGACAGTCTAGGTCGCTAGTACCGCTAGCGAGAGATTTTTGGGTATAGTGAATATACCACATTTGGCATTTTATACTGTAATGTATATTCACTGTATGTATATTTTGTTTTTGGTTTTGAGCAGTTGTAAATTCAAATTGTACCTTGAAGTTGTAAATTAATTATGAGTTATTTGACTTGTGAAAATTGTATTATATTTCCTTATCTCAGACTTTGAAAAATTTCTATGGAATTGAGTTGATAAATTGTTGTGTTGAGAAATGTATTGGAGTTGAGATTTGAAAAATTATTGATGTGCTTTTTACAGGTTTTCTGAAGAACTGTTTTATCCAACATACAGATGGCACTCTGCCAAAATTTTTACAGAAATTCCAAATAAATCAAATGAGTTAATTGTTTCACTTCAGTTCACCAAAGTTTTTAATACCTGTAAATAGTGCTCACCACTGTAAAATAAGTAAGAAAAGTTTTTAAAATCCCTTATAGTGTATTTAATGGGTTATCAGTAGACGGAGTTGGTAATTCATTAGGTATACTACGGGATCATGTTATGCCTTACAGAGGGGTAGGGTGTGACAAATTTTACCCCGAGTGCAATAAGACATAGAGCTAAAATTCTTATGAAGACACCAAAACCCAGAAATGGCCATAACCAAGTCAACTAGCTTGCACAAGTTCAAGTACCAAAACTGCCAGAACTAAAATTGACCAAATTTTGCACTAAAGGTGCAATCTGTCCAGCTTTAGTGAATTGACCATATCTTGGTCTTTACGACTTAGAATGACCTGAAATTTTACCCCGAGTGCAATAAGACATAGAGCTACAATTCTTATGAATACACTAAAACTCAGAAATGGCCAGAACTAAGTAAAATAGCTTGCACAAGTTCAGGTACCAAAACTGGCCGAACCAAAAGTGACCTAAAATGACCTAAACCTACTATTTTAGTGCTTTCTGTCCAGCATTGGTAAATTGACCATATCTTGGTCTACACATCTCAGAATGACCTGAAATTTTGCCCCGCGTGCAATAAGACATAGACCTACAAGTTTGTAGTTTGGACTGAAACCCAAAAACTGAGGGAACTAGGTCGTCCGGCTAGGTCAAAATAGTACACCGAAATCCGGTAAATTGCAATAAAATGCAATACACTTAGAAATGAAATTGGTAACATATGTTAGTAGTATGCCCTAGAGCATATCATTTAGTATGTATCTTGTATATATTTTTATTAATAAAAGGCATTTCCACTTTTCCGTTTACATAATATATTTATGTGTAATAGAAAAGGTCCATTGATATTTTATTAGAAATATTATTCTTAAGTTGTTAAGAATATGAGTGACAATATTTCTAGCACAAAGTATCATAAATAGGTTCACAATCGAGGATACTTCATAATAAGGACATGACTTATCTAGAAAGATTGTATTCATGTTTGTTCCCAAGTTATTTATATGAGATATAAATAAGATGGAATGGTGAGTCTCATGCCATATGACAAACATGATAGGCACTTATAAATGATAAGTAGGCCGAACCAGTGACACTTATGACAAGCACATGGAGTTTACTCTTGTCAATGTTTTATCATAAATCATATCGAGTGCATATAATCTTTAGACTGAGATAGCACTCGTTATCTTGTATATAGGTAGTTTGAGTTTGATCTCGCTTTCATACTTGTACCGTGTATGGGTATATGGGCATGTGTTGGCTCCTACTAGTTATATATGGAGGTAGGTGTTGATCAAGATGGAATCTGTTCCTCTAAGTAAATAGAGATAAAATCCTATGTTCATTTAATTGTTCTTGATGTTTCAAGTTCTGGCCAGACAGATAGATTTATTCGAGAAAAGAGTTTCGATGAGAAAATCTTTTAATCAAGAACTGGAATTAAAAGAGAACATAATATTCATAGCAAATGGAGTTTGACATAAACCATGACTCGGCTTGAGTTGGGATTTTGTAACAGAGAGATTCTAGTGCATGGTAACATATGATTATAGGTTCATTTAAGGTAAACCTTATTACTAATTGGGTGGCCATGGCATGCTATGCTAGGTGTTAACCATGGTCTATGAGGTTCATAAAATGATTTAGAGAAATCATTTATGGTAAGAAAGAGTTCTGATGATATTAAGAGTTGATATCATGTCTCATTGCCAATTAGTGATGAGCCTAGTAAGTCACACACATACACAAGTTATCACCTATTTAAATATGATTTAATTAATTAATTAAAGAGTTTAATTGATTAATTAAATAGGTTTGGTTTGCAATTAAATTGCAAAGTCCCTAGCATGACTTGAAACCAAATCTAGATTATTGGATGTGTAGTATAAATTAAATTTATATTTAAAGTGTTTAAATATGAATTTAATTAATGAGAAATTAATTAATAGAGATTAATTAATTAATTTATATTTGATATAAATTAATTAGAAGAAGAAAAATAATTATTTTGGGTTGAGAACTCAAAATTAAGACACAGGGGCATTTTGGTCATTTTGCAGTGTAACACGTGACACCATGAGATGGTGACACATGGCATAACACATAAGCTTGCCAAATATTTTTTTAATCATGTAAGATGATTAAAATCAAGATTAAATATAGGTTTGACACTTGGCACAATGTGATTGGGTCACTTAAACCTAGAGCTAATCAAAGGGTGACATGTGGCAAGGGTTTAATGTGTTAACCTAGCCATTTAAGTGTTGTTATGAGAAAATAAAACACAACCAGAAGCCACACTCCTTTGTCATGCCACTTTGAGGGTTTTCATCTCTTCTTCTTCATCTCTTATCAATTCAAAGAGATTAGCCATCAATCTCTTGAATTAAGAACACTAGAAATTGTTTCTAGTGTCCTGTTTACATCTTTAATCTCTTAAAAGGCAGAACTTGATTTTCTAATTAATAGAAAAAGCTTTAGAAGCTATTCAAGGGCTGCCATAGGTGTTCTTGGTGTGGACAAGCTAGAGGGACAACATCTGGTGTCCTAAAGATGAATCTCAAAGGCGCAGACACGCTGCAGTGCATGAAGAGGTTAGTGTAATCGTTCTTGATTTAATCTAGGGTTCTAAAATTAATCTGATTAATTTTAAAATCTTAAATGAAAAATACAGATCCAAAAACATATTAAAAGAGTTTTAATATGTTGTTTGTCATTGAAATCAAATAGATAAAAATAAATCTTGCATGATGCATGTGACCCTAGGTGAAAATTTTTGAATTCAATGGTATAAACTTGTGTTTTTCACGCTTTCGTTCCTTCAACATATACCAACACTAAAGGGCTATAAAATGTGACATATTGGTAACATTAGAATTGACTCACGTAGAGTGCATTAAGGGTCAACATTATAGGTTGACTAAGGAAATGAATTGAAGGGAATAGTACCAAGAGAAATAGGACTTTAAGCTAAACAAATCTAGCACACAAAAATTGAGAAATTGACCAAATTTTGAAGTAAAGGTGCAATCTGTCCAGCTTTAGTAAATTGACCATAACTTGGTCTATACAACTCGAAATGACCTAAAATTTTGCCCCGCGTGCAATAAGACATAGAGCTACAATTTTGCTTCTTTGACCAAAAGCTAAAAACCAAGGAAAATAGGACCTTAAGCTAGACCAATCTAGCATACTAAAATTGAAAATTTGTAATTACATAAAATGATGCTTGAAGTGATTTGGCAATGAATGCCAACTTGTGAAAAGGGTAAATTGCATTATATTGACAACATATTGAATTGTAAATTGTGACATGTTGATGCTAGAATCAACCTATCCATGATGCATAAAAAGGTCAATAATTTTATTGACCAGTGAAAGGCATAAAGATGTATAAACCCTATGAATAAAGAATTAAATATGCAACATTGTAATATGCCCTAATTTGCCTAGTTGACTAGTTTGGATAGGTTGGCATGCCAATAGGATTCTGACAGCTATTCTGTAAATGACTTTACGTCATACTGTGTTTTATGGCTTATTATGCCATACTATGATTTTAATAGCCTATGGCTATACAGATTATGTTATTATACTCGGCTTAATGCCTGATTGATTATATGGCTTTTTAGCCACACTGTTTGCACACTGGGAGATACTTTGTAATCGATGGTGTGATGGCCCGAGATACTAGGTACCCAGTGCTAGTGTATCCGTTTATCCAGTCTGGTCAGTGTATAGGCTATATGGGCAGTCATTTAAAACATTATTCAATTCAGGAAGCTAAGTTAAGTTAAGTATAATGAAATTTCAGTACAATTAAATTACGTATTGAATGAATGAGTAAAAGAGATTAGCAAAAGAAACATAACAAAAATATAAATTGTAGAACCGTAGAGACTTGAAATACAATATAGTTAGAATAATTTGTATACTGGGTAGTATTACTGAAAAGTTATAAACTAAGCACTTCCAAAGAGGAACAAACTAGTATATAAGATTGTTGATACTAGAAATATCATACCAAATTAAATTGATTCTTGAGTATCTGAATTATGATTTATTTATTTCTTTAATTGTATATATTATTTCTTGTTATACTATTGCACCACTAAGCAGAAATGCTTTGCGCGATGGAATTGCTTCCTCGCGTAGGTACTAAAGGCAAAACCAGTAGACTATCGACTGAGATTTTTGGAGTCCAGATCTGCAGAAGTGTCAGAAAAATTGAAGGTTGTCACCTCCTCAGCAATGGATGTAGATAGGGCTCATATTTACACATGTTATGTATTTTGTTCATTCTAAGTATAATGTAATTGTACATCCTGTACTTGACAAATTTATGTAATTAGTTGGCAAATTATGCAAAATAATAAAATGTAAGAATTTTGATATATGAGTTAAGTATCTGATCATGATGATTCTGATTGAGATTGGGTATGAAAAATTTTGAGACTGATTCTGAGTTGTTAATTTGAGTATATATTGAAATTGTTTTTAGCAGGTTCAGAAGAACTGTTAGTCCAAATTACTGCCGGCACTCTGCTGGATTATCATTAAAATTTTTTAATTTTCCAAAATAGTTAGATTTTGATAAAAGTAAAAATATCCTAAACCTTAAATAAAGTTTTTGAATAAATAAATCAAGAACTGTAATGAAATCAGATAAGATTAGGTGCTCCGGCACTCTGTGTAACACACTTTGCTTGGCTACACTGTAGATGAGTGAGGGGTGTTATAAGGTAAAATTTCGAGGACGAAATTTAAATTAGAGGGGAAGAGTTGTAACACCCTCCCAGTAGCAACTCCGTACATTCTACTGTTCCGGTGACCAGTGTCGGTCCGGACAGCTAGAACGTCTAGAAAAATCTTTAAACTAAAGAGAGAAACCATAATTAACTCAAATATTAATCAGAAAAATCTAGAAAAAATTTTAGAAATAAAATACAACCAAGTTAAATGAGCCGGTGCCCTAGCGATGGGTAACCTAGTGAGAAGTTGCGATTCTCGCAACTAAGAGCCCTAGACCCAGGGGAAAAATTATAAAATAATTTTTGGGACTCCAGAGAAGGGTCATTGAGGTTTTTATGGCATTAGAATGCCAAGAAAATGCTTATAAAAATTTTTCAAATGGTACAGACAATTTTGGCCCGATAAGCCAAATGGAGGGCATTTTGGTCATTTCGTCTTCAGAGATGATTTTTGACCAACTTGTCCATTTATGCAAGTGAATTATATGACATAAAATATGAAAAAATATTAATGAAAATTTATTTAAAAAATGAATAAGCAATGAAAGAAAAGTAAATGGAAATAATGGGATTTATTACCTCATGCTTATGTAAGCATGAGGTAATTAAAAATGCTATGGCAAATCACATTAAAGCAAGACAATTAAAATTCAATAAAAAGGGATAAATGAGGCAGAATTCTAGAAAATTTCAGCAGCCCTTTCTCTCTTTAAAAACGTCACCCATGCTCTCCCATTGTCCACCATAGCCAAGCTTTACCAAGCTTGATTTTCTTGGTTTTTACCCAACTAAAGCCTAAGTTCCCAACACAAATTCTTGTTCTTTCCTCTTAGTAAAGCTTTTGGGAGCAAAAAGAAATCAAAAGGAAGAGTTCTTACAAGCTTGAGATTAGCTCCATTAAAGGTTAGTGACAATTAATTCTTTAAACTTATATATGCATCATTAGGAGTGTGAATTGATCCATTGATTTTATGTGTTTGAAAAGTTGAAATGGTAGAGCTAGGGTTTGGACCCAAAATTGAGATGTTGATCATGTAATGGTGAAATTAAGTTTTAATGGTCAATTATTGACCATTTGGTTTGGTTTGAATCAAAAATGAAGTGAATTGGGTTGTGGGATTTGAGGTTGGAGTGGCTGCCTTCTGTGACCTGCAAGTTTGGATGTGAGTCCAGCCTGTTTGGACAGCCATAACTTAAATTGTAGAGGTTCATTTGATGTTTGGCCAATTGGACATGAAACTAGACAAAAAATGGCACAACTTTGGTGAAGAAACCATGCCCATAAGACCAAACTAAGTGGACCAAAACCTTGCTCCAATTCGGGTGACCTGCAATCTGCCTGGGCAAAATGACCAAATGAATAGTATTTGGTAGTTCATTTGGTCATTTGGCCATAACTCAATCTAGCAAGGTCCAATTGACCTGAAATTTTACTAAAAACAAGTTGAGATATAGACCAACAACTTTCATGAAGAAACCTGACCCAAATTATGACCATAACCTAGTCAAATTGTCAACCAAAATTTAGTTACAAAATCTGGCAGAAGCAATTTTACCCAGAATTTTGGGTTCTACCCAATCCGACCAGTTATGGTTTTTAGGCCATAACTTGAGCTAAAAAACTCCAAATGGAGTGATTCAAAAAAATAAATTCAACTAGACAAAATAAGGAACAACTTTCATGTTTACCATTTTTCCAAATTCCTACTACAACAGTAACTAATGGAACAGTAAACCCAAGGCTTGAAAATTGGAAATTCTGTCCAATTCACATTAAGCTTAGAGATGGTATTGGCAACTAATACCAACAAGTTTAAAATGCAAAATGTGGTATGTTGATGATATTTAAACTAAATTACCTATTGTCAATGTAAAAGTCAACATTTTGGTTGACTAATGAAATGAATAGTGGTCATAAAAATTTCAATTTCAAAGAATTACACAAATTAAAAGTGTTAAATGCCCTAGTAGGCCTAATGCGATTGGTTTGGATAGGTTGGCATGCCAATAGGGTTCTGTTAGCAGTACTGCATATGGCTTTATGCCATTCTGTGTTTCATGGCTTCCCATGCCATTCTGTGACATAATAGCCTTTAGCTATGATAATGAGTTATTATACCCGGGTTTAATCCCCGATAATTATCACAGCTTATTAGCTGTTCTGTTGCACACTGGGAGACACAATGTGATCGATGGTGTGATGGTCCGAGGTACTTAGTACCCAGTACCAGTTTACCCGTTTATCCAGTCCAGTCAACTAGTGTAGGTTACTTGGGCAGTATTAATAAATTTTACCAAACTTTAATCGAATAATATTGCAATAAATATTTGAAATTTAGTCCACCCCAAAAATGTTAATATAAATTTTGCACACATGTCTTATTTTATTTTATTTTATTTTGTATTCTCACCACTAAGCAGAATTGCTTAGCGCGTCACTTTTGCCACGCGCAGGTACTGGAGACATAGCTGGGGAGTCCAGCAGACCTCACACAGGGTGAGCCTTCATATCTGCACTCAGAGTTCAGAGTCACCTCACATTGCAGTGCAATTGGTAGGACACTAGGCCATTTTGATATTTTGATATTTTGTATTTTGTAACCTTCTGTAATGTATATTATAAATTCATGTAATTATGCTTTTGATGTAAATATCTATGAAACATGTTCAGTAATAAATTCAGCATTTTTTTTGTTTAGTTGACTGTGGTTTGAATTTAATCAAATTTTGAGATATGAAGTGAATTGAGAAATTGTTGAGAATATATTGGAGGTTGATTGAGAATAAGGTGATGATATTATTGGGAGTGTTTTTAACAGGTTCAGAAGAACTGTTTTTCCAATTTATAGTCGGCACTCTGCCGGATTTTCTATAAAATTTGCAGAAAAATTTAGATTTATCAAAAATTATAAATAAATGAATTAAAAGAGATTAATTGAAATTGAAATATGAATTGGTGTTCCGACACACTGAGTGGCATAACTTGCTTGGCTACACTTAGGGGTGTGCAAACGATCTGTTCGGTTCCGAACCGAACCGAACCGATAAAACCGAAAATTGAAAATAAAAATTTTAAAAACCGAACCGAATCGAATCGAACCGATAAATATCGGTTCGGTTTGATTTTAAACCGATCAAACCGAAATTTATAAAATTTCATATTTTTAACATTAAATCTAAATAATAAAAACATAAAAACAAAAAAAATTAGAAATCAAAACTCAAAAATCTTAAGGTTCGGTTCGGTTTTCTTTGATTTCAGTTCGGTTCGATTTTTTTGATTTTTTTATGAAAATAACCGAACCGAACCGATTAATCCGAAATTATCAAAATTATAAACCGAACTGAACTGATTGAACCGAATTAATAGGTTCGGTTCGATTTTTCGGATTAAACTGAAAACTGCACATCCCTAGCTACACTGTAAACGGGTAAGGGGTGTCACATGCTCTCAAGGGAAACCACCATTGCCGTCCACCTTGGAGCTCCATGCATGTGAGATTCAATCTCCTTTCTTGGCGCTTTCCATCAATAAAGATTGTCCATACACCTTGGGCAGTAGATAGGTAACAAGAAGACCAAGTTTTGGAGAGGTTTTGAAGAGTTTCCAAAGTGGTAAGTTTGTGTGTTTGGTTATTGCTTCATTAAAGTTAGTAAGAATGTTATGGGTACTTGAATTATGGAGAGATTTTTGAGATTTGATGTTTAAAGGGAGAGGTGTATTTTTGGCAGCCATGGAAACTCTTTGAGGACAGTTTATTCTTGCTTGTAAATGGTAGATTAAAGGGTCGATTATGTGTTTATATGTGTAGGAATAAATTGGGTGATGTATACTAAGTATATTGTAAATGTATACTTGAATTTGGAAGCTTGGACATTAATGGAGAGAGAGGTGTATGAATCGGCAGCTTGATTTGGTGAACCATAAAAATGTTATTTCATGTTTGGTTTATGGAATATTAATGTTGAATTGTGGTACTTTTTATGGCAGCTTGTGTATATGTATGATGGTGTGAGGTTGGACATGTAAATGAGCTAGGTTAGGTGATTGAATTGTTGTAATTTGAGCTTGAAAAATTCTGTACTATATGGTACATATTGAGTGTGATTGTAAGCTGCCAAAATGACCAACAATATGTTGTGAATTGTGTTTAGGTTATGGTACAAACCAGAATTGGCATGAATGTGTAGTTTGGCAAGTGTTAAAAGTGTCCTTTGATGAGTAATGAACAAAATGCAATAGGGCAGTTTATGTTTTGGGCCTAGAACCTTAAGTGTGTGGCTCCAATTGGTATGAGACCAATTGGAGGTGAAACTAGGCACAAAATGTGCCAACTTTCATGAAGGAAACTTACCAAAATTCTGCTTGTAAGGTAACTTCAAAAGTGACCAAATCCGAATTAGTGCAATTAAGGCCTGAAAATTGACCATTTGGGTAGCAGTTAGTGTTTAGGCCATAACTCACTCAAAACAGGTCCAATTGACCTGAAATTTTACCATGAATAGCTAAGACATATATCTACAAGTCTTATGAAGACACTAAAGCCCAGAAATGACCATAAGCAAGTCAAAAAGCTTGAACAAGTTCGGGTCCAAAAATTGGCCGAACCTAAAATGACCTAAAATGACCTAAAGTGACCAATTTTGATACACTTTGACCAGCAATAGTAAAATTACCATAACTTGGTCTAGTAAACTCAGAATGACCTGAAATTTTGCCCCGCGTGCAATAAGACATAGATCTACAAGTTTGTAGTTTCGACCGAAACCCGAAATGTAACACCCCTAAGTTCAGTAGTGCGTTCTACTGTTCTGATGACTAGTATTGTCCAGACAGCTAGGATGCCTAGAACTATACTTAGATATGAATAAGGAGACATAAAATAATGAAATACAAGAAAAGAAAATACAAGAAAAACAAAGGAAAAATAATAGCAATGAAATGTAACCAAGTTAAACGAACTGAGAACCCTAGCGATGGGTGACCGCACCGTGAAGTCGCGGCGTGGACCGTTGACTAGCCCTGGATTGCGAGGAACCCTGGAAAATATTTTTAGGACTTAAACAAAAGTCTATTGAAGTATTAATGCCATTAGAAATATCAAAGAAAAATTAATTAATTTGTACAAAGAAAAGTGAGAAATCGAAAAATGGATAAAACTCGGTGTTACCGAAAAATCGGGAATACAACCCGAACAGGAGCATTGTGGTCATTTGACACCCCGAGTTGTCTTTTGACCTAAATTTCCATTAAAAAATACATGATATTATATTTGTAAAATGTCATGAAAAATTAAATTAGTGGTACCTAATTCAATTAGCAAAAATTAGGGACTTAATGTAGGAATATGGAAAGTTTAGCAATTATTTATTATTAAACTATGCTAGTGGACCATTATACAACATATTATCTCATAAGTGGACAGAAATATCCACTAACAAATCTGCAATTCATCTTCTTCACTTTAAAAGTCCCATTAGCCGCATGAAAGCTCTCAAACCTCTCCCATGGCCACCCACCTTCAAGCCATTACAACTCCATTATCAAGCCATCTTTTCCCACACTTGTCTTCATTAAAGTTTATCCTCACCTTGCAAGGAAGAGTTTGATAGCAATTTTAAGAAGTTTTGGTGAGGTTTTGAAGAATTTCCAAAGTGGTAAGTTTGTGTTTTTGATTATTGTTTCATTAAAGTTTGTAAGGATGTTATGGGTACTTGAATTATGGAGAGATTTTTGAGGTTTGATGTTTAAAGGGGGATGTGTACTTTTGGAAGCCATGGAAACTCCTTAAGGACAGTTTATTCTTGCTTGTAAATGGTAGATTAAAAGGTTGATTAAATGTTTATGTGTGTAGGAATTAATTTGGGTGATGTATACTTAGTATATGTGAATGTGTATTTGAAATTGGAAGCTTGGAAATTAATGGAGTGTAATGTATGAATTGGCAGCTTGATTTGATGAACCATAAGGATGTCATTTCATGTTTGGTTTATGGAATATTAATGTTGAATTGTGATAGTTGTTATGGCAGCTTGGGTATATGTATAATGGTGTGAGATTGGACATGTAAATGAGTTAGGTTAAGTGATTGAATTGTTGTAATTTGAGCTTGAAAAAATCTGTGCTAAATGGTGCATATTGAGGGTGATTGTAAGCTGCCAAAATGACTAACAATATGTTGTGAATTATGTTTAGGTTATGGTACAAACCAGAATTGGCATGAATGTGTAGTTTGGTAATTGTTAAAAGTGTCCTTTGATGAGTAATGAACAAAATGCAATAGGGCAGTTTATGTTTTGGACCTAGAACCTTAAGTGTGTGGCTCCAATTGGTATGAGACCAATTGGAGGTGAAACTAGGCACAAAATGTGCCAACTTTCATGAAGGAAGCTTACCAAAATTTTGCTTGTAAGGTAACTTGAAAAGTGACCAAATCCGGATTAGTGCAATTAAGGCCTGAAAATTGACCATTTGGGCAGCAGTTAGTATTTAGGCCATAACTCATTCAAAATCTGTCCAATTGACGTGAAATTTTAACCATGAATAGTTAAGACATATATCTACAAGTCTTATGAAGAAACCAAAGCTTAGAAATGACCATAAGCAAGTCAAACAGCTTGCACAAGTTCGGGTCCAAAAACTGGCTGAACCTAAAATGACCTAAAGTGACCAATTTTGATGCATTTTGACCAGCAATAGTAAAATGACCATAACTTGGTCTACATAACTCAAAATGACCTGAAATTTCGCCCTGCGTGCAGTAAGACATAGATCTACAAGTTTTTAGTTTCAACCGAAACCCGAAAACCAAGGAAACTAGGTCGTCCGGCTAGGTCAAACTAGTATCCCAGAATCCAGCAAATTGCAATAAAATGCAAAATACATGGAAATGAATTTGGTAACATGTACCAAGCCTAAAAGACTATTGAATGTGACATATTAGTAACATTAAAACCTAATTTACCTAGAATGCATTGAGGGTCAACATATTAGATTGACTAAGCAAATAATAGAATTCAGTGAATTAATTATCAAGCATTATCGTTAAAGACAGTTTAAATGAGTACTGAAACACTTCAAATTGTGTTTCTCAGTTAGCAAAGACTCAGGGAAAGGGAAGGAAACACTGAGTGAAGGCCAGGAGACAGTTATCAGAGGTTTGTGCACAACAGCTATTTGTTTTGAATTTTTCAATTGAAATGAATTATGACTATTTGTACATTATTGTTTTAAATTGTGGAAATATGTTTGAATGGATACTTACTGCTTGAAAAACATTGTAAATGGTTTGAAACTATGAAAAATTGTTTGAATGATATTGATGGACACTTATTGATTGAAAAGCATTGGAAATGGTTTGAAACTATAGCTATCATGTATATTGATTGTATTCCTCGCTAGCTTGTCTAGTGGGACGAATTGAATTCCCTCTCTGGCTGAAGTGTTGAGGTGTGTGCCTGTTGAGGATGAATAGAATGAGTACTCATATTATTGCCAGCTAGCTATGTTATTCCTCATTAGACATAAGCTTTTGGGACGAATTGAATACCTCATTAGCCATCGGCTTTTGGGACGAATTGAACTTTGGAACATGATTAAGCTGTGTGTGATTTATTGATATGTATTGTGAGATTGTGAAATGGAGTTTAAATTCTTATTGACATTCACTGTCTTTTGAATTTAACTATATTTTGATTATTGAGATTTATTGTGATATTGTGAACTGGAGTTTAAATTTTTTATGACATTCATTGTCTTGAATTTAACTATGGTTTTACGTATCCATTATTTATATGATTTATGATTTGTGATTTAAAGTTGTATTTGGTTAATGTTGTGCACCACTGAGACATTGTCTCAAAGAATAGCTTTATTATTATTGCGGTAGGCGGTAGTGAGCGACAAACTAGGCTGCTAGTACATTCAGCGAGAGATCACCGGGTATATTGAGTATACCATATTTTACATTTTGTATTGTAATGTACGTTCACTGTATGTATATAGTGTTTTTGGTTTTGAGCAGTTGTAAATTAAAATTGTACATGGAAGTGTTAAAAATAAATTATGAGTTATTTTGGCTTGTAAAATTTGTACTATATTTCTTTTATCTCAGCCTTTGAAAAATTATTGCGGATTTGAGCTGAGAAACATATTGTGTTGAATTATGTTGGAGTTTGAGATTGAGAAATATATTTGAAGTACTTTTTACAGGTTTTTGAAGAACTGTTTTATTCAAAATACAAATGGCACTCTGCCAAAATTTTTACAGAAAATTACCACTAATTCAAATGTATTAGCTATTTCACTTCAGTTCAAAAAAAAAAAATTTAACACTTGTAAATAGTGCTCACCACTGTAAAAAGAAGTAAGAAAAGTTTTAAAATCCCTTGTAGTGTATTTAATGGGTTATCAGTAGACGAAGTTGGTAATTCATTAGGTATACTACGGGATCATATTATGCCTTACAGAGGGGTAGGGTGTGACATGTTTTAGTGGTATCAGAGCTAGTTTTTAAATTTTGTTTTCACATGTTATTTGAATATTCTTTCTTCATAGTGCAACTGCTCAATATCATTGTTTGATAAATACAGTACATTACCTTATAAATATGCACTAACGGGAGGAAATCTCCTTATGTTATTTGTTCAGGAGGTTTAAGATCCTCGCATTGATTATGGAAGAGGGTGATCGTTCAGTTGATCAATCGATAGAGGCTGAGGTGCAAGGGGATGCCCCAACCCTACATAATGTCAGTGGTTCAGCAGCACCAGCCCCCACAGTACCGCAGTTTCTTGCTCAATTCGCTCAGCAGATGGCTGCAATGTTCCAACAAATGGCTGGTAATGTGCCTACTCAAGTCCCAATACAGACACCAGTGGTACAACCACAGTCTTTTGCTGGACAGTATGACAAATTGATGAAATATGGGGCTACAGAGTTCAAGGGGACAATAGATCCTCTAGAGGCAGAACAGTGGTTAAAGAGGATGCATAGGGTATTCAAGAAACTGCGCTGCACAGAGGAGCTCAGATTTGAATACTCAGTATCTTTGCTACAGGGGGATGCTTATGACTGGTGGAAAACCATTCCCCACAGTCTGGTAGAACCTGCAGTGCTAACATGGAATGACTTTCTCAGGGAATTCAGACAAAAATATGTCCCTGATGCTTATGTAGACCAGAAGCTGCAAGAGTTCCTATGTCTGAAACAGGAGAGTAGATCAGTGGCTGAATATGAAAGGGAATTTTCCCGCCTGAGCCATTATGCAGTAAGTCTACTTTCTACCAGCAGGGAGAGATGCAAGAGGTTTGAAACTGGCTTAAAGCCCAGTATCAGATTACAAGTGGTCAGATTCAAACACACTTTCCTTTATCTGGTCAGCAGAGTACCAGAGGTTCCTACCCTACCCACCAATGTGAAACTTGTGGAAGAAATCATGGTGGGATATGCTACAAGGCTATTGGAGCCTGTTATAACTATGCAGGCACAGGACACTTTGCCAAGGATTGCACCAGTGCTCACAGAGTTGGACCACCTCCTACTACTGCAGAAGGGTCAGTTCAGAGCCCTGTCACCAGAAGTTCACAACCACCCAGCAAAGGTAGAGGCAGGGGTAGAGGTAGCCCAGCAGGCAGCCAAGGCACAGTGAAACAATCAAAGCAAGACAGTGCTCCAGTCAGAATCTATGCAATGAGACAGAGAGAAGAGGCCGAGACATCTAATGTTGTGGCTGGTACCTTCTCAACTTTTAATAAAGATGTGTTTGTATTATTTGATCCGGGTTCTACCCATTCTTATGTGAGTGCTAGCATCATTGATTGCATTGTTATTCCATGTATAAAAATGGACTTTGAGGTGCTAGTAAGAATTCCGTTAGGACAGGAGGTCAGGGTTAATAGAATGTATAGGGATTGTCCTTTGGTGATCCAAGGACACACTTTTCTGTCTTATTTCATTGAAATGCCCTTCAGAGATTATGATATCATCTTGGGCATGGATTGATTAGTCAGGCATCATGCCATGATTGACTGTAGGCTGAAGACAGTTACTTTTGGACTCCCTCAGTACAGTGATGTGGTAATACATGGGGAGAGGCAGCTATTGCCATCAAACATCATTTCGGCTGCACTAGCTAGAAAAATGACCAGAAAGGGGTGTGAAGCATACTTGGCACATGTGGTAGACACCCAAGTGGAGAGTCCAGCATTGAAAGATATCCCTACAGTACAAGACTTTCCAGATGTGTTTCCTGATGAATTGCCAGGATTACCTCCGGAAAGAGAAGTGTAGTTTGAAATTAATGTTGTGCCTGGTGTGGATCCAATCTCCATAACACCATACCGAATGGCACCAGCAGAGTTGAAGGAGTTGAAGACACAGTTGCAAGAACTACTTGAAAAGGGCTTCATCCGCCCTAGTGTGTCACCTTGGGGAGCGCCAGTATTGTTTGTTAAGAAGAAAGATGGCACCCTCCGCTTATGTATTGATTACTGGTAGTTGAATAAGGTGACAATAAAGAACAGATATCCATTGCCTCGCATTGATGATCTGTTTGATCAGTTGAAGGGTGCGGCTGTATTCTCCAAAATTGATTTGCGATCCGGTTATTATCAGTTGAAGGTGCAAGAGCAGAGTATTCTAAAAACTGCTTTCAGAACTCGGTATGGCCATTATGAATTTCTAGTAATGCCATTCGGTTTAACAAATGCTCCAGCTGCTTTTATGGATCTGATGAACACTATCTTCAGACCATATCTCGACCAATTTGTGGTGGTGTTTATTGATGACATTTTGATATATTCGAGGAATGCAGAGGAGCATGACAGACATCTGCTGATTGTACTGTAGACTTTAAGGCAGAAACCGCTATATGCAAAATTGTCGAAATGTGAATTTTGGCTGAGAGAAATCTCCTTCTTAGGACATATTGTGTCAGCTAAAGGGATCAAGGTAGATTCCAGCAAGGTGGAAGTTATCCCTAATTGGAAGCCGCCCAGGAATATCACAGAAATTCGCAGTTTTCTGGGTTTAGCTAGATATTACCGTCGGTTTGTGAAAGGGTTTTCTATGTTATCTTATCCACTGACCAAGCTACTTCAGAAAGATGTAAAATTTTAGTGGACAGATAAATGTTAGCAGAGTTTTGATGAGTTGAAGTGGTGTTTAACTGAAGCTCCAGTCCTCACTTTACCTACTCCGGGTAAAGAATACACAGTTTATAGTGATGCTTCTCACAATGGGTTAGGCTTTGTACTGATGCAAGATCAGAATGTCATTGCTTATGCATCACGCCAGTTGAAACCGCATGAGAGGAACTACCCAACACATGTTTTAGAGCTAGCAGCTATTGTTTTTGCTTTGAAGATCTGGAGACACTATTTGTATGGGGAGAAATGTTACATTTACATAGATCACAAGGGCTTGAAGTACTTAGGCACCCAAAACGAATTGAATTTGAGGCAGAGGAGATGGTTAGAACTAATTAAAGACTATGATTATTTAATAGACTATCAGCCAGGGAAAGCAAATGTGGTGGCTGATGCCTTAAGCCGCAAGACTATGGCAAGTCTTAGAGTTTCTCCTTTGTCCATGGTATATGAATTGAAAGCACAACATGCCAGTTTAGAGATTGATGATGAGGGACAAACAGTAGTTGCATGGCATGTACAGCCAATGTTGATTGATCAGATCAGAATGGCTACTCAGAGTGATGATAAATATAAGAAGTTACTGAAAGAAGTCCAGCAGGGCAAGAAACCTGAATTTTCTGTGAAAGATGACGGTTTATTACTACATCAGGGCAGAATGTGCGCTCCTAATGATGTTGAATTAAGACAGATCATTATGAAGGAAGCACATGAGTCTCCTCTTGCTATGCACCCTGGTGGAACTAAAATGTACAGAGGGCTAAAAGAGCATTACTGGTGGATGGGTATGAAGAGAGATATAGCTGAATTTGTTTCCAAATGCCTAACTTGTCAGCAAGTAAAGGCAGAACATCAAGTTCCAGCTGGTTTGTTACATCCATTGCCAGTACCAGAGTGGAAATGGGAGCGGATAGCTATGGATTTTATTATGGGACTTCCAAGGACACATAATAGTCATGATGCAGTATGGGTTATAGTTGACAAATTGACCAATTCTGCTCACTTTTTACCAGTTCGGATGGACTATAGCCTGGAAAGATTGGCCAGATTGTACATATATGAGATTGTAAAACTGCATGGAGTGCCAGTATCAATTGTGTCTGACAGAGATCCTAGGTTCACTTCTAGATTCTGGGGTAGTCTTCAGAGAGCCCTAGGAACTAGATTGAACTTTAGCACAGCATTCCACCCACAGACAGATGGCCATTCTGAAAGGGTAATTCAGATATTGAAGGATATGCTACGGGCTTGTGTGATTGAGTTTGAAGGTAGTTGGGATACACACTTGCCTTTGATTGAGTTTGCTTATAACAAAGCTACCAATCAAGCATTGGGATGCCTCCATATGAAGCTTTGTATGGCAGGAAGCGCAGAACTCCCTTATGTTGGGATGAAGTAGGTGAAAGGAAGATGAATGGGGTAGAAATTGTTCAGCAGACAGAGGAAAAGATCATATTGATCAGAGATAGACTCAAGGCTGCATCAGACCGTCAGAAGTCCTATGTTGATCTGAAGAGAAGAGATATTGATTATCCAGTGGGTGATAAGGTATTCCTCAAAGTTTCTCCTTGGAAGAGGATTATGAGATTTGGCAGAAAGGGGAAACTGAGTCCTCGTTTCATCGGACCATATGGGGTTCTGGAAAGAATGGGTCCTTTGGCATATCGGTTGGCATTACCTCCAGAGCTAGAAAGAATACACAGTGTCTTTCATGTGTCCATGTTAAGGAGGTACAGATCTGACCCATCTCATGTGCTATCAGTTGGAGAGATTGAGGTAAATCCAGACCTCTCATATGAGGAAAAACCCATAAAAATTCTGGCTTATGAGGTGAAGCAGCTAAGGAACAAACAGATACACCAGGTTAAAGTGCTGTGGAACCATCATTCAGGCCAGGAAGCTACTTGGGAACGTGAAGAGGATATGAGGAGACAGCACCTATAGCTATTTAGACACTAATGTCAGGTAAAATTTTGAGACAAAATTTATTTTAAAGGGGGGAGAATTGTAACACCCCTAAGTTCAGTAGTGCGTTCTACTATTCTGATGATCAGTGTTGTCCAGACAGCTAGGATGCCTAGAACTACACTTAGATATGAATAAGGAGACATAAAATAATGAAATACAAGAAAAAAAAATACAAGAAAAACAAAGAAAAAATAATAGTAATGAAATGTGACCAAGTTAAACGAGCCGAGAACCCTAGCGATGGGTGACCGCACCGGGAAGTCACGGCGTGGACCGTTGATTAACCCTGGGCCGCGGGGAACCCTGGAAAATATTTTTAGGACTTAAATAAATGTCTATTGAAGTATAAATTCCATTAGAAATATCAAAGAAAAATTAATTGATTAGTACAAAGAAAAGTGAGAAATCGAAAAACGGACAAAACCCGGTGTTACCGAAAAATCGGGAATACAACCCGAACAAGGGCATTATGGTCATTCCGAGTTGTCTTTTGACTTAAATTTCCATTAAAAATACATGATATTATATTTGTAAAATTTCATGAAAAATTAAATTAGTGGTACCTAATTCAATTAGCAAAAATTAGGGACTTAATGTGAGAGTATGGAAAGTTTAACAATTATATATTATTAAACTATGTTAGTGGACCATTACACAACATATTATATCATAAGCGAACAGAAATATCCACTAACAAATCTACAATTCATCTTCTTCACTTGAAAAGTCCCATTAGCCGCATGAAAGCTCTCAAACCTCTCCCATGGCTGTCCACCTTCAAGCCATTACAACTCCATGATCAAGCCATCTTTTCCCACACTTGTCTTCATTAAAGTTTAACCTCACCTTGCAAGGAAGAGTTTGATAGCAATTTTAAGAAGTTTTAGTGAGGTTTTGAAGAATTTCCAAAGTGGTAAGTTTGTGTTTTTTATTATTGTTTCATTAAAGTTTGTAAGGATGTTATGGGTACTTGAATTATGGAGAGATTTTTGAGGTTTCATGTTTAAAGGGGGATGTGTACTTTTGGCAGCCATGGAAACTCCTTGAGGACAGTTTATTCTTGCTTATAAATGGTAGATTAAAAGGTTGATTAAATATTTATGTGTGTAGGAATTAATTTGGGTGATGTATACTTAGTATATGTGAATGTGTATTTGAAATTGGAAGCTTGGAAATTAATGCAGTGTAATGTACGAATTGGCAGCTTGGTTTGATGAACCGTAAGGATGTCATTTCATGTTTGGTTTATGGAATATTAATGTTGAATTGTGATAGCTGTTTATGGCAGCTTGGGTATATGTATGATAGTGTGAGATTGGACATGTAAATGAGCTAGGTTAAATGATTGAATTGTTGTAATTTGAGCTTGAAAAAATCTATGCTAAATGGTGCATATTGAAGGAACGGAAGCGTGAAAAACACAAGTTTATACCATTGAATTCAAAAATTTTCACTTAGGGTCACATGCATCATGCAAGATTTATTTTTATCTATTTGATTTCAATGATAAACAACATATTAAAACTCTTTTAATATGTTTTTGGATCTGTATTTGCCATTTAAGATTTTAAAATTAATCAGATTAATTTTAGAACCCTAGATTAAATCAAGAACGATTACACTAACCTCTTGATGCACTGCAGTGTGTCTGCGCCTTTGAGATTCGTCTTCAGGACACCAGATGTTGTCCCTCTAGCTTGTCCACACCAAGAACACCTATGACAGCCCTTGAACAGCTTCTAAAGCTTTTTCAATTAATTAGAAATTCAAGTTCTGCCTTTTAAGAGATTAGAGATGTAAACAGGACATTAGAAACAATTTCTAGTGTTCTTAATTCAAGAGATTGATGTCTAATCTCTTTGAATTGATGAGAGATGAAGAAGAATAGAGGGAGGGCAGCAAAATGGCGTGACCAAGGAGTTTGGCTGCTGGTTGTATTTTATTTTCTCATAACAACACTTAAATAGCTAGGTTAACACATTAAACCCTTGCCACATGTCACCCTTTGATTAGCTCTAGGTTTAAGTGACTCAATCACATTGTGCCAAGTGTCAAACCTATATGTAATCTTGATTTTAATCATCTTACATGATTAAAAAACATTTGGCAAGCTTATGTGTTATGCCATGTGTCACCATCTCATGGTGCTACGTGTCACACTGCAAAATGACCAAAATGCCCCTGTGTCTTAATTTTGAGTTCTCAACCCAAAATAATTATTTTTCTTCTTCTAATTAATTTATATCAAATATAAATTAATTAATTAATCTCTATTAATTAATTTCTCATTAATTAAATTCATATTTAAACACTTTAAATATAAATTTAACTTATATTGTACATCCAATAATCTAGATTTGGTTTCAAGTCATGCTAGGGACTTTGCAAACTAATTGCAAACCAAACCTATTTAATTAATCAATTAAACTCTTTAATTAATTAATTAAATCATATTTAATTAGGTGATAACTTATGTATGTGTGTGACTTACTAGGCTCATCACTAATTGGCAATGAGACATGATATCAACTATTAATATCATCAGAACTCTTTCTTACCATAAATGATTTCTCTAAATCATTTTATGAACCTCATAGACCATGGTTAACACCTAGCATAACATGCCATGGCCACCCAATTAGTAATAAGGTTTACCTTAAATGAACCTATAATCATATGTTACCATGCACTAGAATCTCTCTGTTACAAAATCTCAACTCAAGCTAGAGTCATGGTTTATGTCAAACTCCATTTGCTATGAATATTATGTTCTCTTTTAATTACAGTTCTTGATTAAAAAGACTTTCTCATCAGAAACTCTTTTCTGAATAAATCTATCTGTCCTGGCCAGGAACTTGAAACATCAAGAACAATTAAATGAACATAGGATTTTATCTCTATTTACTTAGAGGAACAGATTCCATCTTGATCAACACCTACCTCCATATATAACTAGTAGGAGCCAACACATGCCCATATACCCATACACAGTACAAGTATGAAAGCAGTATCAAACTCAAACTACCTATATACAAGATAACTGTGCTATCTCAGGTCTAAAGATTATATGCACTGATATGATTTATGACAAAACATTAACAAGAGTAAACTCCATGTGCTTGTCATAAGTGTCACTGGTTCTGCCTACTTATCATTTATAAGTGCCTATCATGTTTGTTATATGGCATGAGACTCACCATTCCATCTTATTTATATCTCATATAAATAACTTGGGAACAAACATGAATACAATCTTTCTGGATAAGTCATGTCCTTATTATGAATATCCTCGATTGTGAACCTATTTATGATACTTCATGCTAGAAATATTGTCACTCATATTCTTAACAACTTAAGAATAATATTTCTAACAAAATATCAATGGACATTTTCTATTACACATAAATATATTATGTAAACGGAAAAGTGAAAATGCCTTTTATTAATAAAAATATGTACAAGATACATACTAAATGATATGCTCTAGGGCATACTGCTAACAATCTCCCACTAGCACTAGAGCCATTCATTACAATATCTTAGACCTATCTTCTCAAGATGTCGGTCTAACTGAGTCTGTGACATAGGCTTAGTGAATGGATCACCGGATTTTCACCGATGCTATTTTCTGCATGGCTACATCGCCACGCCCAACTATTTCTCCGATAATGTGGTAGCGCCTTTCTATGTGTTTGGATTTACGTGAGACCTTGGTTCCTTAGCTCAGTATGATCGCTCCATTATTGTCACGGTAGTGGAACCGCTTACTCAATGGAAGGAACTACTGTAAGTTCTCATCACGAACTTCTTTATCCAAATAGCTTCCTTTGCAAAGATCGATGCAAAGAATATACTCACCTCTGTAGTGGAATCTGCGATCGTGCTCGCTTGGAACTCTTCCAACCGATCGCACCTCCATTACAAATGAACACATATCCAGAGGTAGACTTTCTATCATCGATATCTGATTGGAAATCGTAATCGATAACCATCCAATTGCAAGTCTCCACCTCCATAAATCAAGAATAAATCCTTAGTTCTTCTCAAGTACTTAAGAATATTCTTGATAGCTATCGATGTTCCAAACTGGATTGGATTGATACCGCTAGTCAAACTAACATAATATGCGATATCCGGCCTAGTACACAACATTGCATACATTAAACTTCCAATAGCCGAAGCATATGGAATCCTGGCCATCTTATCTCTTTCTTCAGGAGTCTTTGGAGACATCTCTTTAGAAAGATGGATACCATGTCTCACTGGTAACAATCCTCTCTTGGAATCAAGCATGTTAAACCTCTTTAACACCTTTTCAAAGTATAGACTTTGGGATAAACCAATTATTCTTTTCGCTCTATCTCTATAGATGCGAATTCCAAGAATATAGGTTGCCTCCCCTAAGTCTTTCATGGAGAATGTATTTGACAACCATACCTCTATAGTCATCAACATACCTGTGTCATTACCCATCAACAGTATGTCATCCACATATAAGACAAGGAAAGTGATAGCACTATCACTAACCTTCTTATATACACGTGGCTCATCCTCATTTTTGATAAAACCAAAGGATTTAATGGCTTCATCAAAACGGATGTTTCAACTCCTCGAAGCTTGTTTCAACCCATAAATGGATCGCTTTAGCTTGCATACCTTGGAACCATCTTGGGATTCAAATCCCTTAGGTTGTTCCATGAAAATGTTTTCTTCAATGTATCCATTGAGAAAAGCTATTTTGACATCCATCTGCCAAATCTCATAATCATAGTATGCAGCTATTGCTAATAAAATCCTAATTGGCAACGGGCGAGAAAGTCTCCTCATAGTCGATTCCTTGCCTTTGGCGAAACCCTTTCGCTACTAGCCTTGCCTTATAGGTCTCTACCTTTCCATCAGAACCAATTTTCTTCTTGAAAACCCATTTATTCCCTATAGGTATAATACCTTCAGGTGGGTCAATAAGATCCCAAACTTGATTCTTATACATGGAATCAATCTCGGATTTCATAGCATCAATCCATTTTGAAGAGTCTATATCTGATATAGCTTCTTCATAGGTAAGTGGATCATCTCCATGATCTACTTCTTCATGAGTAGACAACTCTTGTTCTTCTTCATGAAGAAAACCATATCTCACTGGTGGGTGAGATACCCTGGTTGTTCTATGAGGAATAGCTGTAGATGTTTCATCAACGGGTATTGGTTGACTAGATGGATCTATATCCATCAGATCTGTTGGTTGGTCAGAATTCTCCAATTCTAACTCTATTTGCCTTCCTTTGCCTCCTTCTTGAACAAACTGTTGTTTAAGAAATGCGGCATCTCTATTTATCACAACCTTTTGTGAAGTAGGCAAATAAAAATAATATCCAAAACTATCTTTTGGATATCCAACAAATCGACCTTTTTCTGATTTGGTCTCCAATTTATCAGTGTTCAACTTTTTGATATAAGCTGGACAACCCTAAATCTTAACATGCTTAAGACTTGGTTTTCTTCCATGCCATATCTCATAAGGTGTGGAAGAAACTGATTTTGATGGAATCCTATTCAGAATATACAAAGTTGATTCTAATGCAAATCCCCAAAAGAAGATTGGCATATCAGTATAGCTCATCATACTACGTACCATATCCAATAGGGTACGATTTCTCCTTTCAGATACACCATTCAGCTGTGGCGTTCCTGGAGGAGTCAGCTGAGAAACAATGCCATGCTCTCTCAAGTATTCATCAAATTCAGTACTCAAATATTCACCTCCACGATCTGATCGAAGAGCTTTAATATTCTTTCCTTTTTGATTTTCTACTTCAGATTTAAATTCTTTGAACTTTTCAAAAGATTCATGTTTGTATTTCATCAAATACAAATACCCAAACCTTGATTTATCATCAGTAAAGGTAATAAAATAATGAAAACCCCTTCTAGCCATTTCTTTAAATGGACTACATATATCACTATGTATTAGGTCCAAAATATTTTCAGCTCTTAGCCCTTGTCCAACAAAGGGTGATCTAGTCATTTTACCCTGAAGGCAAGATTCACAAGTTGGAGTAGGCTCAGAGCCCAATGAGGATAGAACCCCCATTTTCTCCAATTTTGCAATCCTATCTTCTGCAATATGACATTGTCTTAAGTGTCAAATATATTTTGAACTTGAGTTGGTTTTCACCATGGCATTGCATTCTTTTAGATCACTTGCATTCAATTTGTGTTTGTCATTATTATCCAAATAATAAAGACCATCATTCATATAACTCGAACCAACATATTTATTTCCAAAATAAATATTGCAAACATCATCAGTGAACTGAAATTCATAGCCATTTCTAGTCAAACTAGATATAGAAATGATGTTCTTAAAAGCATCAGGTACATATAAAATATTATCCAAACACAAAACATGTCCAAACATGTAAAAAGATTTAGATCCTATGGCTAAAGCTTCAACAGTTGAGCCATTGCCAATCCGGACTCTAATATCTTGAGAACGCAAGTCGCCATCGCTTGCTAGTTCTGCATATCATTAGAAATGTGAGAACTGCACCGTATTTAAAACCCAAGTCGTAGATGAACTATGAGTATCATCGAATCTAAATAACAAGATATGGACATACCTTCCGAAGGTGTATCCTTCTTGTCCTTGAGAAGTAAGATACTCAGGCGCCCTTTTTCAAGGCCCATCCTTTTGGCGGTGGAAACACTTTCCTTTGCCTCCATCGACTTTAGTCTTCCTTTTCTGCTTAGCTATTTTCTTGAAGGACCAGAACTGAGGTTTCTTTTTCTTATTGCCCTTCTTCTTGTTGGACTTTCCAGCAGAAGAAGATGCAACTAAAGCTACCTCTTTCCCTTTATTGCCTGGCATATTCTTTTGGGCAATAACCAGCATGTTGAGTAAACCAGCTAAGGTGCATTCCTGTTTAGTCATATGGAAATTTGTCACAAAATTCCCAAAAGACTCAGGAAGGGACTGAAGGATCAAATCCGTATGTAGTTGGAAATCCATGTTGAAGTCAAGATGTTCCAACTGCTCAATCAGCCGAATCATCTTGTGGACATGATCCCCAACATTCTGTCCCTCAGACATCCTCATACGGAATAGCCGTCTAGATATCTCATACCTAGCATTCTGTTTGTGCTCTCCATACAACTCTTGTAGGTGAAGGAGGATCTCACTGCACTCTGCATGTTCTCATGTTGCTTCAGAACTCATTACTCATGGAAGCAAGCATGTAACACTTAGCTCTCATATCATGCTCCTTCCACTTGTCCAAAGTATCATGTTCCTCTTGTGTGGCCTCTGGAGGTAAGGGACCAGGAACATTTGAATCTAGAACATATCCTATATGTTCAAGGTTCAGGACAAGCTTCAAATTTCTTAGCCAATCGCATGATTTGGTCTGTCAACCTATTGTGATCAAGTATGCTCGCAAGGATATTAGATGGTGGTGGTTGTTTTGTGCTAATTTTTATCGTAAAATTAATAGCAGAAAATAACCAGATTAATTAGTAAATGTATCATGTAATTAACCAAAATGATTATGGTCTTTTAATCAAATTGGTCCTCCCACTAACTTAGCGAATCCTACACTTCCAAAGTAGGAAACGGAAATCCTAGTTGGATGGATTTCTAGTGGGTGATTGAATTCTTATAATTCTATTGATCATCCTCAGGTACATCCATTATTGGAATTACAATAAACTATAAGTGAGCAACTCCTTGCCCATCACATCTCATGTGAGGTTCAATCCTTTCCTAGCCCCTAATGCTCAAAATCTCGTGTACATCCATTATTGACTTATCTTGCATTAGTTAAGTTGATCCCATTGAGCCAGTAATTATGTAAATAATTTTAATGTCTTCAGGTACATCCAATATTGGCCACCAAACCATTTACATATTTACAACATCTCATGCTTAACAATTATTCTTAAGAAAATCTCTTAAATTAATTGCATCTCATGCAACTATTTAAAATTTCTTAAAATAATTGCCCCAATGGAGGGCCTATGTTATAATTACTTTAATTATAGCATATCCAACTTAATCATTTGTTTGGAAGATTTTATGGTCATTCTAATTACTATTAAGGTCTCACTTTGCACATTATCCATTTAGCATGCATATATCATATAATTGCATACATTTCCATACATCTCATGCATTCATGGATAAGCAGTAAATATGGTATGATCATGGACTTTCTAAGGGATTCAATCGAGCCACCAAGAATTGAATCAGGGCATTCCTAGGTGCATTTCATTCATTCATTTTACAAGAGTTGCTGAAGTAGTACATAATCAACACTTGATCTTGAATTCCTCCCACTGGTCCCACCAATGCTCTTGACCTCCTTGAACTTCTTGCAATCCAATATTACATAGTAATCCTTGGCATACCAAGGCGAATTTACAAGAACTTAAATAAATGAAATTACAACCCAAAAATTATTACAAACTTAATAATACATGCCCAAAATAAATTAAAATAAATTAATTAATTTACAATCCCAAAGAAACATAAAAGAAATAAATCCAATCACATTGGTCTTTTATAGTCCATGATCATCCATCATGCATATCACTATTTAACAATTAAATAAAACATACATACTTAAATTAAATTGAATATCTCATATTCAACTTAAAAATCCAGATTTGAATATGATTCAAATAAATTTAAAAATTCAGATTTGAATCTCATTCAAACAAATTTAAAAATTCAGATTTGAATCACATTCAAACAACTTCAAAAATTCAGATTTGAATCACATTCAAACATTTTAAAAAAAAAATCAGATTTGAATCACATTCAAACATTTTTTTAAAAAATCAGATCTAAATTTTATTCAATCAATTTTAAAAAATCAGATTTAAATATGATTCAAACAACATTAAAAATTCAGATTTGAATCACATTCAAACAACTTTTAAAATTCAGATTTGAATCACATTCAAACAATTTTTAAATTTTTTGATTTGAATCATAATTTAATTGTGTGATTAAAAATCCTAATTAAAAATTTTAATTAGTCATATGATGAACCTTTCATCATGCAACAATTGCAGAATTTAATAACAACCATGCGCACCATGATCTTCCAAAGCCATGCGCACCATGTTGGAGTTCATCAAGCATGCCGCCACACCTCTTGATCTAACCAGCAATGGATCAATCATCTCATGATCAAATCACACAATTAAATCATATAATAAACAATCTAAATGGCAAATATAGTGGCTCTGATACAAATTGAAGGAACGAAAGCGTGAAAAACACAAGTTTATACCATTGAATTCAAAAATTTTCACCTAGGGTCACATGCATCATGCAAGATTTATTTTTATCTATTTGATTTCAATGATAAAAAACATATTAAAACTCTTTTAATATGTTTTTGGATCTTTATTTGCCATTTAAGATTTTAAAATTAATCAGATTAATTTTAGAACCCTAGATTAAATCAAGAACGATTACACTAACCTCTTGATGCAATCGCAATGTCTGCGCCTTTGAGATTCGTCTTCAGGACACCAAATGTTGTCCCTCTAGCTTGTCCACACCAAGAACACCTATGGCAGCCCTTGAACAGCTTCTAAAGCCTTTTCTATTAATTAGAAATTCAAGTTCTTCCTTTTAAGAGATTAGAGATGTAAACAGGACACTAGAAACAATTTCTAGTGTTCTTAATTCAAGAGATTGATGGCTAATCTCTTTGAATTGATGAGAGATGAAGAAGAATAGAGAGAGGGCTGCAAAATGCCGTGACCAAGGAGTGTGGCTGCTGGTTGTATTTTATTTTCTCATAACAACACTTAAATAGCTAGGTTAACACATTAAACCCTTGCCACATGTCACCCTTTGATTAGCTCTAGGTTTAAGTGACCCAATCACATTGTGCCAAGTGTCAAACCTATATGTAATCTTGATTTTAATCATCTTACATGATTAAAAAACATTTGGCAAGCTTATGTGTTATGCCATGTGTCACCATCTCATGGTGCCATGTGTCACACTGCAAAATGACCAAAATGCCCCTGTGTCTTAATTTTGAGTTCTCAACCCAAAATAATTATTTTTCTTCTTCTAATTAATTTATATCAAATATAAATTAATTAATTAATCTCTATTAATTAATTTCTCATTAATTAAATTCATATTTAAACACTTTAAATATAAATTTAACTTATATTATACATCCAATAATCTAGATTTGGTTTCAAGTCATGCTAGGGACTTTGCAAACTAATTGCAAACCAAACCTATTTAATTAATCAATTAAACTCTTTAATTAATTAATTAAATCATATTTAATTAGGTGATAACTTGTGTATGTGTGTGACTTACTAGGCTCATCAGTAATTGGCAATGAGACATGATATCAACTCTTAATATCATCAGAACTCTTTCTTACCATAAATGATTTCTCTAAATCATTTTATGAACCTCATCGACCATGGTTAACACCTATAGCATGCCATGGCCACCCAATTAGTAATAAGGTTTTTCTTAAATGAACCTATAATCATATGTTACCATGCACTAAAATCTCTCTGTTACAAAATCCCAACTCAAGCTGGAGTCATGGTTTATGTCAAACTCCATTTGCTATGAATATTATGTTCTCTTTTAATTACAGTTCTTGATTAAAAAGACTTTCTCATCAGAAACTCTTTTCTGAATAAATCTATCTGTCCTGGCCAGGAACTTGAAACATCAAGAACAATTAAATGGACATAGGATTTTATCTCTATTTACTTAGAGGAACAGATTCCATCTTGATCAACACCTACCTCCATATATAACTAGTAGGAGCCAACACATGCCCATATACCCATACACAGTACAAGTATGAAAGCAGTATCAAACTCAAACTACCTATATACAAGATAACTGTGCTATCTCAGGTCTAAAGATTATATGCACTGATATGATTTATGACAAAACATTGACAAGAGTAAACTCCATGTGCTTGTCATAAGTGTCACTAGTTCTGCCTACTTATCATTTATAAGTACCTATCATGTTTGTTAGATGGCATGAGACTCACCATTCCATCTTATTTATATCTCATATAAATAACTTGGGAACAAACATGAATACAATCTTTCTGGATAAGTCATGTCCTTATTATGAAGTATCCTCGATTGTAAACCTATTTATGATACTTCGTGCTAGAAATATTGTCACTCATATTCTTAACAACTTAAGAATAATATTTCTAACAAAATATCAATGGACATTTTCTATTACACATAAATATATTATGTAAACGGAAAAGTGAAAATGCCTTTTATTAATAAAAATATGTACAAGATACATACTAAATGATATGCTCTAGGGCATACTACTAACACATATTGAGGGTGATTGTAAGCTACCAAAATGACCAACAATATGTTGTGAATTATGTTTAGGTTATGGTACAAACCAGAATTGGCATGAATGTGCAGTTTGGTAATTGTTAAAAGTGTCCTTTGATGAGTAATGAACAAAATGCAATAGGGTAGTTTATGTTTTGGACCTAGAACCTTAAGTGTGTGGCTCCAATTGGTATAAGACCAATTGGAGGTGAAACTAGGCACAAAATGTGCCAACTTTCATGAAGGAATCTTACCAAAATTCTGCTTGTAAGGTAACTTGAAAAGTGACCAAATCCGGATTAGTGCAATTAAGGCCTGAAAATTGACTATTTGGGCAGCAGTTAGTGTTTAGGCCATAAATCACTCAAAAAAGGTCCAATTGACCTGAAATTTTAACCATGAATAGTTAAGAAATATATCTACAAGTCTTATGAAGACACCAAAGCCCAGAAATGACCATAAGCAAGTCAAACAGCTTGCACAATTTCGGGTTCAAAAACTGGCCGAACCTAAAATGACCTAAAGTGACCAATTTTGATGCATTTTGACCAGCAATAGTAAAATGACCATAACTTGGTCTACATAACTCAAAATGACCTGAAATTTTGCCCCGCGTGCAATAAGACATAGATCTACAAGTTTGTAGTTTTGATCGAAACCCGAAAACTGAGGAAACTAGGTCGTCCGGCTAGGTCAAACTAGTATCCCGGAATCCAGCAAATTGCAATAAAATGCAAAATACATGGAAATGAATTTGGTAACATGTACCAAGCCTAAAAGACTATTGAATGTGACATATTAGTAACATTAAAACCTAATTTACCTAGAATGCATCGAGGGTCGACATATTAGATTGACTAAGCAAATAATAGAATTCAGTGAATTAATTATCAAGCATTATCATTAGAGACAGTTTAAATGAGTACTGAAACACTTCAAATTGAGTTTCTCAGTTAGCAAAGACTCAGGGAAAGGGAAGGAAACACTGAGTGAAGGCTAGGAGACAGTTATCAGAGGTTTGTGCACAACAGCTATTTCTTTTTAATTTTTCAATTGAAATGAATTATGACTATTTGTACATTATTGTTTCAAATTGTGGAAATGTGCTTGAATGGATACTTACTGCTTGAAAAACATTGTAAATGGTTTGAAACTGTGAAAAATTGTTTGAATGATATTGATGGACACTTATGGATTGAAAAGCATTGGAAATGGTTTGAAACTACAACTATTATGTATATTGATTGTATTCCTCGCTAGCTTGTCTAGTGGGACGAATTGAATTCCCTCTCTGGCTGAAGTGTTGAGGTGTGTGCCTGTTGAGGATGAATAGAATGAGTACTCATATTATTGCTAGCTAGCTATGTTATTCCTCATTAGCCATCAGCTTTTGGGACGAATTGAATACCTCATTAGCCATCGGCTTTTGGGACGAATTGAACTTTGGAACATGATTAAGCTGTGTGTGATTTATTGATATGTATTGTGAGATTGTGAAATGGAGTTTAAATTCTTATTGACATTCACTGTCTTTCGAATTTAACTATGTTTTGATTATTGAGATTTATTGTGATATTGTGAAATGGAGTTTAAATTCTTTATGACATTCATTGTCTTGAATTTAACTATAGTTTTACGTATCCACTATTTATATGATTTATGATTTGTAATTTAAAGTTGTATTTGGTTAATGTTGTGCACCACTGAGAAATTGTCTCAGCGATAGCTTTTTATTGCTGTCGCAAGTAGGCAGACTGACAGGGCAGCAGACTAGGCTGCTAGTACATTCAGCGAGAGATCACCGGGTATATTGAGTATACCATATTTTGCATTTTGTATTGTAATGTATGTTCACTGTATGTATATAGTGTTTTTGGTTTTGAGCAGTTGTAAATTAAAATTGTACATGGAAGTGGTAAAAATAAATTATGAGTTATTTTGGCTTGTAAAATTTGTACTGTATTTCTTTTATCTCAGCCTTTGAAAAATTATTACGGATTTGAGTTGAGAAACATATTATGTTGAATTATGTTAGAGTTTGAGATTGAGAAATATATTTAAATTACTTTTTATAGGTTTTTGAAGAACTGTTTTATCCAAAATATAGATGGCTCTCTGCCAAAATTTTTACAAAAAATTACCACTAATTCAAATGTATTAGCTGTTTCACTTCAGTTAAAAAAAAAATTTTTTTTTTACACCTGTAAATAGTGCTCACCACTGTAAAAAGAAGTAAGTAACGTTTTAAAATCCCTTGTAGTGTATTTAATGGGTTATCAGTAGACGAAGTTGGTAATTCATTAGGTATACTACGGGATCATGTTATGCCTTACAGAGGGGTAGGGTGTGACATGAAAACCGAGGGAACTAGGTCGTCCGGCTAGGTCAAAGTAGTATCCCGGAATCCAGCAAATTTCAATAAAACACAATATACATGGAAATGAATTTGGTAACATGTACCATGTCACACCCTACCCCTCTGTAAGGCATAACATGATCCCGTAGTATACCTAATGAATTATCAACTTCACCTACTGATAACCCATTAAATACACTACAAGGGATTTTCAAAAACTTTTCTTACTTCTTTTACAATGGTCAGCACTATTTACAGGTATTAAAAACCTTTTAGAACTGAGGTGAATTAGCTAACACATTTAGACTATTAGTAATTTCTGTAAAAAAATTTTGGCAGAGTGCCCTCCGTAATTTGGATAAAACAGTTCTTCAAAAACCTGTAAAAAGCACTTCAATATTTTTCTCAATCTCAAACTCTAGCATAATTCAACACAAATCCACAATAATTTTTCAAAGACTGAGATATAAGAAATATAATACAATTTTTACAAGTCCAAATAACTCATAATTTATTTTACAACTTTAATTTACAATTTTAATTTACAACTGCTCAAAACCAAGAACACTATATACATACAGTGAACATACATTACAATATAAAATACAGAATATGGTATACTCAATATACCCGATGATTTCTCGCTGAATGTACTAGCGTTTAGTCTGCCGCTCACACCGTCTACTCGCGATAAGAATGAAAGCTATCACGAGTAAAATTTACTCAGTGGTGCACAGTAACAATTTGAAATGCAATATATAAATCTTTTATTGATAGTTCACAAATCAAATGATTCACAATTCCATTTCACAATTTACAAAATTCACCTAACACAAATTTGATCAAGTAATTGAATAATACCGTTTTGCAAATCAATAACACAATTCGATCAAATAACTGAATAATACAAAGTTGCCAATCGATAACATAGTTTAGGCTATGACACAATTTTTCCACACATGCCATGTTGTACACCATGACAAGACACACTCACACTAATAATCGAAATCAATGAGGGAGGAAGCTAGCTGAATAATGAGTACTCATCCACACTCACCTCAGACTGGGAAGTCAAAGAGGGAGGAACATAATCACACTCACCCCAGACTGATAAGTCAAAGAGGGAGGAATATATCACACTCACCCCATAAATGGAGGAGGAACATAGTAACAGTGTCATGCCAAGTGTGAATCAAAACAATTTCAAATCACAATATTTCATACAAATCATAAATCACATTTTATCTCAAAATTTCCATTTGCAAAGTTGGCAATACAATAAGTTCCAAATAATATTCCCAAAACCAAAGCAATAAAAAATTATTCATAACTCATTTCGCCAAATAAATTTGCTAGTAAAAGCAGTGAATATAAAAGTATTGTGCACGGACATAATTTAAAACTATAATGTTCAATTAAATTTTTTAGTAGAAAATGAGAAGTCAAAATTATTGTGCACAAACACAATTTAAAACAATAAAACAATAACATATAAATAATCGTAATTTATTTCAATTGAAAAGTTCAAAAGAAATACTTATTGTGCACAAACCTTTGATAACTGTCTCTTGGCTCTGACTCAGTGTTTCCTTCCCCTTCCCTGAGTCTTTGCTAACTGAGAAACACAATTTGAAGTGTTTCAGTACTTAATTGAACTGTCTCTAATGATAATGTTTGATAAATAATTCACTGAATGCTATTATTTGCTTAATCAACCTAATATGTCGACCCTCGATGCATTCTAGGTAAATTAGGTTTTAATGTTACTAACATGTCACATTCGATAGTCTTTTAGGGTTGGTACATGTTACCAAATTCATTTCCGTGTATACTGCATTTTCTTGAAATTTGCTGGATTCCGGGATACTAGTTTGACCTAGCCGGACGACCTAGTTCCCTCGGTTTTCGAGTTTCGGTCAAAACTACAAACTTGTAGATCTATTATGGAACGCGGGGCAAAATTTTAGGTCATTCTGAGTTGTGTAGGCCAAGTTATGGTCATTTTACTATTGCTAGTCAAATTGCACCAAAATTGGTCATTTTAGGTCACTTTAGGTCATTTTAGGTTCGGCCAGTTTTTGGACCCGAACTTGTGCAAGCTGTTTGACTTACTTATGGTCATATCTGGGCTTTGGTGTCTTCATAAGACTTGTAGATATGGGTCTTAACTATTCATGGTTAAACTTTCAGGTCAATTGGACTTGTTTTGAGTGAGTTATGATCTAAACACTAACTACTGCCCAAATGGTAAATTTTCAGGTCTCAATTGTACTTAATCCGGATTTGGTCATTTTTCAAGCTACCTTGTAAGCAGAATTTTGGCAAGCTTCCTTCATGAAAGTTGGCACATTTTGTGCCTAGTTTCACCTCCAATTGGTCTCATACCAATTGGAGCTACGCACTTAAAGTTATAGGCCTAAAATACAAACTGCCTTATTGCAATTCTTGCATACATATCAAACATCACTTTTAACACTCACCAAACTTAACATTCAAACTAATTCTGGTTGTACCATGACCTAAACATAATTCATAACACATTATAGGTCATTTTGGCAGCTTACAATTACATTCAATGTGCACCAACAAGTGCAGAATTTACCCAACTCAATTTACAACAATTTAACTCCATAACCAAGCTCATTCACATGTCCAACCTTCACACCACTATACATACATTCAAACTGCCATAACAACCAACACATTTTAACATCATTATTCCATAAACCAAGCATGAATTTCAACATTCTTCAAGAGTTAACAAACTACCACAATGGTACACTTACATTCCATGACTTTCCAAGCTTTAAATCTCATTTTACATTTACATATACTAAGTATACATTACCCAAACAATTTCCTACACAATATACATTTAATCAATCATTTAATTCACCATTTACAAGCACAATTAAACTGCCTTCAAGGTGTTTCCATGGCTTCCAAAAGTGCACATTCCCATTCAACATCAAAACTCAAAAATTTCTCCATAAATCAAACACCCATAACACCCTTACAAACTTTAACAAAGCAACAATCAAAAAGTCAAACTTACCTATGGATGAGACTTCTTAAATCTTCACCAAAACTTGGTCTTCTTGCTGCCAATCTACTGCCCAAGTGGTTAGACTAACTTTGATGAAGGAAGGTAGAAGGAAAGAAGCTTGAATCTCACATGCATGGAGCTTCAACCATGCGTCAATGGAGTTTTTTGGGAGCAAATTTTCTGTTGGTTCTAAGGTTGAAGATGAAGATGTATATTCTGCCCAAATGAAGCTTTAGTGGTCCACTTAAATGAGTTAGTGGACCACTATGTAAGAATTAAATCATTGTTTATTCTAAGGTTTTATTTTTCCACATTTAACTCCCAATTTTTGCTATTTACATTAGGTACCACCAATTTAATTTTTCATGACATTTTCCAAGTGTAATATTATTTATTTTTAATGGACATTTAGGTCAAAAGACAACTCGGGGTGTCAAATGACCACAATGCCCTGCTCGGGTTGCATTCCGATTTTTCAGAACACCGGTTTTGTCCGTTTTTCGATTTCTCGCTTTTCTTTGTACTAATTATTTAATTTTTCTTTGATATTTCTAATGATATTTCTACTTCAATTGATGTCTCTTTAACTCCTAAAAATATTTTTCAGGGTTCCCCGCAGTCCAGGGCTAGTCAACGATCCACGCCGTGACTTCCCGGTGTGGTCACCCATCGCTAGGGTTCTCGGCTCGCTTAACTTAGTTGCATTTCTTTACTATTATCTTTCCTTTATTTTTATTGTATTTTATTTTCTTGTATTTCATTATTTAATGTCTCCTCACTCATATCGAAGTGTAGTTCTAGGAATTCTAGCTGTCCGGACAACACTGGTCATCGGAACAGTAGAACGCACTACCGAACTTAGGGGTGTTACATACCAACCCTAAAAGACTATTGAATGTGACATATTAGTAACATTAAAACCTAATTTACCTAGAACGCGTCGAGGGTCGACATATTAGGTTGACTAAGCAAATAATAGAATTCAGTGAATTAATTATCAAGCATTATCGTTAGAAACAATTTAAATGAGTACTGAAACACTTCAAATTGTGTTTCTCAGTTAGCAAGGACTCTGGGAAAGGGAAGGAAGCACTGAGTCAAGGCCAGGAGACAGTTATCAGAGGTTTGTGCACAATAAACTTTATTTGAGCCTTTTGTAATTGAAAAATTGATTTAGTGTGATTTATGGAAATTTGAAGTTAATTATGAATTGTGTTGCCATCTTGTGAATGAAATTATGACTTTGGAAATTTATTGGATTTCTCACGAATCATTTGAATAAAATGTTTGGAATTGATTTTGTGTTCACACTTAGCATGACAGTATCATATTATTCCTCCTCCATTTATGGGGTTGAGATCGTTTATTTTCCTCCCTCTCTGGTTTACCAGTTGAGGTTGTAGATCAGATGAGTACTCATTAGCTAGCTAGCCACCTCCCTCACTGATTTTGATTAGTGGGGTTGTAGATTGCTTTGTCGTAGTGTACAACGTGGCATTGATCGAAAATTTGTGTCATTGCTGAAGTTGTGTATGAATTGGCAACACTGTGTTCTTAAATTATTTGACTAAATTGTGTTATTATGAGCTTTGATAATTTGTAAAATGGAGTTTAAATTCTTATTGACATTCACTGTCTTTTGAATTTAACCATGTTTTCACTATTGAGATTTATTTTGATATTGTGGAATGGAGTTCAAATTCTTTATGACATTCATTGTCTTGAATTTAACTATGATTTAAGTATCCACTATTTATATGACTTATGATTTGTGATTTAAAATTGTATTTAGTTAATGTTGTGCACCACTGAGACATTGTCTCAGCGATAGCTTTTCATTCTCATCACGCAGTAGACAGACGACAGCGTAGCATCAGGTCGCTAGTGCATTCAGCGAGAGATCATCGGGTATATTGAGTATACCACATTTTGCATTTTATATTGTAATTTATGTTCACTGTATGTATATAGTGTTCTTGGTTTTGAGCAGTTGTAATTTAAAATTGTACATTGAAGTTGTAAAATAAATTATGAGTTATTTTGACTTGTAAAATTCGTACTATATTTCTTTTATCTCATCCTTTGAAAATATTGAAAAAAAAATTATTGTGGATTTGAGTTGAGAAATATGTTTGAAGTGCTTTTTACAGGTTTTTTTGAAGAACTATTTTATTCAAAATACAGAGGGCACTCCGCCAAAATTTTTATAGAAATTACTAATAATTCAAATTTGTTAGCTCTTTCACTTAAGTTCAAAAGAGTTTTTAACACCTATAAATATTGCTCACCACTATAAAAAGAAGTAAGAAAAGTTTTAAAATCCCTTATAGTGTATTTAATGGGTTATCAGTAGACGAAGTTGGTAATTCATTAGGTATACTACGGGATCATGTTATGCCTTACAGAGGGGTAGGGTGTGACATTATCAGTTGAAAGTACAAGAGCAGAGTATTGCTAAAACTGCCTTCAGAAATCGCTATGGCCATTATGAGTTCCTAGTCATGCCATTCGGGTTAACTAATGCTCCGGCTGCTTTTATGGATCTGATGAACACTATGTTCAGACCATACCTCGATCAGTTTGTTATAGTATTCATTGATGATATATTGGTCTATTCGAGGAGTGCAGAAGAGCATGATAGACATCTGCGCATTGTACTACAAACTTTTAGGGAGAAACAGCTATACGCCAAATTGTTGAAATGTGAATTTTAGCTGAAAGAAATATCTTTCTTGGGGCATGTAGTATCAGGAGAGGGCATCAAGGTAGATCCAAGTAAGATTGAAGCTGTCCTTAATTGGAGGCCACCCAGAAATGTCACAGAAATTCGTAGTTTTCTGGGTTTAGCTGGATACTACCTTCAATTTGTGAAGGGATTCTCCATGTTGGCATCTCCATTGACCAAGCTGCTTAGAAAAGATGTGAAATTTCAATGGACGGATAAATGCCAATAGAGTTTTGATTAATTGAAGAAATGTTTGACTGAAGCTCTAGTCCTGACTTTACCTACTCCGAGTAAAGAATACACAGTTTATAGTGATGCTTCTCACAATGGGTTAAGCTGTGTATTGATGCAAGATCGAAATGTCATTGCCTATACATCACGCCAGCTAAAGCCGCATGAGAGGAACTATCTGACACATGACTTGGAGCTTGCAGCTATAGTGTTTGCTCTTAAGATCTGGAGACATTATTTGTATGGGGAGAAATGCTACATCTACATAGATCATAAGAGTTTGAAGTATTTGGGCACCCAGAAAGAGTTGAATTTGAGATAGAGGAGATGGTTAGAGTTGATAAAAGACTATGATTATCTAATAGACTATCAGCTAGGGAAAGCTAATGTTGTGGCTAACGCCTTAAGTCGCAAGACTATGGCAAGTCTACGTGTTACTCCTTTGTCTATGGTACATGAGTTGAGATCGTTACATGCCAGCTTAGAGATTAATGATGATGGGCAGACAGTAGTTGCATGGCATGTACAGCCAGTATTGATTGATCAGATCAGTATGGCTACTTAGAATGATAAAAGATATCAGAAGCTGTTGGAAGAAGTCCGGCAGGGCAAGAAACCAGAATTCTCAATCAGAGATGATAGTCTACTACTACACCAGGGCAGAATATGTGTTCCTAATGATGTTGATTTGAGGCAGATCATTTTGAAGGAAGCACATGAGTCTCCTTTTGCCATGCACCTTGGTGGCACAAAAATGTATAGAGGGCTAAAGGAACATTACTGGTGGATAGGTATGAAAAGAGATGTGGCAGAGTTTGTTTCCAAATGCCTAACTTGTCAGTAAGTGAAGGCAGAGCATCAAGTACCCGCTGGGTTGTTACATCCACTACCAGTACCAGAATGGAAATGGGAGAGAATAACGATGGATTTTGTGATGGGACTTCCGAGGACACAAAAGAGTCATGATGCGGTATGGGTCATTATTGACAGACTGACTAAGTCTGCTCATTTTCTACCAGTCCGGATGGACTACAGTTTAGAAAGATTGGCCAAGTTGTACATTGATGAGATTGTGAGACTGCATGGAGTGCCAGTATCCATCGTATCAGACAGAGATCCTAGGTTCACTTCTAGATTCTGGGGTAGTCTTCAGAGAGCCCTAGGAGCTAGAATGAACTTCAGTACTGCATTCCACTCATAGACAGATGGTCAGTCTGAGAGAGTAATTCAGATCTTGGAGGACATGTTACGGGCTTGTGTGATTGAATTTGAGG
Source organism: Hevea brasiliensis (assembly GCF_030052815.1). Lineage (NCBI taxonomy): Eukaryota > Viridiplantae > Streptophyta > Magnoliopsida > Malpighiales > Euphorbiaceae > Hevea > Hevea brasiliensis. Next base: position 38,690,430 of record NC_079503.1, on the reverse strand, counting down.
ACAGTTGGGATACACACTTGCTTTTGATTGAGTTTGCTTATAACAACAGCTACCAATCAAGCATTGGGATGCCTCTATATGAAGCTTTGTATGGCAGAAAATGTAGAAACCCGTTGTGTTGGGATGATGTGGGTGAAAGAAAGATGATTGGACCTGAAATTGTTTAGCAAACTGAGGAGAAGATCAGGGTGATCAGAGATCGACTTAAGACTGCATCAGACCGTCAGAAGTCCTACATTGATTTGAAAAGAAGGGATATTGAGTATGTAATGGGTGAGAAAGTTTTCGTCAAAGTTTCTCCTTGGAAGAGAATTATGAGATTCGACAGAAAGGGAAAACTGAGTCCTCGTTTCATTGGGCCATATGAGGTTCTGAAAAGAGTGAGTCCTTTGGCATATCGTTTGGCACTACCTCCAGAGTTGGAGAAGATACATAATGTCTTCCATGTGTCTATGTTGAGGAGGTATCGATTAGACCCATCTCATGTACTACCAATAGAAGAAATTGAAGTGAATCCAGACCTCACATGTGAGGAAGAACCCATAGAAATTCTAGCTTATAAGGTGAAGCAGCTACGGAACAAGCAGATACCGTTGTTAAAAGTGTTGTAGAACCATCATTCAGGCCAAGAGGCTACTTGGGAACGAGAGGAGGACATGAGAAGACAGCACCCATAACTGTTCAGAGATTGATACCAGGTAAAATTTAGAGACGAAATTTATTTTAAGGGGGGGGGGGGGAATTGTAACACCCCTACTTGTATAGCCTGGTATATTTCACTGTTCCGGTGACCGATGTCAGTCCAGACAATTAAGGGGATTAGAACAATACTTAAGACAACTAGAGAAGCCATAAACACAAATAATTAGTAATGTTCAATTAGTTAAGTATAAACAAGAAAAATAGAACATAAGAAGTTAAACGAGCCGAGAGTCACAGCGATGGGTGACCTTCTCGGGAACGACTACGAAGTCAATTTAAACTCAAATTTCAAATCGTAAAATGTGACGCTGCGGTCCTTAGAACTATTATGAACATAGTGGAAAAGAGAAAATCACGAAAAAGAATTGTTAAGTCAGTCAAATAATTAGTTCAGGGAGCCAGAAGAAATATTGAATTATTTGCAAACCGAGTTAAATCGGCGAGGGGCAATTTAGTCAATTGACCCCGAGAGCTGACTCCTAACCTAACTGTCAAATAAAATTGGAGAAAAGAAAATTTTGGAATCGAGAATTAAATTAAAGAACTAATAGAAAAAAAAAAAAAAAAAAGAAGAGAAAATAAAAAAGGTGTAGGGAGATGACATCATGCATGACATCATGCATGATGCCATAAATTCTATAATTAATAAATTTGATTAAAGTGATTTTTTGGTCTTCCATAAGATAAAATTACATAAAAGAAAAGAAAAGAAAAAAAAATCATTTGGTCTTCTTCCACATATCCTTGCCGCCCTCACTTTCCCTCATTTCTCCGTTGCTAAACCTCCATTAATGCTTGCACTCAAGCTTGAAATTCTTCACTAAACCTTAATAGCTTCCATAAAAACCTCATTAGAGCTTGTTTTAGTCACTTGAGAAAAAGATTGAAAGAGGAAAGAAATACAAAAGATAGAGATTTGAAGGAATTGAAGTTCTAAGAAAGGTTAGTAAGCAAACTTGATAAATTTAGTTTGATTTCTACATTTTTAGCTTGATTAACTTGTAAATAAACTTAAAATGAAAAGAAAAATTTTTTGAGGGACCATGACTAAAATTCGGCCAGCATGTGTATGGGGGTTTTATTGCATGGTTTGATTGGTTTGAATGGGTATATGAACCTTAAGTAGTTAAATGGTTATGATTAAAAGCATTGAGTTAGCTAAATGCAAGGAAATTGTGAATTAGGGTTTTGGACATTAGGGTTTAGAGACCAAAAAAGTGAAAAATTGGTAAATGATGTCTTGGACCTAGTTTAAGGAAAGAAATGGTCAATTGTGACCTAATGAGGTGTGTTAGGAGTGTTTGAATCAAAAGCCAATTCGGATTGAGTGTGGTCATGCTGCTGGTAGCATGACCAAGTCAGTTTTGAGGAATCAAAAATGAAAATTTACAAGTCCAATTGGTATGAGACCAATCGGGAATGAAAATAAACACTAAATGACACAATTTTCATGTAGCAAGCATGCCCAAAAAGTGACCAAAACCTAGTGAACAAATTGACCAAACTTGGAAAATCACAGTCTGTCCTGTACAAAGTGACCAAATGAACAGTGTTTGTTCATTTGGCCATAACTTGAGCTAGATAGGTCAAAATGACCTGAAACTTTACCAGTGGACATTTTATACATAGACCTAAAACTTTCATGAAGAACACAAACCCAAATTATGCCATTAACCAAGTCATTTGGCCACCCAAATTTGGTGACCTAAAACTGCCAGAACCAAAAATTGCCCAGAATTCTGGGTTGAGTCCAATCCGGTAGCCATGGTTCAAATGACTATAACTTGAGCTAGAAAACTCCAATTGGAGTGATTCAAAAAGGAGAATAAACTTAAGATAATAGGGAACATTTTCTGTGAAGAAAGTCTTGCCAAATTCCAACAGTAAGATGACCAATGGAATAGTGCAACCTTAGACACCAAAACTGAAAATTATCAAATTTGCTTAAAAGACTTAGAATTTGAATAAACAACCAAAACCAACAAATTTAGTGACCAAAATGTGGTATGTGGGTGAAGTTGGAATTCCTATACCTATTAAGCCTTAGAAAGTCAGCAATTTGACTTGAATAGTGTAGTGAATAGTAACCCTAAAATAAAAATTTAAAGAATGCCAAGTTTAGCACATTAGAGCTAGGTAAAAGTAAAGTTAAATTTATTTTTGGATTTATGCTAAGTTATAGTACTGAAACACTGTGAAATTGTGTGTTTCAGTTGAAAAGAACACTGGGAAAGAACCCGAAGAATCGAGTCAAGGCTAAGAGGCGACTCGCTTGAGGTTTGTGCATAATTTATAATTTCTGTAAATTATTTGCTGCATATTGTTTTGAATGATTTGAAAAAGTGAATTGTGACATTATTTATGGTGCTTTGATCTAAATTGTTGAAAGTTATTGTGTATGTTTGAAATAGCAATGTTTAGCAAATTGTTAAGATAAGTTTTGAAACCACAGTGTCATGACCATATATTTGAACACCTCACTAGCATGACTAGTGGGGGTAATTAGTTTCGAATTTTGATTCCTTCTCTAGAGAAGTGTTGAGGTGTGCCAGTAGAAGAGGATTTGAATGGATATCCATATATTTGAGCTAGCTAGCCTTGTGATGTGATTTCTCCTTAGCCTCTGGCTATTGAGATTATATTTGTTTCGAAAGGTATGATCTAACTATGGGTTTTATGAAATGTGTTTGATACTTCGAAATGAAATTGTTTGGAATAAAATCTCATAATTCATGTTTTGTGTTGAACTCGCATGCTCAGTTTAATTTTTGAATAAATGTGATTTAAATTCTGCATAAAGATTATTTTAATATGTTGTGCACCACTGAGTCCTAGTACTCAGATATAGCTGTTATTACTGTCACAGATTTAGAGATTAGAGGAGCAGCAGAGTGAGCTGCTGAGGATTATCGAGCGACTCATCCTGAAGTTATATCGGGTATATTTTATACCCTGATTGTAGAAATTTATTTTGATATATGTAATGTACATAAATGTATGGACATGTAAATTCGGTCTTGAGCAGTTTGTACAAAGTTTGTATAAAGTTATAATAAAATTTAATTTGGATTTTCCCAATGTAGGCTTTAGTATGATGTATATATAGATTATTTGTCTTTAATGAATGGAAATATTTTATTTTAATTTGAATGAGATTGATAAATATTATTTTGATGATTATTGAATTTTTGGAAATTGATAAATGTTGACTGTTGAATTTTGAGACTTGAGAAATTGGTTGAGATTGATTATGAAATTGAAGTAGTGGTTGAGAAAAATTATTGGAAGTGCTTTTTACAGGTATTTGAAGAACTGTTTTCTCAAAATACGGACGAAACTCTGCTAAAATTTTTATAAAATTTGCGGAAAAATAAAATGGACCAAAAATTTTAACTTGTTTTCAACTTTAATTAAATGCTTTAATACCTATTAGAAAATGCTCACCACTTATCAAAAGTAAGAAAATTGTTTTAAAATCCCTTGTAGGGTACTTAATGAGTTATCGGCAGGTGAAGTTCGGTAGTTCATTAGGTATTCTACAAGATCATGTTATGCCTTACAGAGGGGTAAGGTGTGACATAGAAACTGAGTATTGCGGGCCACCATCATCACCGCCTCTCACCACTTTCCTTCTGTAAAGATGGAAGATTATGGAGTAAAAAAAAATCATTCACCCTTACTAATTGCCATGTCAATGGTCTAATTATTTGGTGTTTTTTTTTTTGCTACAATTAATTCTTATTAATGTTTCATTTTTTTTGTGGAAAATATTATTTTAAAAAATATATTTTTATATTTTTTAATGTTTGAAACACTCAAAAAATGATTAACCAAAATTTTTTCACTAAGTGATTTTTTCTTTTAAAAATGAAAAGTCATTTTCTAAATTTTGATAATAATGTCTAACATAAACATATATCATTAGTTAATATAACAATCAAAGATTAAAAAAATATTTTCATGAAAAATATTTTCTTAAAAAACAATTTATATATATAAAAGTTATTTTTCATAAAATAAATGGAGCCTAAAACTTGAAATTATTTGAAAATTTTTCAATATTATTAAATTAAATTTCATCAACAAAATATTTATTTTTTTTAAGCTATATGGTGTACATTATTTAATTATATCAAACCTGATGTTGCCGTGAATTTTTGGGTGTTTGGTTGATATCCGATGGCTAAACCCTGGGTGACTTGAAAGCAAGAATGAAGGTGAGGTTTGATAGCTATTTGGTAGCCACTTTGACTCTCAAATCAGTAATAGAGTTTATCAAAAGATTATAGAAAGTATATATTATATTAATTTTGGCATAATGTACCCTATACCATGTTTTGAAACCTATTTATATAGGGATGAATGGTAATCACCTTCAATTTGGCTGACATCTATGTCTTTTCCTTATTTATATATGTCATTAAGCATGTTGATTTAGTATGCTTGATCTCAGCTGTGATCTCCAGTGTGATCCTCAATCTCCAATTTGTAAGGTGTTGCTTCATCAATGTTTGTTAAAGCCGATCTTTGATATAGACCGACTTGCTATTTTGGTTCGGATCCTGAAATGGGCTCAGTACTTGAAGCTTAGTATTCCGAACTCACCAAGCTCGACTCTTTTGGTTGTAAACTATATCATTAGCCACACCCCCCCCCCCCCCCCCCCCCCCCCCCCCCCCCCCAAAGTCCGAATCTTTAGGTTTGGGGAAAGATGTCATTTTGATATTGGATCCTGTGGGTTAAATGATGGTGACATTACTGTTGGCGCATGCACTTTTAAAATTTAAAAGTTCACTTTACATTTTTAGCGTCAGAGGAAATTAATGGCAGCGTTTTGAATTTGTGGCAACTATACCACTCCTATATATAACGGAATGCTACTTTTCTCTTATTCTTTTTCCATTTTTGACCACGTTCCTTCCCTCTACTAGTTTTATCTTTTGTAGTGGTTCCTTGAAAGTAAATAGCAAACTTTATTTTCTTCCTTTCCCTTTCTTATTTTCTTGTTTTTCTTCAAAATGAGCGATAAAGATAACCAAGAGGCTGTCAATACTCTGTATGTTCAGTATTCTTGGAGCTTTGATATGAAGGAGGAAATAGAGTCTCCAAGGGCCAATCCTCAAGCAGGGGAGGTTGGTTCTAGTGATCAAGCCAAGGTACCCATAGATCTAACTTGTAACACCCTGAAAATTCTAAGCTCTGATATTACCATTTTTCAGTCTATGAATAGTACTATTTAGAGCAAGCTTGAGGACTAAAAATAAGGGGAAAATTAATAGAGATAAGCAAAATAAAAATTAAAGTGACTATCGAATTATGAACTTAATCGGTATTAATGAAAAAGATAGACTATAACCCGATGAAGAGTATTTTGGTCAATTCACTCTAAGGAAAATTAAAAAGGGATGTAACACCCCGAACCTCCGAGTTATGAATAGTACCATTTTTGGTCTGTGACTAGTACTATTCAAAGACACCTTGAGAACTAAAAATAAATAGAAAATTAATTGAGATAGACACAATAAAAATTCAAGTGACCCAAAAATATAAGGACTCATCGGGTATATTGTAAAAGAGGGATTATGACCCAATAAGGGGCATTTTGGTCAATTCACTTTAAGAGTTGATTTTTGACCAAAATGTCAATTTAAGTAAATGAAAATAATAAATTGAATTATAAATAAATTTTTGAGGAAAAATTCAAGTAAAAATGTGTAAGGGGAAATTTAAGAAGTGAAAACTTAAATTTTCATTTTCATTAAGACAAAATTTAAAATTTTGACTTATAGGCTTTTGATAATTAAATTCAATTGTTAATTAAAACAAATAAAATAGGTATAAAAGAAGACAAAACCCTCCCTTCCTCTCCCATTCATGCCGCCCCACCTCCCCTCTCCCTCTTTCATTATTTCTTTCTTCTTCTTTCTTCCTCCTCCACAGACACCCATCCTCCAAGCTCAATCCCTTACTTATCTTTCATGAGTTTTCCATCTAACTTATAGTAAACATGAAAGAGATCTTTGATTGAGAGATTAAAAGCAAGGGGAAACAAGAGATCTATGTTCGGTAGTGCGTTCTACTGTTTCGGTGACCAATGTCTGTTCGGATAGCTAGGATGCCTAGAACTACATTTAAATATTAGTGATAAGACATAAAATAATGAAATACAAAAAAGGAAAATACAAGAAAAACAAAGGAAAATAATAGCAATAAAATGTAACCAAGTTAAATGAGCCAAAAACTGTAGTGATGGGTGACCGCACCGGGAAGCTGCGGTGAGGACTGTTGACTAGCCCTAGACTGTAGGGAACCCTAAAAAATATTTTTAAGACTTAAATAAATATCTATTGAATTATAAATGATATTAGAAATATCAAAGAAAAATTAATTAATTAGTACAAAGAAAAACGAGAAATCGAGAAAATGATAAAACTCGGTATTACCGAAAAATCGGGAACACAACCCGAATAGGGCATTGTGGTCAATTGATACCCCGAGTTGACTTTTGATCTCAATGTCCATTAAAAATAAATGATATTAAAGCTTGAAAATATCATAAAAATTAAAGTGGTGGTACATAATTTAAATAGTGAAAGAAATGAGACAAACTTGCAAAAATTGGAAACTTTGAATAAATAAATCATTTTCTAAAGTTAGTGCTCCACTAACTTACATTGTGGGACACCTTATTAAGTATTTGGATAGGTTAAACTTCATCTTCAACCTTCAGAAACCACACCAGCCGAAACTCTCCCAAGGTTCATCCATGGCCGTCCACCATGCAAGGGCCAATCCACCATGATCAAGCCACCCAATCATCAAGTTGTCTTCACTAAAGTTAGAGTACACCTCTTGGGCAGCAGTTTGGGAGCAAGAAGGGAGAGATTTGAAGGAGTTTTGACAAGCTCCACTTGAGGTACATGTTCATTTCTTCATCCTTTCTCCATTAAAGCTTGTGTTGGTGTTGTGGTGAATGGATTTATGGAAGAAAAGTTGAAGTTTGGTGAGTTATGATGATATTACATTTTGGCAGCCATGGTAGTTCAATATGTGTAACTTGTATCTACATGTAAGTGGTAGTTTGAGGTTTGAATTAAGTGCTTATATGTATTGAAGTTGAATTCCATGTATAAAGTTTGAATGGTAAGCTTGAAAAGTGAAAATGGAAGTTTGATATGTATGTGTATTTTTTTAGTAGCCTCATGATGAAGATTGAAGTATTTAAATTCATAAAAAATTATTGAATTATGGTACTAGAAGTGGCAGCTTATGTGTAAGATTGAGTAGAGAATAAATGTGTAATTTGATGATAGAAGTAATGTGTAATATTTAGGAAAGTTTATGTGTATATATTGTAGGGTTTGGACCTTGTGAATTATGGCTGCATTTGGTGCATTGTGAAATTATTATATTCTGTCCAAGTTGACCTATAATGTAAGGTAATGAATGGTTATGGTTAGTGCCAAATGCAGAATGGTGTGGGGAAGTGAAGATGTAGTTGGTAAAGATGTGTTTGATTTGGTGTTTAAGAGGCATGTAAAGGGTAGTGTGCAAATGAGCCTATAACCCTTTGACTCCAATTGGTATGAGGCCAATTGGAGGTGAAACTAGGCACAAAAATGTGTCAACTTTCATGAAGAAAGCCTACCTAAATTCTGTCTAGAAAGTGATGTGAGAATGGACCAAATCCGAATTATGACTTTACAAACCTGAAAAATTGACCATTTGGACAACAGTTAGTGTTTTGGCCATAACTCACTTAAAACAGGTCCAAATGACCTGAAATTTTTACCATGGATAGATTAGACATAGAGATACAACTCTTATGAAGACACAAAAACCCAGAAATGACCATAACCAAGTCAAAATGCTTGCACAAATTTGGGTATAAAAACTGCTAGAACCGAAAATGACCTAAAAATTACCTAAGTTTGCCATTTTAGTTCAATCTGACCAGCAATAGTAAAATGACCATAACTTGGTCTAGTAAACTCCAAATGACCTAAAATTTGTGGCAAAAGTTCACTAAGACATAGACCTACAAGTTTGTAAGTCGGACCAGAAACCAAAAACCGAGGGAACTAGGTCATCCGGCTAGGTTAAAATAGCATACCGAAATTCGATAAATTACAATAAAATGCAAACACTTGAAAATGAATTTGGTAACATGTATCAACACTAAGGACTATAAAATGTGACATATTGGTAACATTAAAATTTATTCCCCTAGAGTGCATTAAGGGTCAACATTATAGGTTGACTAAGGAAAGTAATAGTATTAAATAAATTAATTATTGAATCTTATTGTCAGAGACGGTTTAAATGAGTATTGAAACACTTTAAATTGTGTGTTTCAGTTAGCAAAGACTCAGGGAAGGGGAAGGAAACACTGAGTCAGGGCCAAGAGGTTACACTTCAGAGATTTGTGCACAACAGTTATTTCTTTTGAATTTTCAATTGAAATAAATTATGACAATTTGTATGTTATTATTTTAAATTGTGGAAAATTGTTTGAATGGAAATTTGATGGATACTTATTGCTTGAAAAATATTGCAAATGGTTTGAAACCACAGCTATCATGTATATTTGATTGAATTCCTCACTTGCTTGTCTAGTGGGATGAATTGGCTTTGAATTCCCTCTCTGACTGAAGTATTGAGATGCGTGTCAATTGAGGACGAATAGGTTGAGGACGAATAGGATGAGTACTCATATAATTGCTAGCTAGCTATGTTATTCCTCACTAGCCATCGATTTTTGGGACGAATTAGACTATGGAATCATGATTAAGCTGTGTGTGTGATTTATTGATATTTATTGTGATATTATGAAATGGAGTTTAATTCTTTATGACATTACTGTCTTTTGAATTCAACTATTATTTTAAGTATCCAGAGTTCATATGATTTATGGTTTATGGTTTTAAATTGTATTTTCTTAATGTTGTGCACCACTGAGACATTGGCTCAGCGATAGCTTTTTCATTACTGTCGCAGGTAGACAGACAGACAGAGCAGTAGAGTAGGTTGCTTGTGCCACATTTTGGGATTTCACCGGGTATATTGAGTATGCCATATTCTGTAATTTTTATTGTAATATATGTGCACTGTATGTATATATTGTACTTGGTCTTGAGCAGTTGTAAACTAAAATTGTAAATTATTTTGGCCTGTAAAAATATTGTGATATATTTCTCTTATCTCAATTTTTGGAAACACTAGAAAATTGATGTTGAATTGAGTTGAGAAATTTATTGTGTTAGAACTATTATTGGAGTTTTGGGATTGAAGAGACATATTGGAAGTGCTTTTTTATAGGTTTTTGAAGAACTGTTTTATTCAAAATACAGATGGCACTCTGCTAAAATTTTTACCGAAATTATTGCTACTTTAGATTTGTTAATTGGTTCATTTCAGTATAAATATTTTTTTAACACCTGTAAAAAAGTGCTCACCACTGTAAAGAGAAATAAGAAAAGGTTCAAAATCCCTTGTAGTGTATTTAATGAGCTATCAGTAGGCGAAGTTTAGTAATTCATTAGGTACACTACGGGATCATGTTATGCCTTACGGAGGGGTCAGGTGTGACAAGATTAAAAGAAAATTGAAGATTTGAGGAGTTGCAAGGAAGTCATCAAGAGGTAAGTTTTTTTAATGCTTTTTTAGTTATACAAACCTTAAATTAATTTAGATTATGATGAAATTTCATAAGAAAATGAAAGAAAACATGTATGGAATCTAAACTAGGGTTTTGGCCAAATTGGAGAAAAGTTTGGGTTTGATGTCTTTGAATGAAATTAATGATGAGATTAAGATTAGTTGAAGTAGTATGCATGATTGGGGCAAAGAAATTGCATGAAATGTGTATAAATTTAATTATGGGAGATTAGAGTTCATGGAAAAATTAGAGCTTTGGTGCTAGAGAGTGAAATTGGTGTGTGTAGTGTTAAATTATGATCATTTGAGGTTTATTTAGTTTGAATTGACATTGGGTTGATTAATGGTAGTAATGAAATGGTAGGATTAGGGAAAATTACAAACTTTAGTGTTTGAAAATTTTGGGTTTTGTGCTAGCAAGTGCCATTGATGTGTCAATGCTAAATTATAGTCATTTTGGGTGAATTAAATGTGAATTAAGGTTGGTTAGTGGGAATAATTGAAGAAATGAAAATTTGAACCTAGGGCAGAATTTGCACACTGAGTTCAGTGTGTTTGACAGCCCATAAATTGAGCTACACAACTCCAATTAGTGTGAAACCAATTGAAAATGAAACTTAAGATGTAGGGCTAGAATTTTCATAAAGAGATCCAACAAGAAACTGCCCAGAAATTGCCTAAAACTTGGCTTGAACTTAGAGACAAAATTCTAGCACCTGCAGAATTAGTCACGTGATCAGTAAACTTTGCATGGCCATAACTCTTTCTAGAAAACTTCGATTTAGGTGATTCTTAAACTGATAGAAACTTGAAACATAGTAGAACATTTCATATGAAGTACTTAAGGCCAAATTATGGACTTAACCTAATCAAATTGCTAAGCAAAGTTGAATCACCAAATCTACAGAAAATCTGAAAATCTGTAGATTGACGATATGAATAGTAAACTTTGCATGGCCATAACTCTCTCTAAAATACTTCAATTTAGACAATTCTTAAACCGATGAAAACCTAAGACATAGTATAACATTTCGTATGAAGAACATTAGACCAAATTATGGACTTAACTTGACCAAATTGCTGAATGAAATTGGATCGTTAAATCTGCCAGAACTAAAACTGTGGGGTAAACAGTAACGTAAATAGTAACTGTGTTTTGGTCATAACTTGAGCTACATAGCTCCTAATTAGGTGATTCAAAAAGAAAAATAAAGTTAAGACCTAGATGAACAATTTTCATGAAGAACACCTCGTCAAATTATGATCAAAACTAGGTAAAAATTGGGTTCAAAGATTGGGGCATCAAGCTATCCAAAACCAAAACTCTCTAAAATTTGCAATGCTAATTTGGGATGCATTAGACATTCATATAATGAGTTCTTGGTAGCAATTGAGATGAGTATTGAGACATTCTATTTGTGTATTTTCAGTAGAGAAAGAGGTTGGGATGGATAAGGAATAGTGAGTAAAGAGAAAGGAGAGCATTAAAGGTTTGTGCACAACTAACCTTTTCTTCATTTTTAAGCATGTAAATTGTTTGGAATGTGTTTATTTGAATGAGTTTGCTTTGAACGAGTTTACTTTAACTGAAATATAGTTTTTCTCTTGCATTTAAGAAATTTGGGTGTTGCCACCTTTATATGGATATTATGATGGATTTAAATATGTTTATTGGTGTATAAATGTGATTGTTGAGTGGAAAATTTTTGGAAACTGTTTTGAAACCACAGTTAGCATGACAGTCCCTTTCGGAACTCCCCAGTAGTAATGGCTACTTGGGGTTGATAATTGGTATTGATTATGTCTCCCATTAATAATGGTTAGTGGGGTAAGACTATATGAGTACTCATGAGCTAGCCTTTCCCTCATTAATAACGGTTAGTGAGATTGAGATTGCTTTGTCGTGGTGTACAACACGGCACTGATCGTGAAATTTTATGTCATGGCCTAAACTGTGTGTTGATATTGGCAACACTAATGCTTTGTGAATTGTGATTTATGAAGTGTGATTTCTCATTTGAAATGTTATTCCAATAAATGGCTCTTATGAACTTAGAACTATTATGATGTTTTCATGCTTAAGAAGGATGTGATTTATTATGCCTTGACAAGTTTTACTTTATTTTAAGTTTTAAAGTTATTAATTGTGCACCACTGAGTGATATACTCAGCGATAGCTTATTTATGCTGTCGCAGAAAAGGGAAAGGAGAAGGCTGCTAAGTGAGAGACTTGAAAGCAGCATTTTGATTTTGATTGTGGGTATATATCGTAGGTATACCCTTGTAATTTTCTTTTGATGTACTTTGTACCTATATGTTTGGATGTACGGACATTGAGAAGTTTGTATTTAAAAACATTGCATTGCTATAACATTTTGAGTTTGTAACTATTTTGTATTTTACTTTGAGAATTATGAAATGTAACTTTTGGAATATTTAGTCTTGTTAGTAGTATGCCCTAGAGCATATCATTTAGTATGTATCTTGTACATATTTTTAATAATAAAAGGCATTTCCACTTTTCCATTTACATAATATATTTATGTGTAATAGAAAAGGTCCATTGATATTTTGTTAGAAATATTATTCTTAAGTTGTTAAGAATATGAGTGACAATATTTCTAGCACAAAGTATCATAAATAGGTTCACAATCGAGGATACTTCATAATAAGGACATGACTTATCCAGAAAGATTGTATTCATGTTTGTTCCCAAGTTATTTATATGAGATATAAATAAGATGGAATGGTGAGTCTCATGCCATATAACAAACTTGATAGGCACTTATAAATGATAAGTAGGCCGAACCAGTGACACTTATGACAAGCACATGGAGTTTACTCTTGTCAATGTTTTGTCATAAATCATATCAGTGCATATAATCTTTACACCTGAGATAGCACAGTTATCTTGTATATAGGTAGTTTGAGTTTGATACTGCTTTCATACTTGTACTATGTATGGGTATATGGGCATGTGTTGGCTCCTACTAGTTATATATGGAGGTAGGTGTTTATCAAGATGGAATCTGTTCCTCTAAGTAAATAGAGTTAAAATCCTATGTTCATTTAATTGTTCTTGATGTTTCAAGTTCCTGGCCAGGACAGATAGATTTATTCAGAAAAGAGTTTCTGATGAGAAAAATCTTTTAATCAAGAACTGGAATTAAAAGAGAACATAATATTCATAGCAAATGGAGTTTGACATAAACCATGACTCCAGCTTGAGTTGGGATTTTGTAACAGAGAGATTCTAGTGCATGGTAACATATGATTATAGGTTCATTTAAGGTAAACCTTATTACTAATTGGGTGGCCATGGCATGCTATGCTAGGTGTTAACCATGATCTATGAGGTTCATAAAATGATTTAGAGAAATCATTTATGGTAAGAAAGAGTTCTAATGATATTAAGAGTTAATATCATGTCTCATTGCCAATTAGTGATGAGCCTAGTAAGTCACACACATACACAATTTATCACCTATTTAAATATGATTTAATTAATTAATTAAAGAGTTTAATTGATTAATTAAATAGATTTGGTTTGCAATTAAATTGCAAAGTCCCTAGCATGACTTGAAACCAAATCTAGATTATTGGATGTGTAGTATAAATTAAATTTATATTTAAAGTGTTTAAATATGAATTTAATTGATGAGAAATTAATTAATAGAGATTAATTAATTAATTAATATTTGATATAAATTAATTAGAAGAAGAAAATAATTATTTTGGGTTAAGAACTCAAAATTAAGACACAGGGGCATTTTGGTCATTTCACAGTGTGACACGTGGCACCATGAGATGGTGACACATGGCATAACACATAAGCTTGCCAAATGTTTTTTTAATCATGTAAGATGATTAAAATCAAGATTAAATATAGGTTTGACACTTGGCACAATGTGATTGGGTCACTTCAACCTAGAGCTAATCAAAAGGTGACATGTGGCTAGGGTTTAATGTGTTAACCTAGCTATTTAAGTGTGGTTATGAAAAGAAAACATAACCAGCAGCCTCTCCTCTCAATTGTCACGCCATTTTGAGCCTCTCCAGCTATTTCTCTTCATCTCTCATCAATTCAAAGAGATTAGCCATCAATCTCTTGAATTAAGAACACTAGAAATTGTTTCTAGTGTCCTGCTTTATCTCTAATCTCTTAAAAGGCAGAACTTGAATTTCTAATTAATAGAAAAGGCTTTAGAAGCTGTTCAAGGGCTGCCATAGGTGTTCTTGGTGTGGACAAGCTAGAGGGACAATATCTGGTGTCCTGAAGACGAATCTCAAAGGCAGGACACATCAAACACATCAAGAGGTTCGTGTAATCGTTCTTGATTTAATCTAGGGTTCTAAAATTAATCTGATTAATTTTAAAATCTTGAATGGCAAATACAGATCCAAAAACATATTAAAAGAGTTTTAATATGTTGTTTATCATTGAAATCAAATAGATAAAAATAAATCTTGCATGGTGCATGTGACCCTAGGTGAAAATTTTTGAATTCAATGGTATAATCTTGTGTTTTTCACGCTTCCGTTCCTTCAATTGGTATCAGAGCCACTATATTTGCCATTTAGATTGTTGATTATATAATTTAATTGTGTGTTTGATCATAAGATGATTGATTCATTGCTGGTTGGATTAAGAGGTGTGGCGTCACACATGGTGAAGCCACCAATGGTGGCGGCAACAATGGTTCCTTGGGTGGTTCAAGGTTTGGCTTTTAATTCTGCAATTGTTGTATGATCTAAGGCCTATTCTTTGACTAATTAAAGTGTTTAATTAGTTGTTTTAATCACACAATTAAATTATGATTCAAATCAGAATTTTAAAAATTGTTTGAATGTGATTCAAATCTGAATTTTAAAAGTTGTTTGAATGTGATTCAAATCTGAATTTTTAAAGTTGTTTGAATCATATTTAAATCTGATTTTTTAAAATTGATTCAATAAAATTCAGATCTGATTTTTTAAAAAATATTTGAATGTGATTCAAATCTGATTTTTTTAAAAATGTTTGAATGTGATTCAAATCTGAATTTTTGAAGTTGTTTGAATGTGATTCAAATCTGAATTTTTAAATTTGTTTGAATGAGATTCAAATTTGAATTTTTAAATTTATTTGAATCATATTCAAATCTGGATTTTTAAGTTGAATATGAGATATTCAATTTAATTTAAGTATGTATGTTTTATTTAATTGTTAAATAGTGATATGCATGATGGATGATCATGGACTATAAAAGACCAATGTGATTGGATTTATTTCTTTTATGTTTCTTTGGGATTGTAAATTAATTAATTTATTTTAATTTATTTTGGGCATGTATTATTAAGTTTGTAATATTTTTGGGTTGTAATTTCATTTATTTAAGTTCTTGTAAATTCGCCTTGGTATGCCAAGGATTACTATGTAATATTGGATTGCAAGAAGTTCAAGAAGGTTAAGAACATTGGTAGGAATTCAAGATCAAGTGTTGATTATGTACTTCTTCAGCAACTCTTGTAAAATGAATGAATGAAATGCACCTAGGAATGCCCTGATTCAATTCTTGGTGGCTCAGAACTGAATCCCTTAGAAAGTCCATGATCATACCATATTTACTGCTTATCCATGAATGCATGAGATGTATGGGAATGTATGCAATTATATGATATATGCATGCTAAATGGATAATGTGCAAAGTGACACCTTAATAGTAAATAGAATGACTATAAAATCTTCCAAACAAATGATTAAGTTGGAAATGCTATAATTAAAGTAATTATAACATAAGCCCTCCATTGGGGCAATTATTTTAAGAAATTTTAAATAGTTGCATGAGATGCAATTAATTTAAGAGATTTTCTTAAGAAATAATTGTTAAGCATGAGATGTTGTAAATATGTAAATGGTTTGGTGGCCAATATTGGATGTACCTGAGGACATTAAAATTATTTGCATAATTACTGGCTCAATGGGATCAACTTAACTAATGCAAGATAAGTCAATAATGGATGTACCTGAGATTTTGAGCATTAGGGGCTAGGTAAAGGATTGAACCTCACATGAGATGTGATGGGCAAGGAGTTGCTCACTTATAGTTTATTGTAATTCCAATAATGGATGTACCTGAGGATGATCAATAGAATTATAAGAATTCAATCACCCACTAGAAATCCATCCAACTAGGATTTCCGTTTTCTACTTTGGAAGTGTAGGATTCGCTAAGTTAGTGGGAGGACCAATTTGATTAAAAGACCATAATCATTTTGGTTAATTACATGATACATTTACTAATTAATCTGGTTATTTTCTGCAGTTAATTTTCTGATAAAAATGAGTACAAAACAACCACCACCATCCAATATCCTTGCAAGCATACTTGATCACAACAGGTTGACAGGACCTAATCATGCGATTGGCTAAGAAATTTGAAACTTGTCCTGAACCTTGAACATATATGATATGTTCTAGATTCAAATGTTCCTGGTCCTTTACCTCCAGAGGCCACACAAGAGGAACATGAAACTTTGGACAAGTGGAAGGAGCATGATATGAGAGCTAAGTGTTACATGTTTGCTTCCATGAGTAATGAGTTACAGAAGCAACATGAGAACATGCAGAGTGCGAGTGAGATCCTCCTTCACCTACAAGAGTTGTATGGTGAGCATAGCAGGAATGCTAGGTATGAGATATCTAGACAGCTATTCCGTATGAGGATGTCGAGGGATGAGAATGTTGGGGATCATGTCCACAAGATGATTCGGCTGATTGAGCAGTTGGAACATCTTGACTTCAACATGGATTTCCAACTACAAACGGATTTGATCCTTCAGTCCCTTCCTGAGTCTTTTGGGAATTTTGTGACAAATTTCCATATGATTAAACAGGAATGCACCTTAGCTGAATTACTCAACATGCTGGTTATTGCCCAAAAGAATATGCCAGGCAATAAAGGAAAAGAGGTAGCTTTAGTTGCATCTTCTTCTGCTGGAAAGTCCAACAAGAAGAAGGGCAATAAGAAAAAGAAACCTCAGATTCCTGGTCCTTCCAAGAAAATAGCTAAACAGAAAAGAAGACTAAAGCTGACAAAGGGAAAGGAAAGTGTTTCCACTACCAACAGGAAAGTGTTTCCATTGCCAGTAAGAAAGTGTTTCCACTGGCCAGAGTATAGCAATCTAAAAGAATGCAATGCCATGGTGAAAACCAACTCAAGTTCAAAATATATTTGGCACTTAAGGTTATGTCATGTTGCAGAAGATAGGATTGCAAAATTGGAGAAAATGGGGATTCTATCCTCATTGGGTTCTGAGCCTACTCCAACTTGTGAATCTTGCCTTCAAGCCAAAATGACTAGATCACCCTTTGTTGGACAAGGGCTAAGAGCTGAAAATATTTTGGAACTAATACATAGTGATGTATGTGGTCCATTTAAAGAAATGGCTAGAGGGGGCTTTCATTATTTTATTACCTTTACTGATGATAAATCAAGGTTTGGGTATTTGTATTTGATGAAATACAAACATGAATCCTTTGAAAAGTTTAAGGAATTTAAATCTGAAGTAGAAAATCAAACAGGAAAAAGTATTAAAGCTCTTCGATCAGATCGTGGAGGTGAATATTTGAGTACTGAATTTGATGAATACTTGAGAGAGCATGGCATTGTTTCTCAGCTGACTCCTCCAGGAACGCCACACCGAATGGTGTATCCGAAGGAGAAATCGTACCTATTGGATATGGTACGTAGTATGATGAGCTATACCGATATGCCAATCTCCTTTGGGGATTTGCATTAGAATCACTTTATATATTCGAATAGGATTCCATCAAAATCGCTTTCTTCCACACCTTATGAAATATGGCATGGAAGAAAACCAAGTCTTAAGCATGTTAAGATTTGGGATTGTCCAAATTTATATCAAAAAGTGAACACCGATAAATTGGAGACCAGATCGTAAAAGGTCGATTTGTTGGATATCCAAAAGATAGTTTTGGATATTATTTTTATTTGCCTACTTCACAAAAGGTTGTGATAAGTAGAGATGCCACATTTCTTGAACAACAGTTTGTTCAAGAAGGAGGCAAAGGAAGGCAAATAGAGTTACAATTGGAGAATTCTGACCAACCAACAGATCAGATGGATATAGATCAATCTAGTCAATCTATACCCATTGATGAAACATCTACAGCTGTTCCTCGTAGAACAACCAGGGTATCTCACCCACCAGTGAGATATGGTTTTCTTCATGAAGAAGAACAAGAGTTGTCTACTCATGAAGAAGTAGATCATGGAGATGATCCACTTACCTATGAAGAAGCTATATCAGATATAGACTCTTCAAAATGGATTGATGCTATGAAATCCGAGATTGATTCCATGTATAAGAATCAAGTTTGGGATCTTGTTGACCCACCTGAAGGTATTGTACCTATAGGGAACAAATGGGTTTTCAAGAAGAAAATTGGTTCTAATGGAAAGGTAGAGACCTATAAGGCAAGGCTAGTAGCGAAAGGGTTTCGCCAAAGGCAAGGAATAGACTATGAGGAGACTTTCTCGCCTGTTGCCATGCTTAAATCAATTAGGATTTTACTAGCAATAGTTGCGTACTATGATTATGAGATTTGGCAGATGGATGTCAAAACAGCTTTTCTCAATGGATACATTGAAGAAAACATTTTCATGGAACAACCTAGGGGATTTGAATCCCAAGATGGTTCCAAGGTATGCAAGCTAAAGCGATCCATTTATGGGTTGAAACAAGCTTTGAGGAGTTGGAACATCCGTTTTTGATGAAGCCATTAAATCTTTTGGTTTTATCAAAAATGAGGATGAGCCATGTGTATATAAGAAGGTTAGTGACAGTGCTATCACTTTCCTTGTCTTATATGTGGATGACATACTGTTGATGGGTAATGATACAGGTATGTTGACGACTATAAAGGTATGGTTGTCAAATACATTCTCCATGAAAGACTTAGGGGAGGCAACTTATATTCTTGGGATTCGCATCTATAGAGATAGAGCGAAAAGAATAATTGGTTTATCCCAAAGTCTATACTTGGAAAAGGTGTTAAAGAGGTTTAACATGCTTGATTCCAAGAGAGGATTGTTACCAGTGAGACATGGTATCCACCTTTCTAAAGAGATGTCTCCAAAGACACCTGAAGAAAGAGATAAGATGGCCAGGATTCCATATGCTTCGGCTATTGGAAGTTTAATGTATGCAATGTTGTGTACTAGGCCGGATATCGCATATGCTGTTAGTTTGACTAGCAGGTATCAATCCAATCCAGGTTTGGAACACTGGATAGCTGTCAAGAATATCCTTAAGTACTTGAGAAGAACTAAGGATTTATTCTTGATTTATGGAGGTGGAGACTTGCAATTGGATGGTTATACTGATTCTGATTTCCAATCAGATATCGATGATAGAAAGTCTACCTCTGGATATGTGTTCATTTGTAATGGAGGTGCAGTCAGTTGGAAGAGTTCCAAACAGAGCACGACTGCAGATTCCACTACTGAGGCTGAGTATATTGCTGCATCAGATGCTGCAAAAGAAGCTGTTTGGATGAAGAAGTTCGTGACAGAACTTACAGTAGTTCCTTCCATTGAGTCAGCAGTTCCATTACACTGTGACAACAATGGAGCAGTCATATAGGCTAAGGAACTAAGGTCTCACCCAAAATCCAAACACATAGAAAGGCACTACCACATTATCAGAGATATAGTTGGGCAAGGCAATATAGCCATGCAGAAAATAGCATCAGCTGAAAATCCAGCTGATTCATTCACTAAGCCTTTGTCACAAGTTCAGTTAGACCGACATCTTGAGAAGATAGGTCTAAGATATTGTAATGAATGGCTCTAGTGCTAGTGGGAGATTGTTAGTAGTATGCCCTAGAGCATATCATTTAGTATGTATCTTGTACATATTTTTAATAATAAAAGGCATATCCACTTTTCCATTTACATAATATATTTATGTGTAATAGAAAAGGTCCATTGATATTTTGTTAGAAATATTATTCTTAAGTTGTTAAGAATATGAGTGACAATATTTCTAGCACAAAGTATCATAAATAGGTTCACAATCGAGGATACTTCATAATAAGGACATGACTTATCCAGAAAGATTGTATTCATGTTTGTTCCCAAGTTATTTATATGAGATATAAATAAGATGGAATGGTGAGTCTCATGCCATATAACAAACTTGATAGGCACTTATATATGATAAGTAGGTCAACCGGTGACACTTATGACAAGCACATGGAGTTTACTCTTGTCAATGTTTTGTCATAAATCATATCAGTGCATATAATCTTTAGACCTGAGATAGCACAGTTATCTTGTATATAGGTAGTTTGAGTTTGATACTGCTTTCATACTTGAACTATGTATGGGTATATGGGCATGTGTTGGCTCCTACTAGTTATATATGGAGGTAGGTGTTGATCAAGATGGAATCTGTTCCTCTAAGTAAATAGAGTTAAAATCCTATGTTCATTTAATTGTTCTTGATGTTTCAAGTTCTGCCAGACAGATAGATTTATTCGTAAAAGAGTTTCGATGAGAAAAATCTTTTAATCAAGAACTGGAATTAAAAGAGAACATAATATTCATAGCAAATGGAGTTTGACATAAACCATGACTCAAATTGAGTTGGGATTTTGTAACAGAGAGATTCTAGTGCATGGTAACATATGATTATAGGTTCATTTAAGGTAAACCTTATTACTAATTGGGTGGCCATGGCATGCTATGCTAGGTGTTAACCATGATCTATGAGGTTCATAAAATGATTTAGAGAAATCATTTATGGTAAGAAAGAGTTCTAATGATATTAAGAGTTGATATCATGTCTCATTGCCAATTAGTGATGAGCCAAGTAAGTCACACACATACACAAGTTATCACCTATTTAAATATGATTTAATTAATTAATTAAAGAGTTTAATTGACTAATTAAATAGATTTGATTTGCAATTAAATTGCAAAGTCCCTAGCATGACTTGAAACCAAATCTAGATTATTGGATGTGTAGTATAAATTAAATTTATATTTAAAGTGTTTAAATATGAATTTAATTGATGAGAAATTAATTAATAGAGATTAATTAATTAATTAATATTTGATATAAATTAATTAGAAGAAGAAAATAATTATTTTGGGTTAAGAACTCAAAATTAAGACACAGGGGCATTTTGGTCATTTCACAGTGTGACACGTGGCACCATGAGATGGTGACACATGGCATAACACATAAGCTTGCCAAATGTTTTTTTAATCAT
The DNA here is from genome assembly GCF_030052815.1 of Hevea brasiliensis. Classification (NCBI taxonomy): domain Eukaryota; kingdom Viridiplantae; phylum Streptophyta; class Magnoliopsida; order Malpighiales; family Euphorbiaceae; genus Hevea; species Hevea brasiliensis. The sequence continues at coordinate 38,668,790 of NC_079503.1, read as the reverse complement.
GTAAGATGATTAAAATCAAGATTAAATATAGGTTTGACACTTGGCACAATGTGATTGGGTCACTTCAACCTAGAGCTAATCAAAAGGTGACATGTGGCTAGGGTTTAATGTGTTAACCTAGCTATTTAAGTGTGGTTATGAAAAGAAAACATAACCAGCAGCCTCTCCTCTCAATTGTCACGCCATTTTGAGCCTCTCCAGCTATTTCTCTTCATCTCTCATCAATTCAAAGAGATTAGCCATCAATCTCTTGAATTAAGAACACTAGAAATTGTTTCTAGTGTCCTATTTACATCTCTAATCTCTTAAAAGGCAGAACTTGAATTTCTAATTAATAGAAAAGGCTTTAGAAGCTGTTCAAGGGCTGCCATAGGTGTTCTTGGTGTGGAAAAGCTAGAGGGACAACATCTGGTGTCCTGAAGACGAATCTCAAAGGCGCAGACACGCTGCAGCACATCAAGAGGTTAGTGTAATTGTTCTTGATTTAATCTAGGGTTCTAAAATTAATCTGATTAATTTTAAAATCTTGAATGGCAAATACAGATCCAAAAACATATTAAAAGAGTTTTAATATGTTGTTTATTATTGAAATCAAATAGATAAAAATAAATCTTGCATGGTGCATGTGACCCTAGGTGAAAATTTTTGAATTCAATGGTATAATCTTGTGTTTTTCACGCTTCCGTTCCTTCAAGTCTATCATTATTTCCAATGAATGTTTACATGGAATTTTAACTATTCTAATGCAGTTTTCCACAAAAAGAATTGATAAGATAAAAAACTATGATTTGTTTTAAAATCCATTATACCATAACTAATGGGTTATCCGTAGGTGGAGCTCGATAATTCATTAGGTATGCTATGAGAACATGTCATGCCTTACTAGGGATAAGGTGTGATATGTGTTAGTAGTATCAGAGCTTTGGTTTTCATAAAAGTTTTGAAATTTCAGATTTGAAAAAAAATTTTTTTTTTTTTTGATAAGTACAACTGCTCAATTGTCATTAGTTGATACATAGAGTGCATTACATCATAAATATGGACTAATTGAGGAAAATCTCCTTATGTTGATTGTCCAAGAAGTAGAATTCTTTGTGTTTTAGTATGGTAGAGGGGGATCACACGGTAGAACAATCCGTAGCAGCTGAGGTATAGGGGGAGGCCCCAGCTCTTCAGAATGCCAGTGGGTCAGCTGCATATGTCCCGCCTATGCAGTTTCCTGCTCTGTTCGCTCAGCAAATGGCTGCACTATTTCAGAAAATGGCTAGCAATATTCAAATCCAAGCTCTTGTCCAAGCACCTCCAGTGCAACCACCACCTCCAGCCAGACAGTATGAAAAGTTAATGAAGTATGGGGCGATAGAGTTCAGGGATACTGTAACATCCTCACTTTAGCTAGTCCATACAGTCTACTGTTCCGATGACCAATGTCAGTCCGGGCAGCTAGAATATTTGAAATTATAATTAGACTAGAGTGAGGAGTTATAAATAAACCAAATAATGATTAGAAAAATCAAGGAAAATTTTTAGGAATGAAATGCATTAAGGTTAAACGAGCCGAAACCCCAGTGATGAGTAACCCGAAGGGGAAATGATGGTGAAGGCTGTTAGCAACCCTAGACTCAGGGAAAACTTCATGAAATAATTTTTGGAACCTTAGAGAAGGATTATTGGGTTTCCAATGACAATAAAATGTTAAGAAAACACAAGAAAAATTTAATCAATCGGTACACACAATTTTAGCTCGTTAAGCTAAACGGAGGGGGCATTTTGGTCATTTCGTCTTCAGAGATAATTTTTTACCAATTTGTCCATTTATGTAAGTGAATTATATGACATAAAATATGAACAAATATTGATGAAAAATTTATTAAAAATAAATAGCAAGAGAAAGAAAAGAAAATGAAAATAAATGGGATTTATTACCTAATGCTTATGTAAGCATGAGGTAATTAAATTCTATGGCCAATCTAATTAAAGAAATACAATTATGATACATAAAAAAAAGAAGAAAGGAGGTCAGAAATTCGAGAAAAACCAGCAGCAATTCTCTTCTTCTTCAAGCCGCACCATACTCTCTCCCTCACTCCTCCATTTTCAAGTTAACCAAGCTTCATTTCCTTAGTCTTCTCTCAACAAAACCCTAACTTGGAAATATAAAACTTTGGTATTTCATCTTGGTGAAGCTTTTGGGAGCAAAAAGAAGTGACAAAGAAGAGCTTTTGCAAGCTTGAAAAGTGACTCCATTAGAGGTTAGTGACCAAACTTGTTTTCTTTCTTTAAATTCAAGTGGAAGGAGTAGAATTAGTGGATATTTACAAAGAAATTTAAATAAAATCATGAGCATACCTTCCCCAATATTTTTGGCAGCCTTGAACTTGGTAGGTTTTTAAAGATTTCTTAGAATTAAAATGTTATTGTGGCTGCCCTTAACACTAATCTATTGTTTAGGATAGTGAAAGGTAAGTGAATGCATGATTTGAGTTGGTTGAGTTAGGGTTTGGGTATGAAATTGAGATTTTGATCAAGTAATGGTGAAAGTAAGTTTCAATGTTCAATTAATGACCATTTGGTTATGTGTGAATAAGAAATGAAGTGGTTTGTTTAGTAGGAATTGAAGTTAGTGTTGCTGCCCTTGGTGACCTGCAAGACTTGGTGTGAGTCTAGTAGGTTTGGGCAGCTATAAATGGAGTTGTGTAGGTTCAATTGGTGCAAGGACAATTGGAAATGAAACTAGACACATAATGGCACAACTTTGGTGAAGAAATCCTACCCAAAAAACCAAACCAAGTTGACCTGAAGATTGCCTTAATCCGAGTGACCTACATTCTGCCTGGGCAAAATGACCAAATAAATAGTGTTTATTCATTTGGTCTTAACTCAGTGTAGAAAAGTTCAATGAACCTGAAATTTTACCAGAAGATATATGAGACATAGACCTACAACTTTCATGAAGAAATCAAACCCAAATTTTAACCATAACATATTCAAAAAGTGACTTGCATTCACTATATAAAATACTATAGATTTGGTCAGTCTAGAAAATCTGGAAAGTTTGCAATCCGGCCAGTTATAGTGTTTAGGCCATAACTTGAGCTACAAAACTCCAAATAGAGTGATTCAAAAAAGGAAATGTAACTGGACACAATAAGGAACAACTTTCATGTTGACAACTTTGCCAACTTCCTACTGTAAATATGACCAATGGAACAGTAAACACAAGGCTTAAAATCTGAAAATTTTGAACAACTAACACTAAGCTTAGAAATGATATTGGCAACCAATACCAACAACTTTAGAGTGCAAAATGTGGTATGTTGGGAGCATTAAAATCAATGTACCTATTGCCTATGCAAAAGTCAATATTTTAGTTGACTAATGAAATGAATAGTAACACCTAAACTTAAATTTCAAGAATTATTCAATTTAAGAGTGCAACATGCCCTAGTATACCTAGCAAGATTGGTTTAGATAGGTTGGCATGCCAATAGGGTTCTATTAGTAGTACTGCATATGGCTTCATGCCATTCTGTTTTTTATGGCCTTCCATGCCATTCTGTGATATAATAGCCTTTGGCTATGTTGATTGAGTTGTTATACTTGGGTTTTATCCCTAATAATTATTACTACTTATTAGCTGTTCTGTTGCGCACCGGGAGACACAATGTGAGCGATAGTGTGATGGTCTGAGGTGCTTGGTACCCAGTGCCAGTTTACCCATTTATCTAGTCCAGTCGACTAGTATAGGTTACTCAGGCAATTAAAATAAATCTTACCAAATTTTAATCGAATAATACTGTAATAAATGTCAGAAATTAAGTCTACATAAAATGTAAACATACATTCTGCAAATTTATTTTATTTTAGTTATTTTATTTTATATTATCACCACTAAGCAGAATTGCTTAGCGCGTCGCTTTTGCCACGCGCAGGTGCTGGAGACATAGCTGGGGAGTCCAGTAGACCTCAGATCAGGTGAATTGTCAGATCTGCACACAGAGTCCAGAGTCACCTCACATTTGCAGTGCATTGGTAGGACATTAGGCTACTTTTGGTATTTTGTATTTTGTAAACTTTTATAATCAGACCTTTACTTTGCCATGCATATTATAAACTCATGTAATGTTTTGATGTAATTATCTATAAATCATGTTCAGTAATAAATTTGAGTATTTCTTATTGAGTTGAATATGATATGAAATGAATTGAATTTTGAAATATTGAAGTCATTTGAGAAATTGTGGAAATATATTGGTGGTTGACTGAGATTGATATTATGATTATATTGGAAGTGTTTTTAACAGATTCAGAAGAACTGTTTTTCCAATTTGCAGCAGGCACTCTACCGAATTTTCTATAAAATTTGTGAAAAATTCAGATTAATCAAAATTATAAATAAATGAATTAAAAAGGATAAATTGTAATGGAAATATGATTTGGTGCTCCTGCACACTGTGTGGCGTATCTTGCTCGACTACACTGTAGACGGGTAAGGGGTGTCACAGGTATAGTGGACCCATTGGAAGCAGAATAATGGCTTGAGAGAATGGAGAAAGTATTCAAGAAATTACATTGCACAGGTGATCTGAAGTTTGAATACTCCATTTCTTTGTTGCAAGGGGATGCTTATGAATTGTGGAAGACCATTCCCCACAGCTTGGTAGAGCCTCCGGTTATGACTTGGGAACATTTTCTGAGGCAGTTTAGACAGAAGTATGTTCCAGACACGTATGTGGATATGAAGCTACAAGAGTTCCTGAGTCTGAAGCAGGATGATAGGACTATGGCAGAGTATGAGAGGGAGTTCTCTCGCCTGAGTCACTATGCTGGGAGTTTACTCACCACTAGCAGAGACTGATGCAAGCGCTTTGAAGCCAGATTGAGGCCTATCTTACGAATGCAAGTGGTTGGGTTCCGACATGAGAACTTCTCAGAATTGATATCCCAAGCCTTGGAATTAGAGAGAATTGAGTTAGAAGGGGCTATTAAAAACAGAATAGAAGAAAAAGAGAAAAGTGGGAAGACTTCAAGTTAGAGTTCAAGTAGCAATTCGGGTAAGAGAAAGAGCTTTGGGGGACTAAGTAACAAAGGATCTAGTAGAGGAAGATTTTCAGGGCAGAGGCCACCTAGATCTGGATAGCAGACATCTAGGGGTTCCTTTCCTACCCGTGCTTGTGAGACTTGTGGCAGTACTCATAGAGGAGTATGTTATAAGGCCATAGGAGCCAATTACAACTGTGGGGGAAGTGGGCATTTTACTAGAGATTGCACTAGTGCTCACAGGTCTGGGCCGCCTACCACCACTGAGGGATCTGTTCAAGGTTCTGCTTTCGGAGGACAACAGACAAATAGTAGAGGCCAAGGCAAGGGTAGAGGTAACACTTCTGGCAGCCAGGGCACAGCGAGCCAACCAAAGCGGAGTGGTGCATCAGCCAGGGTGTACACCATGCGCCAGAGGGAGGAAGCTGAGATATCAGATGTTGTGGCTGGTACTTTTTCCATCTCTGATAGAGATGTATATGTGTTGTTTAACCCTGGTTCTACACATTCTTATGCTAGTGCCAGTATTGCATGCTCTATTGCTATTCCTTGTGTGAAATTGGATTATGATGTGCTAGTGACTAGTCCTTTAGGACAAGAGGTTAGGGTGAACAAATTGTATAAGGATTGTCCTTTGGTGACCCAAGGACATGCATTCCTGTCAGACTTAATTGACATGCCCTTCCAAGATTATGATATCACCTTGGGCATGGATTGGTTAGGCAGGCATCACACCATGATCGACTGTAGATTGAAGGTAGTCACTTTTCATCTTCTCGAGTGTGCAGACATAGTGATACACGGGGAGAGGCAGTTATTGCTATCCAACATCATTTCAGCTGCACTTGCTAGAAAGATGATTAGAAAGGGATGTAAAGCTTATCTAGCTCATGTGATAGACACCCAGGTGGGGAGTCCAAATCTTAAAGATATTCCTACGGTATGGGATTTTCCGGATGTCTTTCCAGAAGAATTGCTAGGATTGCCTCCGGAAAGAGAGGTGTAGTTTAAAATTGAAACTATGCCTGGTGTGGAGCCAATGTCCATCACTCCTTATAGGATGGCACCGGCTGAGTTGAAAGAGTTAAAGGTGCAATTGCAGGAATTGTTAGATAAGGGTTTCATCCACCCTAGCATGTCACCTTGGGGAGCACCAGGATTATTTGTGAAGAAGAAGGATGGTACTCTATGCCTATGCATAGACTACAGACAGTTGAATAAGGTGACCATAAAGAATAGATATCCTCTGCCACGGATCGATGATTTGTTTGATCAGTTGAAGGATGCAACTGTATTCTCCAAAATTGACTTGAGATCAGGCTACTACCAGTTAAGGGTGCAGGAGCAAAGTATTCCTAAAATTGCCTTTAGGACTCGATATGGCCACTATGAGTTCTTGGTAATGCCATTCGGGTTGACTAATGCTCCAGCTACTTTTATAGGCCTGATGAACACTATCTTTAGGCCATATTTGGACTAGTTTGTTGTGGTGTTCATTGATGATATTTTGGTGAACTCAAAGAATGTAGAGGAACACGTTAAGCACTTGAGCCTAGTATTGCAAACTTTGAGGGAGAAGCAGTTGTATGCCAAACTGTCGAAATGTGAGTTTTGGCTAAAGGAGATTACATTTTTGGGGCATATTGTATCTATAGAGGGTATCCAGGTGGATCCTAGCGAAGTAGAAGCCATTCTTAATTGGAAGCCACCTAGAAATGTCACGGAAGTTTAGAGTTTCCTTGGTTTAGCGGGGTATTACCGAAGGTTTGTGAAGGGATTCTCCATACTAGCATCTCCACTGACCAAGCTACTTAGGAAGGATGTAAAATTTCAGTTGACTGATTGGTGCCAGGAAAGTTTTGATGAGTTAAAGAAGCGTTTAACTGAATCTCCAGTCTTAACCTTGCCCACTTTGGGTAAGGAGTATACCACATACAGTGATGCTTCTCATAACGGATTGGGCTATGTGTTGATGGAAGATAGGAATGTCATCGCTTATGCTTCACGCCAGTTTAAATCGCATGAGAGGAATTATCCTATGCATGACTTGGAGCTGGCAGCCATTGTCTTTGCCTTGAAGATCTGGAGACATTAGTTGTATGGGGAGAGATATTATATATACACAGATCATAAAAGTTTGAAGTACTTGGGCACATAAAAGGAGTTAAATTTGAGGTAGAGGAGATGGTTAGAGCTGATAAAAGATTATGATTGTTTGATAGACTATCAGCCTAGAAAAGCTAATGTTGTAGCTGATGCTTTAAGTCGCAAGACTATGGCTGGTTTGAGGGTTTCTCCATTGTCCATGGTGCCTGAGTTAAGGGCATTGCATGCTAATTTGGAGATTAATAAAGATGGGCAGATGGTAGCTACTTGGCAAGTGAAGTCAATGCTGGTTGAACAAATTAAAGTAGTTGCACAGAAGGATATAAGTATGTGAAGTTGATGGAAGAGGCTCGGGATGGCAAGAAACCATAATTATTAGTAAATGATGAGGGCTTGTTGTTATATAAGAGCAGAATGTGCATTCTTGAGAATGTTGAACTGAGGCAGACCATTTTAAAGGTAGCACATGATTCACCTTTTGCAATGCACCCTGGTGGAATCAAAATGTACAGAAGTGTGAAAGAGCACTATTGGTGGAGAGAAATGAAGAAAGACATTGCAGAATATGTTGCCAAATGCCTAACTTGTCCGCAAGTAAAGGCAGAACACCAAGTGTCTGCAGGGTTGCTATAACCATTGCCAATTCCCGAGTTAAAATAGGAAAGAATCACTATGGATTTCGTGACAGAACTTCCACATACACAAAAGAATCATGATGCAGTTTGGGTTATTGGTGATAGATTGACTAAGTCTGCACACTTTTTACCAGTGAAGATGGATTACAGCCTGGAAAGATTGGCCAAACTGTACATTGATGATGTGGTGAGGTTACATGGAGTGCTAGTGTTTATTGTGTCGGATAGAGACCCAAGGTTCACTTTTAGATTCTGGGGTAGTCTCCAAAAAGCCCTAGGAATTAGATTGAACTTCAGTACAATATTCAATCCACAGACAGACGGCCAATCTGAAAGGATCATTCAGATTTTGGAGGATATGCTTCGGGCTTGTGTGATTGAGTTTGAAGGGAGTTGGGACACATAACTCAACTCAACTCAACTCAACTAAGTCTTTATCCCAAAAATTTGGGGTCGGCTATATGGATTTGCTTTCTCCACTCTAAACAATTTTGGGTTAAATCCTCAGAAATGTGTAATGCTTCTAGGTCATGTTATACTACTCTCCTCCAAGTCAATTTAGGTCTACCCCTTTTTTTCTTTATATCCTCTAACTTAATGTGCTCTACTTGTCTAACTGGAGCCTCCGTATGTCTACGCTTCATATGACCAAACCACCTCAATCTCCCTTCTCTCAACTTATCTTCAATTGGCACCACTCTTACCTTTTCTCTAATACTCTCATTATGGACTTTATCTAATCTAGTATGGCCACTCATCCACCTTAACATTCTCATCTTTGCAACTCTTATCTTAGATGCATACGACTCTTTTAGTGCCCAACACTCACTACCATATAACATAGCTGGTCGTATGGCTGTATGGTAAAATTTTTCTTTCAACTTATTTGGAATCTTACAATCACTTAAAACTCCCATGGCACGTCTCCACTTCAACCATTCGGCTTTAATCCTATGACTAACATCCTCCTCACATCCCCTATCTACTTAAATGACTGAGCTTAGATATTTAAAATGATTACTTTGGGACAGTACCACTCCATTCAAACTAACACCTTCCCTATCACCAGTTTGGCCTTCACTGAACTTGCAATGCATGTATTCTATCTTCGTTTTACTTAACTTAAAACCCTTTGACTCTAGAGTACTTCTCCAAAGTTCTAACTTTCTATTGACTCCTTCTCGTGTCTCATCTATCAGAACAATATCATCCGCAAACATCATGCACCAAGGAATACTCTCTTGTATATGTTTCATCAATTCATCTAAAACTAATATAAAAAGATAAGGGCTTATGGCCGATCCTTAGTGTAATCCAATTGATATCAAAAAATCTCTTGTGTCCCTTCCCACTGTGCACACAATAGTAGTTGCTCCTTCATACATATCTTTCAACACTTGTATGTACCTAATAGATATCTTCTTTTGTTCTAACACATTCCATAAGACATCTCTTGGAACGCTATCATAAGCCTTCTCCAAATCAATAAAAACCATGTGTAGATCTTTCTTCACATCTCTATATTTCTCCATCAAGCTTCTAATGAGAAAGATCGCTTCCATAGTTGAACGATCGGGCATGAAACCAAATTGATTGAGAGAGATAGAAGTATCATGACGTAGCCGATGCTCCACAACTCTCTCCCACAACTTCATAGTATGGCTCATGAGTTTAATTCCCCTATAGTTTGAGCAACTCTGTATGTCTCCCTTATTTTTAAAAATAGGTACTAAAATACTCCTCCTCCATTCATCAGGCATTTTCTTTGAGTTTAGAATCTTATTAAATAATTTAGTTAACCATGCCACTCCCATATCTCCCAAACACTTCCACACTTCAATGGGTATTTCATCGGGTCCATAGGCTTTACCCACTTTCATTCTCTTAAGTGCTTCCTTTACTTCTAAAGATCTAATCCTTCTAGTATAATTCACATTCTTTTCTATTGTTCTATAATCTATATTCACGCTATTACCATTTTGACTATTATTAAAGAGATCATTAAAATAATTTCTCCATCTTTCTTTAATGTCCTCATCTTTCACCAACACTTTTCCTTCTTTATCCTTAATGCACCTAACTTGATTGAGATCTTGATATTTCCTTTCTCTCCTCCTTGCTAATCTATAAATATCTTTCTCCCCTTCTTTAGTTTCAAGTTTCTCATATAACTTTTCAAAGGCCTGTGCTCCTGCTTGACTAACTACCTTTTTTGTCTCTTTCTTTGCTATCTTGTACTGTTCATATGCCTCATTATTATCACATTTAGGTAATTTCTTATACTATTCCCTTTTTCTCTTCACTGCCTTTTGTACTTCCTCATTCCACCACCATCTCTCTTTTGAGGGTGGTCCATGTCCTTTAGACTCTCCAAGTACTTTTCTAGCTACTTCTCTAATCTTTGATGCCATCTGTATCCACATATCATTGGCCTCCATATCTAGCTTCTATACTTCGGACTCGAGAAGCTCAGTTTTGAACTTCACTTGCTTTACTCCTTTGAACTCCCACCACTTTGTTCAAGCTACACTATTTCTTCTGACCTTACTTGAATTGTTCCTAAACTTGACATCCAAGACCACCAACCAATGTTGACTTGTTAAAGCCTCTCCTGGAATGACCCTGCAATCCTTGTATAGAGCTCTATTTGTCTTCCTAGTTAAGAGGAAGTCGATTTGGCTTCTATGTTGCCCACTTTTGAAAGTCACTAAATGTGACTCTCTTTTTATAAAGTAGGTATTTGCTAGTATTAGGTCGTATGCTATAGCAAAATCCATGATGCTTTTTCCCTCCTCATTTCGACTGCCAAAACCAAAACCTCCATGAACATTCTCATAACCTTGTCTATCACTTCCTACATGTCCATTCAAATCTCCACCAATGAAAACATTCTCTTCATTCGGTATACTTTGTATTAAATCATCCATATTTTCCCAAAACCTTTGTTTACTCTCATTGTCAAGTCCCATATGTGGGGCATAAGCACTAACTATATTTATTGTTTCTCCTTCTAGTACTAGCTTTACTAGTATAATTCTATCTCCTACTCTTTCACAGCTATTAATACATCTTTCAATGTCCTGTCTATGATTATGCCCACTCCGTTCTTGTTTCTCTCCTTTCCGGTAAACCACAGTTTGTACCCTGAATTACCCACTTCCATACTTTTCTCTCCTACCCATTTAGTCTCCTGAATGCAAGCAATATTCACCCTTCTCCTTTCCAAGGTATCCATAAGCTCCATTAATTTTCCTATAAGTGATCCAACATTCCAAGTACCAACCCTGATCCTCCTCCTATCCTGCTCCTTCCTAATTGGTCTCCTTCTATGGTATCTTCTATTGTTTTCTATGTCTATCTTGTGTTCTGTTTCACTATCTGTTCTACTATCCGCTCTATGGACTAACTTCTTTACACACACCAGTCCATGATGTGAGAACCCTTGCTCACTTAACACTACACCTGGGCGCCGGCATGGCGCGTCGCTTTCGGTGAACGCCCTACACTCTGTTAGTAGTATGCCCTAGAGCATATCATTTAGTATGTATCTTGTACATATTTTTATTAATAAAAGGCATTTTCACTTTTCCATTTACATAATATATTTATGTGTAATAGAAAAGGTCCATTGATATTTTGTTAGAAATATTATTCTTAAGTTGTTAAGAATATGAGTGACAATATTTCTAGCACAAAGTATCATAAATAGGTTCACAATCGAGGATACTTCATAATAAGGACATGACATATCCAGAAAGATTGTATTCATGTTTGTTACCAAGTTATTTATATGATATATAAATAAGATGGAATGGTGAGTCTCATGCCATATGACAAACATGATAGGCACTTATAAATGATAAGTAGGCCGAACCAGTGACACTTATGACAAGCACATGGAGTTTACTCTTGTCAATGTTTTGTCATAAATCATATCAGTGCATATAATCTTTAGACCTGAGATAGCACAGTTATCTTGTATATAGGTAGTTTGAGTTTGATACTGCTTTCATACTTGTACTATGTATGGGTATATGGGCATCTGTTGGCTCCTACTAGTTATATATGGAGGTAGGTGTTGATCAAGATGGAATCTGTTCCTCTAAGTAAATAGAGATAAAATCCTATGTTCATTTAATTGTTCTTGATGTTTCAAGTTCCTAGCCAGGATAGATAGATTTATTCAGAAAAGAGTTTCTGATGAGAAAATCTCTTTAATCAAGAACTAGAATTAAAAGAGAACATAATATTCATAGCAAATGGAGTTTGACATAAACCATGACTCCAGCTTGAGTTGGGATTTTGTAACAGAGAGATTCTAGTGCATGGCAACATATGATTATAGGTTCATTTAAGGTAAACCTTATTACTAATTGGGTGGCCATGGCATGCTATGCTAGGTGTTAACCATGGTCTATGAGGTTTATAAAATGATTTAGAGAAATCATTTATGGTAAGAATGAGTTCTGATGATATTAAGAGTTGATATCATGTCTCATTTGCCAATTAGTGATGAGCCTAGTAAGTCACACACATACACAAGTTATCACCTATTTAAATATGATTTAATTAATTAATTAAAGAGTTTAATTGACTAATTTAATAGGTTTGGTTTGCATTTAAATTGCAAAGTCCCTAGCATGACTTGAAACCAAATCTAGATTATTGGATGTATAGTATAAGTTAAATTTATATTTAAAGTGTTTAAATATGAATTTAATTAATGAGAAATTAATTTATAGAGATTAATTAATTAATTTATATTTGATATAAATTAGAAGAAGAAAAATAATTATTTTGGGTTAAGAACTCAAAATTAAGACACAAGGGCATTTTGGTCATTTCACGAGCAGACACGTGGCACCATGAGATGGTGACACATGGGATTACACATAAGCTTGCCAAATGTTTTTTAATCATGTAAGATGATTAAAATCAAGATTAAATGTAGGTTTGACACTTGGCACAATGTGATTGGGTCACTTAAACCTAGAGCTAATCAAAGGGTGATATGTGGCAAGGGTTTAATGTGTTAACCTAGCTATATAAGTGTTGTTATGAAAAAGAAAAATAACCAGCAGCCACTCCTCTCCTTTGTCACACCATTTTGAGGCTCTCCATCTATTCATCTTCATCTCTCATCAATTCAAAGAGATTAGCTATCAATCTCTTGAATTAAGAACACTAGAAATTGTTTCTAGTGTCCTGTTTACATCTCTAATCTCTTAAAAGGCAGAACTTAAATTTCTAATTAATAGAAAAAGCTTTAGAAGCTGTTCAAGGGCTGCCATAAGTGTTCTTGATGTGGACAAGCTAGAGGGACAACATTTGGTGTCCTGAAGACAAATCTCAAAGGCGCAGACACGTTGTAGTGCATCAAGAGGTTAGTATAATCGTTCTTGATTTAATCTAGGTTTTTAAAATTAATCTGATTAATTTTAAACTCTTAAATGGCAAATACAGATCCAAAAACATATTAAAAGAGTTTTAATATGTTGTTTATCATTGAAATCAAATAGATAAAAATAAATCTTGCATGATGCATGTGACCCTAGGTGAAAATTTTTGAATTCAATGGTATAAACTTGTGTTTTTCACGCTTCCGTTCCTTCACACCCTTACATATTTCTCACTATACTCGAGCTCTGATGTAGTGCGTCGTTAGTAGAGGACGCCTTAATGTTTATATCATTTGAATCCATATCATAAGGTGTGATGAAATTTTTACATTGGTTATCACCTACCGCAACCCTCCTCCTTTATCCGGGCTTGGGACCGGCTAAGCGCAAACTACTTAGGCAGAGTTAGAGTTGGGACACTCACTTGCCTTTAATTGAATTTGCCTATAACAACAGTTATCAGTCAAGCATCGGGATGCCTCCATATGAAACACTTTATGGTAGAAAGTGTAAAACTCCCTTGTGTTGGGATGAAGTGGGCGAGAGGAAGTTGATTGGCCCAGAATTAGTGCAGCAGATGAAAGAAAAGGTTAAGCTCATTAGAGACAGACTCAAAGTTGCAACGGATAGACAAAAGTCCTACATTGACCTAAAGAGAAGATATATTCAGTACAGTGTGGGTGATAAGGTGTTCCTGAAAGTATCCCCATGGAAGAGGATCATGAGGTTTGGTAGAAAGGGGAAACTAAGTCCTCGCTTCATTGGGCCATATGAGGTTCTCAAAAGAGTGGGTCCATTAGCATATAGACTTGCATTGCCTCCGGAGTTGGAAAAGATTCACAATGTCTTCCATGTCTCCATGTTGAAGAGGTACAGATCAGACCCCTCTCACATTTTGCTAGTAGAGGAGATTGAAGTGAATCTAGACCTGACATATGATGAAGAGCCCAAAAAGATCTTGGCATATGAGGTAAAAAAACTTAGGAACAAACACATACCTCTAGTCAAAGTGCTGTGGAACCATTATTCAGGCCATGAGGCTACATGGGAGCGTGAGATGGACATGAGGAGATAGCACCCACAACTATTCAGATACTGAAACCAGGTAAATTTCGAGGACCAAATTTATTTTTAAGGAGGAGAGAATTGTAACACTCTGAACATCCGAGTTATGAATAGTACCATTTTTGGTCCGTGACTAGTACTATTCAAAGACACCTTGAGAACTAAAAATAAATAGAAAATTAATTGAGATAGACATAATAAAAATTCAAATGACCCAAAAATATAAGGACTCATCGGGTATATTGTAAAAGAGGGATTATGACCCGATAAGGGGCATTTTGGTCAATTCACTTTAAGAGTTGATTTTTGACTAAAATGTCAATTTAAGTAAATGAAAATAATAAATTGAATTATGAAAAAATTTTTGAGGAAAAATTCAAGTAAAAATGTGTAAGGGGAAATTTAAGAAGTGAAAACTTGAATTTTCATTTTCATTAAGACAAAATTTAAAATTTTGACTTATGGGCTTTTGATAATTAAATTCAATTGTTAATTAAAAGGAATAAAATAGGTATAAAGCAAGACAAAACCCTCCCTTCCTCTCCCATTCATGCTACCCCACCTCCCCTCTCCCTCTTTCATTATTTCTTTCTTCTTCTTTCTTTCTCCTCCATAGACACCCATCCTCCAAGTTCAATCCCTTACTTATCTTTCATGAGTTTTCCATCTAACTTACAGTAAACATTAAAGAGATCTTTGATTGAGAGATTAAAAGCAAGGGGAAACAAGAGATTAGAAGAAAATTGAAGATTTAGGGAGTTGGAAGGAAGTCATCAAGAGGTAAATTCTTTAATGCTCATTTAGTTATACAAACCTTAAATTAAGTTAGATTATATGAAATTTAATAAGAAAATGAAAGAAACCATGTAAGGAATCTAAACTAAGGTTTTGGCCAAATCGGAGAAAATTTAGGGTTTGATGTCTTTGAATGAAATTAATGATGAGATTAAGCTTAGTTAAAGTAGTATACATGATTGGGGCAAAGAAATTGCATGAAATGTGTATAAATTTAATTATGGGAGATTAGGGTTCATGGGAAAATTGAAGCTTTGGTGCTAGAGAGTGAAATTAGTGTGTGTAGTGTTAAATTATGATCATTTGATGTTTATTTAGTTTGAATTGACATTGAGTTGATGAATGGAAGTAATGAAATGGTAAGATTAGGGAAAATTGCAAACTTTGGCATTTAAAAATTTTGGGTTTTGTGCTAGGAAGTGCCATTGATGTGTCAATACTAAATTATAGAAATTTTGGGTGAATTAAATGTGATTTGTGGTTGGTTAGTAGGAATAATTGAAGAAATGAAAATTTGAATCTAGGGCAGAATTTGCACACTGAGTTTAGTGTGTTTGACAGCCCATAAATTGAGCTACACAACTCCAATTAATGTGAAACCAATTGAAAATGAAACTTAAGACATAGGGCCAGAATTTTCATGAAGAGATCCAACTCAGAAACTGCCCAGAAATTGCCTAAAACTTAGCTTGAACTTGGAGACAAAATTCTGGAACCTGCAGAATTAGGTACGTGAATAGTAAACTTTGCATGGCCATAACTCTTTCTAGAAAACTCTGATTTAGGTGACTCTTGAACCGATAGAAACATAAAACATAGTAGAACATTTCATATGAAGAAATTAAGGCCAAATTATGAACTTAACCCAATCAAATTGCTAAGAAAGATTGAATCACCAAATCTGCAGAAAATCTAGAAATTTGCTGATTGACCATATGATCAGTAAAGTTTGCATGGCCATAACTCTCTCTAAAAAACTTCAATTTAGGCGATACTTGAACCGATAGAAACCTAAGACATAGTAGAACATTTTGTATGAAGAACATTAACCAAATTATGGACTTAACTTGATCAAATTACTGAACGAAGTTGGATCGTTAAATCTACAAGAACTGAAACTGTAGGGTGAACTGTAACATAAACAGTAACCATGTTTTGGTCATAACTTGAGCTACACAGCTCTGAATTAGACGATTCAAAAAGGAAAATAAAGCTAAGACTCAGATGAACAATTTTCATGAAGAACATCTCACCAAATTATGATAGAAACTAGGTAAAAATTGGGTTCAAAAATTGGGGAACCAAGCTATCCAAAACCAAAACTCTCTAAAATTTACAAAGCTAATTTGGGATGCATTAGACATTCATGTAGTGAGTTCTTAGTAGCAATTGAGATGCGTATTGAGACATTCTATTTGTGAATTTTCAGTAGAGAAAGAAGTTGGGATGGACAAGGAATAGTGAGTAAAGAGAAAGGAGATCATTGAAGGTTTGTGCACAACTAACATTTTCTTCGTTTTTAAACTTGTAAATTGTTTGGAATGTGTTTATTTGAATGAGTTTACTTTGAACAAGTTTACTTTGACTGAAATATAGTTTTTCTCTTGCATTTAAGAAATTTAGGTGTTGCCACCTTTATATGGATATTATGGTGAATTTAAATGTGTTTATTGGTGTATAAATGTGATTGTTGAGTGGAAAATTTTTGGAAACTGTTTTGAAACCACAGTTAGCATGATAGTCCCTTTTGAAAGTCCCCAGTAGTAACGACTACTTGGGATTGATAATTGATATTGATTATATCTCCCATTAATAATGGTTAGTGGGGTAAGACTACATGAGTACTCATTAGCTAGCTAGCCCTTCCCTCATTAATAACGGTTAGTGAGGTTGAGATTACTTTGTCGTGGTGTACAATATGGCACTGATCGTGAAATTTTATGTCATGGCCTAAACTGTGTGTTGATGTGGCAATACTAATGCTTTATGAATTGTGATTTATGAAGTGTGATTTCTTATTTGAAATGTTATTCCAATAAATGGCTCTTATGAACTTAGAACTATTGTGATATTTTTATGCATAAGAAGGATGTGATTTATTATGCCTTGACAAGTTTTACTTTATTTTAAGTTTTAAAGTTATTAGTTGTGCGCCACTGAGTGATATACTCAGCGATAGCTTATTTATGCTGTCAGAGGAAAGGGAAAGGAGAAGGCTGCTGAGTGAGAGACTTGGAAGCAACATTTTGGTTTTGATTGTGGGTATATATCGTAGGTATACCCCTGTAATTTCCTTTCGATGTATTTTGTACCTATATGTATGGATATACGGACATTGAGCAGTTTGTATTTAAAAGCATTGCATTGCTATCACATTTTGAGTTTGTAACTATTTTGTATTTTACTTTGAGACTTATGAAAATGTAACTTTTGCAATATTTAGTCTATCATTATTTTCGATGAATGTTTACATGGAATTTTAAATATTCTCATACAGTTTTCCACAAAAGAATTGATAAGATAAAAAGCTATGATTTGTTTTAAAATCCTTTGTAGTATAACTAATGGGTTATCAGTAGGTGGAGTTCGGTAATTCATTAGGTATGCTACAGGAACATGTCATGCCTTATCAGGGATAAGTTGTGACAAGGGACATAGAAGTAATTAACTAAATTGTTAAATTTATAATAATTATAATTCAAATTAAAATTAATTGATATAAATATGTGATATTTAAGTATAAGACAAATTAATTAAATGGAAAGTTATCTTTTTCTTCCTTCCTCGCTTTTAGCTGTCCCACTTAGCCCTCTCTCTTCCTCTATTGTTGGCCATTTCAAGCTCTTAAATCCTTGAAATTCTCCCATGGTTTCCATAGTTCATCACATGAAAACTTAAAATTTGACTTTGATTGGAAGATTGGAAGCAAAGGAACCAAAGGAAATTGAAGAATTGAGAAGATAGAAAATTTCCTAAGCAAGGTAAGCTTTTCTTTAAGCTTAAATTGTTATGTATTCAGGGAATTGACTTTTAATATGGAGGATTGGCATGAGAAATGATGAAAATCATGCTGGAATTTGAAGAGGGAAATTCAGCTAAGAGGCTAGGAATTAGGGTTTTGGTTTTCTTAATTCAATTAAACATAAATTCAAGCTTAGGTGAAGTTGTATATATGATTTATATGTTTGCAATTGCTTAGAATTGGAAGTTGAGTAATTAGGGTTTTGAAAAATTAGGGTTTTGTGGTATGAAGTTCAATTAATGTTCTTGATGTTGTATGATGACCATTTGATGTGCATTTAATGGGAAATGAAGTTGGTTTGGTGAAGAAATTAATGGAAATGACATTGAACCCTAGGTGTTTAATCTAGACAACTTAAGTCCAGTGTGGTTAGATGCTTATAAGTTAAGCTACATAACTCCAAATGGTATGAAACCAACTGAAAATGAAACTTAAAATATAATGATAAAATTTTCATGAAGAATACTTGTCCAGAAAATAACCATAGGAATACCTCAATTAGGGCCTGAATCCAGAATTGCATATTCTGGACCTGGAGAAATTGAGCAAATAAATAAGACATAGTTAATTGAGTATAACTCACTCTAGGAAACTCCAAATTGGGTAATTCTTGAACCTGTGTAATCTTGAGACACAGGGAAACAATTCTTATGAAGACCATGAATCCAAATTATGACCCTAGCTCACCTAAATTGCTTGAACAAAGTAAGTCCAAAAATATGCCCTAATTCTAGACTGAACCTGGAAAATTTAAGTAATTAGTCATCCGACTAGTTTTGGCGAAATTGCCATAACTCAAGCTACTCAATAGAATATTTAGTGATTCAAAAGCCAAAATACTCATAAGACATAGAACTATAAATTTCATGTTTTGTAGAACTATAAATTTCATGTTTTGACCTAAACCCAGTTCTTAGGGCAAATTAGGGAAAATGTTAGAATAAATTAGAAATCTCAAATATGAAATTACTGTACTTCAGCCATTTTGCTCTATGACCTTTGGATAGTAATCAGGCCATAACTTTCTCTACAAAACTCCAATTTAGGTGATTTAAAATGATTTAAAAACTTAAGACATATAGAACATTGTTTTAGAGACCTAGTGCAAATTCTGAGCATAAAATGCTTGGATATTGAATGCAAAATTAGGTGAAAATCTGGAAAACTAGAAAAGGATAGTGTTAAGTATCCAAGAGTAGTACCTAGTGTTTTGACCATAACTAGAGATCTAGAACTTTAAATTGAGTGATTCAAAAAGAGAATTAAAGCTAAGACATAAGGGAATAACTTTTATGAAGATTACCTTGTCAAATTATGACTGGAACTAGGTTGAAATTGGGTTCTAATGTCAGGTTCCAAAACTATCCAGAACCCAGAATCAACTATAACTTTGGAATTCATTAGAAATTTGTTTGATTAGCTGAGTGGAACTTAGAATAGTGGTAAAGCTTTGAATTTGTAAATTTTCAATAGATAAGGAGACTTCCAAGGAAGGGAAGAATTAAGACAAGAAAAGAAAATTGAAAGAAGGTTTGTGCACAACTCAATTTCTTTTTGTTTTAAAATTTGTAAATGGATTGAATAGAGTTTGTCTAAGCCAATTATGCTTTTCTTTTGCATTTGAGAATTATTTACATTGTTTTGAGAATTTTGTATAACACCCCCATACTAAGTAGTCTATGCATGCTACTGTTCCGATGACTAGTATCTGTCCCGATAGTCTGAATGCCTAGAACTATATCTATGTCACTTAGAAAAGCCATAAATAAAAATTAATAAAAATCACATGAAGATGAAATGGAAACAAAGAAAACAAAGCATAATCGATTAAATGAGCCGAGGTCCCAGCTATAAAGGGGTTAGAAAGTTTAAGTAGTAATATGTAAATATCGGGGACTAAAGGGGATATTTTGTAATTATTTTCTATTTATGTAATTTTGGGGTGTGATGGCGTAAGCATATTGATGTCTCCTCCTGTCACACCTCATTATGGTCCTAATGCTCTTTAGGAGGGAGTGACTAGTCGGCAAGTACTGGGCCCGACAGTCACCGGTTAGTGAGTCCCTATTCCTTCACTGCTTGTAGGTTTCCCCCCTGCCTACAAGTGAATGTGAGGAATCTCTATTTCATTGTATTGATTATGATATTTGAATGAAATAAGTAGCCCGTTCTTGATATATCGGTGCCCCTTTGTTCTTGATGCTTGAGATGCTTGTGTATATATATTATTGCCCTGTTGCTTGATGTGTCTGCTGTGCCTGTGATGCTTACTTATATGAGATTTGTGGGAGAATCTCCCTTAAATTGGCTTGCTAAAGCCCTATTCTAATGAAATACCCTTTTAATGTGCAGATTATTGTGAGAATCTCCTGGTTGACTTGCCTTGAAAGAGTTCAAGTCAAGTGCCGCACGGTCCTAAGTGAGTGCTAAAACCTGGGCTCGTGACAGTTGGTATCAGAGCAATTGATCCTTGAACGGCTTTAAAAGCATGACAAAATCAACCGTACACATTGAGGCCCTAGAGAAAAGGGTCAAAGAAATTCTTGCCTAGGTTAACGAAAAGCCCACTCGTGAGGAGCTGACAAGAGAGCTTGAGTCTGTCTACCTCATTGTTGAACAATGAGATAAGCACATTGAGGCGCTAGAAGAGAAGACTAAGTATCTTTTGCCTATGGTAGCCAAACTATCTGAGGGTGAGGGTGAGCCAATAGAGCTTAAGGCCACCCAAGATCCCAAGGGTGAGGGTGAGCCAATAGAGCTTGAGGCCACCCAAGATCCCAGAGGTGAGGGTGTGCCAATAGAGCTTAAGGCCACCCAAAATCCCAGAGGTGAAGGTGTGCCAATAGAGCTTGAGGCCACCCAAAATCCTATGCATAAAAGAAATACCCAATTGGGAAACCTTGAGAGCTGAATGCTAAATCTTGAGGCAGTGGCCTCCGATATGGAAGAGCTTGCTGAAAGCTTAAAATCTATTTCCATTTCTCACAATTCTCTTGTAGGAGCTGTGGATGATATAAAAGAGGATGTCAGGGAGACTGTGAAGATAATCCAAGGTGAATTACATGAACTAGAAGGGAAGGTAAGCTTACTAATAAGAGCTACCAGTAACCCTATCATGGGGTCTTACGAGGTAGGCAATACCAACCCTGAGCCGAAGGCTTTTTGGGGGTGCTCGTGATGCGAAAGAGGTAGATAATTTCCTCTTTGATATTGAATTATATTTCAAAGCTACTAAAAATAATTCTGATGAAGGCAGGTTGAAAATGGTGCCCATGTACTTAACTAAGGATGCCAAATTGTGGTGGCGTATGAAAGTGGAAGAAACTATATCCGGGCAGTGCTCAATTGCTAGTTGGGATGACTTTAAAAGGGAATTAAAAGCGTAATTTTACCCTGAGACTGTTGCCTATAACGCACGATGCAAATTAAATGATTTACAGCAAACAGGTTCCATTCGGAAGTATGTAAGGGAATTCTCGACATTAATGCTAAATATCAAGGATATGACAGGAACAGATAGGCTATTCAACTTTGTAAAAGGTTTAAAACCTTGGGCGAGGAATGAGTTAATGAGACAGAATGTGAAAGAGCTAAAGACAGCCTTGGCCATAGCAGAAAGTCTAGATGATTATTCTACTGATACTTCCATAAGGAAGTTTGATTCCTCACCAAGCCTAGACAATCACCCTAAATGGGGCAAGACTTCAAGTGGGGGAGTGAACAAGGATTACTCCCCATTTAAAGGGACAAAAAGTAAGAGTTGGGGCTTTAAGACTAGAGAAGATAGGCCAACCAGTTTGGGGAAAGAGCCAAATGATAGAGGATCATGGAATGATCAATCCCCGAGAATAAATAGCAAGATAATGACTGAGCCCAAACAATCGAAATGATATCTTTGTGATGGACCACATCGTTTCACTGATTGCCCACATAAGGGTGCATTAAATGTCTTACGAGCAATTCGAGAAAAAGAGAAAGGCCTCAAAGGAAAGGAGCAAAGGGAAGATGATAGTACTCCATCAATGGTAGGTGCCATACGCTTTCTTGGAGCTCTGAAGAAGCAAAAACATAAACCATCCACTAAGAAAGGATTGATCTATGTTGATTTATGAATCAATGGAAAAGCAGCAAGAGCTTTGGTGGACACAGGAGCCACTGACAATTTCATAGCTAATAGGGCAGCATTACAGTTTCAACTAAACATGCAAGAAGATAAAGGGAAGATCAAAGCAGTTAACTCTAAGGCAACAAACATTGTGGGAGTGGCTCGCAGAGTATCTTATCAAATGGGGTCTTGGAATGGTGAGATTGATTTTACAGTAATCCCTCTCGATGATTTTGATGTGGTGATTGGGATGGAATTTCTGAAGAAAGCACTGGCCATCCCCATTCCAATAGTAGACTATCTCATATTGATGGGGGAAAAACCTTGCATCGTCCCGACAAACTTTAATCCCATTTGTGAAAAGAAATTGATAGCCTCTCTTCAGCTAAATTCGTGTAGGACCCTATGACACCCTAGGCCAAGGGATAATTGTGAAACTAGTGGTAATGTGAAAACCACAGAAAAGAATGGAGAACAAGTTTAAATAATTAAATCTGAGTTTAGAAAGTAATCTGGTGCTATTAGAAAAATTGCTCAAACTCGATAGGGGGCATTTTGATCAATTCACTCTTAGAGGTGATTTTTGACCTACATGTCCATTAAAATGTAGGAAATTAAAATATTGAAAAATAAATTAAAAGAGAAGAGGTGTATGGAAGAAAAGAAAAAGGAAAAGAAAAATTCAAAAATTAAAGTGATTATGACATCATCCATTATGTAGGCATGACACAATAAAAATTTATAATTTAATTAAATTAATTTTGGATAAGTATAAAGGGGGATAAATGCAAATTAAAAAGAAAAAAAATTATTGGTCTTCTTCCTCAAAGTGAGCCGGCCACCTTAGCTCTCTCTCTTTTCCTCACCATTCCACCACTAACAACCAATTTCAAGCTTCCAAACCCCAAAATTCAAATCTAATTTTTATAGTCTTTTCACTAAACACCATTAATTAGACCTTGGTAAGAAGATTAGAAGGGAGGAATTGAAGAAATTGGGAGAGGAATTGAAGATTGGAAAAGCTCATAGAGGTAAGTCTCTCTCTCTCTTAGTTTAAATTGGGTTGTACTTATAGAAATAATGTTGAGCAAGTGAGAATTGCTTGAAAAATTGAAAAATTATACATGTTTAGAGAGGGATGAATTTCGACCAGCCATGGGGTATTAGGGTTTTAATGTGTTTTAGTTTAATTGGATGTGAATTGGAACTTAGATGAAGTGATATATGTGTTTAGTAGAGTGAAATTTTATGAAATTGCATGGATTAGTAAGATGGGCAAATTAGGGCTTATGGAAATTGGGGGTTTTTGAGAATTTTTGGCCAATTGTTGTTGTGATGCTCAATTATGGTCAATTAGTGTGCTTATAAGTGTAAATTGATGAATGGAATTGAGATAAGTTATGGATGTTGAATGGCTGAATTATGGACTAATGAGTCTAGCAAGTTTAAATAGCTATAAGTTGAATTGTGTTGCTCCAATTAGTGTGAGGCCAATTAGAGATGAAACTAGGGTCATAATGCCACATTTTTTATGAAGAAACTTTGCCCAAAAACTGACCCCAAGTTGACCTACAATTTGCTTGAATCCGGAATTGGTAGTCTGATTCTGGATAGAATTGACCAAATAAATAGTATATGTTCAATTGGCCATAACTTTGTGTAGAGAGGTCCAAATGACCTGATTCTTAAACCCATGGAAAGCTTAGACATAGTAGAACAACTTTCATGAAGAACAGAAACCCAAATTCTGATCATAACCTAAACCAATTGCTAACTAAAATTAGCTTATTAAAACTACTAGAATCAAATTTACCCAAAAATTCTGGACATGGACCAATCCAGCCAGTTATGGTAAAAATGTCATAACTTGAGCTACAAAACTCCAAATGGAGTGATTAAAAAATTAAATTAAATTAGAGACATTAAGGAACAACTTTGATGAAGAAAGTTTAGCTAAATTTCCACTGTAGATTGGTCCAATGGATCAGTAAACATTGATAATAAAAACTAAAATTTGAAATTACTTCTAGGAACACTTCAATTGCAATTGGCAACTAATGCCAACAAGTTTATAACCCAAAATGTGGTACTAGCATGAAATTATAATTTGTATAATTATTATTTATGAAATAGGCAAAATTTTGTGTGAATAGTAACCACGACAATATCAAATGCAAAGAACCCAACCTTATGAGACTTTATAAGTAGAATTAAGTATGCAAAATTTAATTGTTGGATTAATTATTAGAAATGACTTGGATGGGTATTGAAACACTATAATTATGTGTTTCAGTGGGAAAGGAGTCATCTAAGGAAGGAGAAAAAGTTGGATTAAGTCAAGACTAGTTAAAGAGGTTTGTGCGCAACAACCACTACCATTTTGTTTTCAAATTTAATTTTTGTTATGAATGAATTGTATGAATGATTTATGGCCTTTGTTGCATTGAAAATTCTAATTGGGAAATTATGTATTGCTAGCCCATTTTTGGGTAATTGTTTGAGTGGAAAATGATTATGAATTGACAAATGCATTTGATGAATGAAAAATTATTAAAATGGTTTGAAATCACAATTGAGATGACTATATTTTTCGTACTTCTCACTGGCCTGTCTAGTGGGACGAATTAGATTTGTATTCCCTTTCTGGCTAAAGTGTTGAAGTGTGTGTCAGTTGAGGATGAATTGAATGAGTACTCATATATATGTGCTAGCTAGCCTTTGCATTCCCCATTAGCCTTTGGTAATTGGGACGAATTGGATAATCGTGTCATGATCAAAACTGTGTGACTTTTCAGAATTTTGTTCTATGATTGATGGAATAAAATTTATTTTTATTAAGTGATTCTCTAGCTTTTAGAAATAAAGCATGATTTTTTTTTTATGTGTTAACATTTCAATTGATTTAGTTTGGAAAATTGTGATTTATATTGATGTGTACATTATTATTTTTTTTTAAGTTGTGCACCACTGAGTCTTTGGATCAATGATAGATTGTTTATGTTGTCGTAGGTAAAGAGGTAGATAAAGCAACAGAGTAGACTATTTATAAGGTGGAGTGATCATTATTTTAGAGTCGTTATCGGGTATATAGATTATACCCTTGTAATTTTTTTTTTATGTATATGTATCTGTGTATATGTACATAACAGACTTAAGCAGTTGTATAAAGATTTTGAAATTTTATTTTTGATCAGTGTAAATATTTGTAATGTAAACCTATTATTTCTTATTAATGAAATGCTTAAGTTTCTTTTTTGAATTTTCCAAATAATGAATTGCTACCTTTAATTGAGTTGATGAGATTGAATTGTGTTGAAATTATTGGAGTAGTGGTTAAGACGTATATTGGAATTGTTTTTAACAAGTTTTGAAGAAATATTTTCTCCATTTCTAGCTGGCACTCTGCCAAAATTTCTGTAAAATTTTCGAATACCAAATTAATCAAAATTTTAACTCATGACATAAGCTTCAATTAAAGGTTTTTAATAATTATTCAATATTACCTTACACCCTAAAATGAATGGAAATTAGTTTAAAATCTCTTGTAGTATATTTAATGATATCTGTAGGCAAAGTTCGATAATTTATTAGATATACTATGGGATCTTGTTATGCCTTACAGAGGGGTAAGGTGTGACATGTTTTAGTGGTATTAGAGCTAGTCTTCAAAGCATGTTTTGAACTATAAATTTGAATATTTTCTTTGATAAGTACAACTGCTCAATGTCATTGATTGATACATACAGTGCATTACATTACCCCTCCGTCAACTATAAATGAATTGATGGAGGGAAATCTACTTGTGTTGTTTGTTTAGGAGATAGAATATGTCACACCTTACCCCTCCGTAAGGCATAACATGATCCCGTAGTATACCTAACGAATTACCAAACTTCATCAACTGATAACCCATTAAATACACTACAAGGGATTTTAAACCTTTTTTTATTTCTTTTTACAGTGGTGAGCACTTTTGATAGGTGTAAAATTTTTTTCTATCTGAAGTGAACCAATTAACAAATATGAAGTAGCAATAATTTTTGTAAAAATTTTAGCAGAGTACCATCTGTATTTTTGAATAAAATAGTTCTTAAAAAACCTGTAAAAAGTACTTCTAATATATATTTCTTCAATCCCAAACTCCAACAATAGTTCAACACAATAAATTTCTCAACATTTGTTAACTCAATTCAACATCAATTTTCCAGTGTTTCCAAAAGTTGAGATAAAAGAAATATATCACAATATTTTTACAGGCCAAATAATTTACAATTTTAGTTTACAACTGCCCAAGACCAAGTACAATATATACATACAGAGCACATACATTACAACAAAAACTGCAAAAATATAGTATACTCAATATACCTGGCGAAATCTCAAAATGTAGCACAAACAGCCTACTCTGCTGCTCTGTCCGTCTGTCTGAAGGAACGGAAGAGTGAAAAAACAAGTTTATACCATTGAATTAAAAAATTTTCACCTAGGGTCACATGCATCATGCAAGATTTATTTTTATCTATTTGATTTCAATGATAAACAACATATTAAAACTCTTTAATATGTTTTTGGATCTGTATTTGCCATTTAAGATTTTAAAATTAATCAGATTAATTTTAGAACCCTAGATTCAATCAAGAACGATTACACTAACCTCTTGATGCAATCGCAGTATGTTCGCGCTTTGAGATTTGTCTTCAGGACACCAGATGTTGTCCCTTTAGTTTGTCCACACCAAGAACACCTATGGCAACCCTTGAACAGCTTCTAAAGCTTTTTCTATTAATTAGAAATTCAAGATCTGCCTTTTAAGAGATTAGAGATGTAAATAGGACACTAGAAACAATTTCTAGTGTTCTTAATTCAAGAGATTGATGGCTAATCTCTTTGAATTGATGAGAGATGAAGAAGAATAGATGGAGAACCTTAAAATGGCGTGACAAAGGAGAGGAGTGGCTGCTGGCTGTTTTTCTTTTTCATAACAACACTTATATAGCTAGGTTAACACATTAAACCCTTACCACATGTCACCCTTTGATTAGCTCTAGGTTTAAGTGACCCAATCACATTGTGCCAAGTGTCAAACCTATATTTAATCTTGATTTTAATCATCTTACATGATTAAAAAACATTTGGCAAGCTTATGTGTAATCCCATGTGTCACCATCTCATGGTGCCACGTGTCACTCTGTGAAATGACTAAAATGCCCCTGTGTCTTAATTTTGAGTTCTTAACCCAAAATAATTATTTTTCTTCTTCTAATTTATATCAAATATAAATTAATTAATTAATCTCTATAAATTAATTTCTCTTTAATTAAATTCATATTTAAACACTTTAAATATAAATTTAACTTATACTATACATCCAATAATCTAGATTTGGTTGCAAGTCATGCTAGGGACTTTGCAATTTAATTGCAAACCAAACCTATTTAATTAATCAATTAAACTCTTTAATTAATTAATTAAATCATATTTAAATAAGTGATAACTTGTGTATGTGTGTGACTTACTAGGCTCATCACTAATTGGTAATGAGACATGATATCAACTCTTAATATCATCAGAACTCTTTCTTACCATAAATGATTTCTCTAAATTATTTTATGAACCTCATAGACCATGGTTAACACCTAGCATAGCATGCCATGGCCACCCAAATAGTAATAAGGTTTACCTTAAATGAACCTATAATCATATGTTACTATACACTAGAATCTCTCTGTTACAAAATCCCAACTTAAGCTGGAGTCATGGTTTATGTCAAACTCTATTTGCTATGAATATTATGTTCTCTTTTAATTCCAGTTCTTGATTAAAAAGATTTTCTCATCAAAAACTCTTTTCTGAATAAATCTATCTGTCCTGGCCAGGAACTTGAAACATCAATAACAATTAAATGAACATAGGATTTTATCTCTATTTACTTAGAGGAACAGATTCCATCTTGATCAACACCTACCTCCATATATAACTAGTAGGAGCTAACAGATGCCCATATACCCATACATAGTATAAGTATGAAAGCAGTATCAAATTCAAACTACCTATATACAAGATAACTGTGCTATCTCAGGTCTAAAGATTATATGCACTGATATGATTTATAACAAAACATTGACAAGAGTAAACTCCATATGCTTGTCATAAGTGTCATTGGTTCGGCCTATTTATCATTTATAAGTGCCTATCATGTTTGTTATATGGCATGAGACTCACCATTCTATCTTATTTATATCTCATATAAATAACTTGGGAACAAATATGAATACAATCTTTCTGGATAAGTCATGTCCTTATTGTAAAGTATCCTTGATTGTGAACCTATTTATGATACTTTGTGCTAGAAATATTATCACTCATATTCTTAACAACTTAAGAGTAATATTTCTAATAAAATATCAATGGACCTTTTCTATTACACAAAAATATATTATGTAAACAGAAAAGTGGAAATGCCTTTTATTAATAAAAATATGTACAAGATACATACTAAATGATATACTCTAGGGCATACTACTAATAATCTTCCACTAGCGCTAGAGCCATTCACTACAATATCTTAGACCTATCTTCTCAAGATGTCGGTCTAACTGAGTCTGCGACATAGGCTTAGTGAATGGATCAGCTGGATTTTCAGCTGATGCTATTTTCTGCATGGCTACATCGCCTCGCCCAACTATTTCTCTGATAATGTGGTAGTTCCTTTCTATGTGTTTGGATTTCCGGTGAGACCTTGGTTCCTTAGCCTGTATGACTGCTCCATTGTTTTCACAGTGTAGTGGAACTGCTGACTCAATGGAAGGAACTACTGTAAGTTCTGTCACGAACTTCTTTATCCAAACAGCTTCCTTTGCAGCATTTGATGTAGCAATATACTCAGCCTCTGTAGTGGAATCTGCAGTCGTGCTCTGTTTGGAACTCTTCCAACTGACTGCACCTCCATTACAAATGAACACATATCCAGAGGTAGACTTTCTATCATCGATATCTGATTGGAAATCAGAATCAGTATAACCATCCAATTGCAAGTCTCCACTCCATAAATCTAGAATAAATTCTTAGTTCTTCTCAAGTACTTAAGGATATTCTTGATAGCTATCTAGTGTTCCAAACCTAGATTGGATTGATACCTGCTAGTCAAAGTAACAGCATATGCGATATCCGGCCTAATACACAATATTGCAGACATTAAACTTCCAATAGCCGAAGCATATGGAATCCTAGCCATCTTATCTCTTTCTTCAGGTGTCTTTGGAGACATCTCTTTAGAAAGGTGGATACCATGTCTCACTGATAACAATCCTCTCTTGGAATCAAGCATGTTAAACCTCTTTAACACCTTTTCCAAGTATAGACTTTGGGATAAACCAATTATTCTTTTCACTCTATCTCTATATATGCGAATCCCAAGAATATAGGTTGCCTCCCCTAAGTCTTTTATGGAGAATGTATTTGACAACCATACCTTTATAGTTGTCAACATACCTATGTCATTACCCATCAACAATATGTCATCCATATATAAGACAAGGAAAGTGATAGCACTGTCACTAACCTTCTTATATACACATGGCTCATCCTCATTTTTGATAAAACCAAAGGATTTAATGGCTTCATCAAAACGGATGTTCCAACTCCTCGAAGCTTGTTTCAACCCATAAATGGATCGCTTTAGCTTGCATACCTTGGAACCATCTTGGGATTCAAAACCCCTAGGTTGTTCCATGAAAATGTTTTCTTCAATGTATCCATTGAGAAAAGCTGTTTTGACATCCATCTGCCAAATCTCACAATCATAGTATGCAGCTATTGCTAATAAAATCCTAATTGATTTAAGCATGGTAACAGGCGAGAAAGTCTCCTCATAGTCGACTCCTTGCCTTTGGCGAAACCCTTTCGCTACTAGCCTTGCCTTATAGGTCTCTATCTTTCCATCAGAACCAATTTTCTTCTTGAAAACCCATTTGTTCCCTATAGGTACAATACCTTCAGGTGGGTCAATAAGATCCCAAACTTGATTCTTATACATAGAATCAATCTCAGATTTCATAGCATCAATCCATTTTGAAGAGTCTATATCTGATATAGCTTTTTCATAGGTAAATGGATCATATCCATGATCTACTTCTTCATGAATAGACAACTCTTGTTCTTCTTCATAAAGAAAACCATATCTCACTGGTGGGTGAGATACCCTGGTTGTTCTATGAGGAACAGTTGTAGATGTTTCATCAACGGGTATAGGTTGACGAGATGAATCTATATCCATCTGATCTGTTGTTTGGTTAGAATTCTCCAATTCCAACTCTATTTGCCTTCCTTTGCTTCCTTCTTGAACAAACTGTTGTTCAAGAAATGTGGCATCTCTACTTATCACAACCTTTTGTGAAGTAGGCAAATAAACATAATATCCAAAACTATCTTTTCGATATCCAACAAATCGACCTTTTTCTGATCGGGTCTCCAATTTATCAGTGTTCAGCTTTTTGATATAAGCTGGACAACCCCAAATCTTAACATGCTTAAGACTTGGTTTTCTTCCATGCCATATCTCATAAGGTGTGGAAGAAACTGATTTTGATGGAATCCTATTCAGAATATACAAAGCTGATTCTAATGCAAATCCCCAAAAGAAGATAGGCATATCAGTATAGCTCATCATACTACGTACCATATCCAATAGGGTATGATTTCTCCTTTCTGATACACCATTCAGCTGTGGCGTTCCTGAAGGAGTCAGCTGAGAAACAATGCCATGCTCTCTCAAGTATTCATCAAATTCAGTACTCAAATATTCACCTCCACGATCTGATTGAAGAGCTTTAATACTCTTTCCTATTTGATTTTCTACTTCAGATTTAAATTCTTTAAACTTTTCAAAGGATTCATGTTTGTATTTCATCAAATACAAATACCCAAATCTTGATTTATCATCGGTAAAGGTAATAAAATAATGAAAGCCCCCTCTAGCCATTTCTTTAAATGGACCACATACATCACTATGTATTAGCTCCAAAATATTTTCAGCTCTTTGCCCTTGTTCAACAAAGGGTGATATAGTCATTTTGCCCTGAAGGCAAGATTCACAAGTTGGAGTAGGCTCAGAGCCCAATGAGGATAGAATCCCCATTTTCTCCAGTTTTGCAATCCTATCTTTTGCAACATGACATAACCTTAAGTGCCAAATATATTTTGAACTTGAGTTGGTTTTTACCATGGCATTGCATTCTTTTAGATCACTTGCTTTCAATTTGTGTTTGTTACTATTATCCAAATAATAAAGACCATCATTCATATAACCCGAACCAACATATTTATTTCCAAAATAAATATTGCAAACATCATCTGTGAACTGAAATTCATAGCCATTGCTAGTCAAACTAGATATTGAAATGATGTTCTTAAAAGCATTAGGTACATATAAAATATTATCCAAATACAAAACATGTCCAAACATGTAAAAAGATTTAGATCCTATGCCTAAAGCTTCAACAGTTGAGCCATTGCCAATCTGGACTCTAATATCTTGAGAACGCAAGCTGCTACTATTTGCTATTTCCTGCATATCATTAGAAATGTGAGAACTGGCACCAGTATCTAAAACCCAAGTTGTAGATGAACTATGAGTATTATCAGAATCTAAATAACAAGATATGGACATACCTTCCGAAGGTGTATCCTTCTTGTCCTTCAGAGAAGCAAGATACTCTAGGCAATTCCTTTTCCAGTGCCCATCCTTTTGGCAGTGGAAACACTTTCCTTTGCCTCCATCAGCTTTAGTCTTCCTTTTTTTGTTTAGCTATTTTCTTGGAAGGACCAGGAATTTGAGGTTTCTTTTTCTTATTGCCCTTTTTCTTGTTGGACTTTCCAACAGAAGAAGATGCAATCAAGGCTACCTCTTTTCCTTTATTGCTCGGCATATTCTTTTGGGCAATAACCAACATGTTGAGTAAACCAGCTAAGGTGCATTCCTGTTTAGTCATATGGAAATTTGTCACTAAATTCCCGAAAGACATAGGAAGGGACTGAAGGATCAAATTCGTCTGTAGTTGGAAATCCATGTTGAAGTCAAGATGTTCCAACTGCTCAATCAGCCGAATCATCTTGTGGACATGATCCCCAATATTCTGTCCCTTAGACATCCTCATACGGAATAGCTGTCTAGATATCTCATACCTAGCATTCCTACTGTGCTCACCATACAACTCTTATAGATGAAGGAGGATCTCACTCACACTCAACATGTTCTCATGCTGCTTTTGTAACTCATTACTCATGGAAGCAAGCATGTAACACTTAGCTCTCATATCATGTTCCTTCCACTTATCCAAAGTTTCATGTTCCTCTTGTGTGGCCTCTGGAGGTAAGGGACCAGGAACATTTGAATCTAGAACATATCCTATATGTTCAAGGTTCATGACAAGTTTCAAATTTCTTAGCCAATCAGACAGATTAGGTCCTGTCAACCTATTGCGATCAAGTATGCTTGCAAGGATATTGGATGGTGGTGGTTGTTACGTGCTCATTTTTATCAGAAAATTAACTACAGAAAATAACTAGATTAATTAGTAAATGTATCATGTAATTAACCAAAATGATTATGGTCTTTTAATCAAATTGGTCCTCCCACTAACTTAGCGAATCCTACACTTCCAAAGTAGAAAACGGAAATCCTAGTTGGATGGATTTCTAGTGGGTGATTGAATTCTTATAATTCTATTGATCATCCTCAGGTACATCCATTATTGGAATTACAATAAACTATAAGTGAGCAACTCCTTGCCCATCACATCTCATGTGAGGTTCAATCCTTTACCTAGCCCCTAATGCTCAAAATCTCAGGTACATCTATTATTGACTTATCTTGCATTAGTTAAGTTGATCCTATTGAGCCAGTAATTATGCAAATAATTTTAATGTCCTCAGGTACATCCAATATTGGCCACCAAACTATTTACATATTTACAACATCTCATGCTTAAAAATTATTCTTAAGAAAATCTCTTAAATTAATTGCATCTTATGCAACTATTTAAAATTTCTTAAAATAATTGCCCCAATGGAGGGCCTATGTTATAATTACTTTTATTATAGCATTTCCAACTTAATCATTTATTTGGAATATTTTATGGTCATTCTAATTACTATTAAGGTCTCACTTTGCACATTATCCATTTAGCATACATATATCATATAATTGCATACATTCCCATACATCTCATGCATTTCCAACTATTTACATATTATAGTAATCCTTGGCATACCAAGGCGAATTTACAAGAACTTAAATAAATGAAATTACAACCCAAAAATTATTACAAACTTAATAATACATGCCTAAAATAAATTAAAATAAATTAATTAATTTACAATCCCAAAGAAACATAAAAGAAATAAATCCAATCACATTGGTTTTTTATAGTCCATCATGCATATCACTATTTAACAATTAAATAAAACATACATACTTAAATTAAGTTGAATATCTCATATTCAACTTAAAAATCGAGATTTGAATATGATTCAAATAAATTTAAAAATTCAGATTTGAATGTTATTCAAACAAATTTAAAAATTCAGATTTGAATCACATTCAAACAACTTTAAAAATTCAGATTTGAATCACATTCAAACATTTTTTTAAAAAATCAGATCTGAATTTTATTCAATCAATTTTAAAAAATCAGATTTAAATATGATTCAAACAAGTTTAAAAATTCAGATTTGAATCACATTCAAACAATTTTTAAAATTCTGATTTGAATCATAATTTAATTGTGTGATAAAAATTCTAATTAAACAATTTAATTAGACATAAAATGGATCTTAGATCATACAACAATTGCACATTCACCATCCATTTACCTTTGCACACCATTGTAGTGCGTCAACCATGCGCACCATGGTGTTCATCATTTGTGCCGCCACCTTGGCTTTGCAACCAGCAATGAACTTTTGATCTCATGATTAAACACACAATTAAATCATATAAACATCAATCAAAATGGCAAATATAGTGGCTTTGATACCAATTGAAGGAACGAAAGCATGAAAAACACAAGTTTATACCATTGAATTCAAAAATTTTCATGTAGGGTCACATGCATCATGCAAGATTTATTTTTATCTATTTGATTTCAATGATAAACAATATATTAAAACTCTTTTAATATGTTTTTGGATCTGTATTTGCCATTTAAGATTTTAAAATTAATCAGATTAATTTTAGAATCCTATATTAAATCAAGAACGATTACACTAACCTCTTGATGCACTGCAGCATGTCTGCGCCTTTGAGATTTGTTTTCAGGACACCAGATGTTGTCCCTCTAGTTTGTCCACACCAAGAACACCTATGGCAGCCCTTGAACAGGTTCTAAAGCTTTTTCTATTAATTAGAAATTCAAGTTCTGCCTTTTAAGAGATTAGAGATGTAAACAGGACACTAGAAACAATTTCTAGTGTTCTTAATTCAAGAGATTGATGGCTAATCTCTTTGAATTGATGAGTGTAACACCCCCATTTGCATAGCCTGGTAGATTTCACTATTCCTGTGACCGGTGTCAGTCCGGACAATTAAAGGGATTAGAACCATACTTAAGACAACTAGAGAAACCATAAACACAAATAATTAGTAATGTTCAATTAGTTAAGTATAAATAAGAAAAACAGAACATAAGAAGTTAAACGAGCTGAGAGTCACAGCGATGGGTGACCTCCTCGGGAATGACTGCGAAGTCATTTTAAACTCAAATTTCGAACCGTAAAATGTGACGCTGCGGTCCTTAGGACCCTTATGAACACAGTGGAAAAGAGAAAATCATGAAAAAGTACTGTTAAGCCAGTCAAATAATTAGGTCAGGGAGCCGGAAGAAATATGGAATTATTTGCAAACCGGGATGAACCGGTGAGGGGCAATTTGGTCAATTGACCCCGAGAGCTTACTCCTGACCTAACTGTCAAATAAAATCGGAGAAAAGAAAATTTCAGAATCGAGAATTAAATTAAAGAACTAATAGAAAAATAGAAAAAAAAAGAGAAAAATGAAAAAGTAAAAAAGGTGATGACATCATGCATGACCTCATGCATGATGTCATAAAATAAATTAATTAAGTTAATTATTAATTTAGATTTTTGTGGTCTTCCATAAACCAAAATAAATAAAAGA
Source organism: Hevea brasiliensis (assembly GCF_030052815.1). Lineage (NCBI taxonomy): Eukaryota > Viridiplantae > Streptophyta > Magnoliopsida > Malpighiales > Euphorbiaceae > Hevea > Hevea brasiliensis. The sequence continues at coordinate 38,633,449 of NC_079503.1, read as the reverse complement.
AAAGAAAAAAAAATTAATTACTTCTCCATTCCCGTCACCCATTTCTCTCTCATTTCTCTCATTTTATTTCCACCATTAACACCCATCTCAAGCTTTCAAAAGCTTGATTTTATTTTATAAACTCCCTAACTCCTTTAAGTAGATCTTGTTCTTGGACTTTAACAAGCATCTTGACAACAAAAAGAAGAGGAAAGAAAGAAGATTTGAAGAGGGAGAAATTCAACAAAAGAGGTTAGTGGTTAGTTTTTAATATTATGTTTAAATTCATAATTAAGTAGTTGAATTACACTAGAAATTGTGGGAAAATGAAATGAAATAAATTGTTGAAGGACCAAACCTAAATTTTAGTCAACTAGGGTTTGAGGATGTGTACGCATGAACTTGGTGAATTTAAAGGTGTATGTGAGCTTATTGGTGTTGAATGATCATGATTAAATGTTTTGAATTAGTTAAATGCAACAATTTAGTGTGATTAGGGTTTGGAGGCCTAGGGTTTTGAGGCAAAAATTTGGAGAAATGAGTAAATGATGTGTTTGACCTATTGTGAAGTGAAAAATGGTCAATTATGACCAAATGAGTTGTGTTTGAATTGTTGGAATGGAAGCCAAATTCGGAGGAAGTTAACTTTGAAGGACCAAAACTGAAATTTTACAAGTCCAATTGATATGGAACCAATTGGGGATGAAAATAGACATAAAATGACACAATTTTCATTTAGGAACCATGCCCAAAAAGTGACCAAAACCTAGTGAACAAATTGACCAAAGTTGAGTAAGAGCGATGCACATCAGTACAAGCGACCAAATGAACAGTATTTGTTCATTTTGTCATACTCGAGCTAGGCAGGTCAAATTGACCTGAAATTTTACCAGTGATTAGATGAGATATAGACCTAAAACTTTCATGAAGAAAACAAGTCCAAATTCTGCCAGCAACCAAGCCATTTAGCCACCCCAAGTTGGTGACCCAAAACTGCCAGCACCAAACTTTGCCCAGAAAATCTAGGTTATTTTTCATCCGGCAGCCCTGATTCAAAGGGCCATAACTTGAGCTAAAAAACTCCAATTGGGGTGATTCAAAAATGAGAATAAACTTAAGACATTAAGGAACATTTTCTATGAAGGAAGTTTTGCCAAATTCGAACAGTAGATTGACCAATGGAATAGTGTAACTTGGAGCACCAAAACTGAAAATTTGACAATTTAGCCAAAAGGATTTAAGCTATGAGAAAATGACCAAAACCAACAAATTTAAAGACCAAAATGTGGTATGTGGGTGAAGTTGGAGTTCCCATACCTATTAACCCTTAAAAAGTCAACAATTTGACTTGAATAGTATAGTGAATAGTAACCCAAAACATAAAAACTTCAAGAACGTCGAAATTAGTACATTAAAGCTAGGTAAAAATGAAGTGAAATTTATTTTTGGATTTATGATAAGTTATGGTACTGAAACACTGTGAAATTGTATGTTTCAGCTGAAAAAAACTTGGAAACTTGAAGAGACTGAGTCAAGGCCTAAAGGCGACTTACGTCAGGTTTGTGCACAATAATAATTGTTTAAATATTTTAATCTAAAAAATTTCACTTCTTTGATTAATTATATACTGTGTTGCCATTTTATAATCGTAAATGTGACTTTGGAAATTGATCAGATTTCTCATAAATTGTTTGAATAAATTGTTTTGAATTGATTTTATGTTCACACTTAGCATGACAGTATCACATTATTCCTGCTCCATTTATGGGGTTGAGATGGTTTATTTTCCTCCCTCTCTGGCTTGCCAGTTGAGGTTGAGATCGGATGAGTACTCATTAGCTAGCTAGCCACCTCCCTCATTGATTTTCGATTAATGGGGTTGAGATTGCTTTGTCGTGGTGTACAACATGGCATTGATCGGAAATTTTGTGTCATGGCTTAAGTTGTGTATGATTTTAGCAACACTGTGTTTAATGAATTATTTGACTAAATGGTGTTATTATGAGCTTTGATATTTGTGAAATGTGATTAAGAAGTATTCAAATTGTGTTTCATCAATGAATGATTTATGTATTACATTTTAAATTTTTATTGTGCACCAATGAGTATTTTATACTCAGCGATAGCTTATTTTGCTGTCGCAGATAAGAGCAAGGAGAAAGCAGCAGAGTAAGCTGCTATTAAATCGAGGACTACTCTGATCATTTTGTACGGGTATTATTTTATACCCTTATAGATAATTTTGATGTAAATATAGAAATGTTGTATGTCTCAATGTAGTTGAGCAGTTGTAAATAAATTGCAATAATATTATTTTGGATTTTCTTCTGTAAATTTAATATTGTACATGTGAATTTCATGCTTTATGCCTTGTGAATGAAATATTAAATATTTGAGATAATGAATTTTAATTTGGATTGTGGAATTACTTTGAAGTGTTTTGAATTGAATTGAGTTGAGGTTTATTGGAGGTTGGGAGTTGTGAAAAATTTTTGGAAGTGTTTTTTTTCAGGTATTTGAAGAATTGTTTTCTCCAATTACAAACGGAACTCTGTCAAAATTTTTATAAAATTTGCGGCAAAATTTAAATGAACAAAAATTTTTACTAGTATTTAAACTTTGAATAAATGGTTTTTAATTTCTACCAAAATGCTCACCACTTCCAAAATATAAGTAAATTGTTTTAAAATCCCTTGTAGGGTACTTAATGAGTTATCGGTAGCTGAAGTTCGGTAGTTCATTAAGTATTCTACCGGATCATGTTATGCCTTACAGTGGGGTAAGGTGTAACATGTTTTAGTGGTATCAGAGCATAGTTTTTCAATAAATTTTGACTATGTGTACGAATATTTTATTGATAAGTACAACTGCTCAAGTGTCTTTAATTGATACATATGATATATTTACATCATGAATATGCACTAACGGTGGTCAACCTCCTTGTGTTTGATCTCAGGAAGTAGAAATTTTAAGAAAACGGAATGGAAGGAGGAGATCATTCCGAAGAACAATCTGTTGAGGCTGAGGTTCAAGGGAAGCCCGACACTCGAGCGTGAGTGGGTTAGCCACTCCGGCTCTGCTCGGCACCACAATTTCTGCTCAATTTATGCAATGAGATGGCTGCATTTTCCGACAAATGGCGGGTAATGTGCGCCCCAAGCTCAAATGCGATGCACACTGTAGCACAACCACAGCCCTCAGCTCGGCAATATGAAAAATTGATGAAATTTGGGGCCACTGAGTTTAAAGGCACTGTGGATCCACTGGAGGCAGAACAGTGGTTAGAAAGAATGGAACGAGTTTACAGAAAACTGCAATGTACGGAAGAGATGAAGTTCGAGTATTCTGTTTCCTTGTTACAAGGGGATGCATATGAATGGTGGAAGACCATCCCCACGACTGGTTGAGCCACAATGTCGACATGGACAGATTTCCTGAGGGAATTCAGGCAGAAATGGGTTCCTGATGCATATGTAGATAAGAAATTGCAAGAATTCCTGAGTTTGAAACAAGGGGACCGAACCATAGCAGAGTATGAGAGAGACTTCTCAAGGCTAAGCCACTATGCTGGAAGCTTAGTCTCCACCCCCAGAGATAGATGCAAGAGGTTTGAGTCCGGGTTAAGGCCGAATCTGAGAATGCAAGTCGTGGGTTTTCGACATCAGAATTTTGCTGAATTGATCTCACCGGCCCTGGAATTGGAAAGAATAGAATCTGAAGGGGCAGTGAAGAAAGGTACACAAGAAAAAGATAAGACTGAAAAGACTACTGGACAATCATTTGAAAGTGGTTCTGGCAAGAGGAAACAGTTTGGGGGATCCAGCTCCCGTAGATCCAGTAGAGGCAGATTTTCTGGCCAAAGACCACCCCGATCTAGTCAGCTGACCCAACAAGCTTTTCGAGGAGTTCTATCAGTCCGGCAGTGTGAAACTTGTGGTAAAACTCATAGTGGGGTTTACTTCAAGGCCACTAGAGCATGTTTTAACTGTGGAGGGAGCGGACATTTCGCTAAAGATTGTACTAGTCCGCGCCGGTCTGGATCTTTTGCTACATCCGAAGGATCAGCACAAGTCTCTGCACCTAGAGGGTCACCGTCAGCACCTAGAGGTAGAGGCAGAGGTAGGGGTCCTGGTAGTACTCCTGGAAGTCAGAGCACTGTTAACCAGCCAGCACCCAGTGGCGCACCAGTCAGAGTGTATACTATGCGTCAGAGGGAGGAAGCTGATACATCAGACGTAGTAGCTGGTATTTTCTCCATCCTTGACCAAGATGTGTATGTGTTATTTGATCCTGGCTCCACACATTCGTATGTTAGTGCTAGGGTGATGTGTTCTACTGCTATTCAGTGTGTACCAATGGACTATGATGTGCTAGTAACTAGTCCATTAGGCGAGAGGTCGAGGTAAATAGGCTATATAGGAGGTCCTTTGGTGATCCAAGGACACACCTTTTTGTCTGATTTAATTGAAATGCCCTTCAGAGATTATGATATTATCTTGGGCATGGATTGGTTAGCCAGGCATCACGCCATGATTGACTGTAGATTGAAGACAGTCACTTTTGGTCTTCCTCAGTATGGTGATGTAGTAATACATGGGGAGAGGCAGTTATTGCCTTCAAACATCATTTCAGCTGCACTGGCCAGGAAGATGATTAGAAAAGGGTGTGAGGCGTACTTGGCACATGTGATAGACACCCAAGTGGGGAGTCCAGCACTGAAGGACATTCCTACTGTATGTGACTTTCCGGATGTATTCCCTGATGAATTGCCAGGATTACCTCCAAAAAGAGAGGTGCTGTTTGAAATTGATGTTATGCCTGGTGTGGACCCAATCTCCATAATACCATACAGAATGGCACCAACAGAACTAAAAGAATTGAAAGTGCAGTTGCAAGAACTGCTTGATAAGGGCTTCATTCGCCCTAGTGTGTCACCTTGGGGAGCGCCAGTGTTGTTTGTAAAGAAGAAGGATGGCACTCTCCGATTATGCATTGATTATCGGTAGTTGAATAAGGTGACAATAAGGAACAGATACCCATTGCCTCGCATTGATGACCTATTTGATCAGTTGAGGGGTGCAGCTGTGTTCTCCAAAATTGACCTGAGATCAGGTTATTATCAGCTGAAAGTACAAGAGCAGAGTATTCCTAAAGCGCCTTGAGAACCGCTATGGCCATTATGAGTTCTTGGTCATGCCATTCGGGTTAACTAATGCTCCGGCTACTTTTATGGATCTGATGAACACTATCTTCAGACCATACCTCGACCAGTTTGTTGTGGTATTTATTGATGATATATTGGTCTATTCGAGGAATACAGAAGAGCATGATAGACATCTGCGGATTGTACTACAAACTTTGAGGGAGAAACAGCTACATGCCAAACCGTCGATGTGTGAATTTTGGCTGAAGGAGATATCTTTCTTGGGGCATGTAGTATCAGAAGAGGGCGTCAAGGTAGATCCAAGTAAGATTGAAGTTGTCCTTAATTGGAAGCCACCCAGAAATGTCACAGAGATTCGCAGTTTCCTGGGGTTAGCTGGATACTACCGTCGATTTGTGAAGGGATTCTCCATGTTGGCATCTCCATTGACCAAGCTACTTAGAAAGGATGTGAAATTTCAGTGGACAGACAAATGCCATCAAAGTTTTGATGAATTGAAGAGATGTTTGTGAGGCTCGATCCGACTTTACCTACAGGGTAAAGAATATACGATTCTGACGATGCTTCTCACAATGGGTTAGGTTGTGTGTTGATGTAAGATCGAAATGTCATTGCCTATGCATCACGCCAGCTAAAACCACATGAGAGAAATTATCCAACACATGCCTTGGAGCTTGCAGCCATTGTGTTTGCTCTTAAGATCTGGAGGCACATTTGTATGGGGAGAAATGTTACATCTACACAGATCATAAGAGTTTGAAGTATTTGGGCACCCAGAAAGAGCTGAATTTGAGACAGAAGAGATGATTAGAATTGATAAAAGACTATGATTGTCTAATAGACTATCAGCCAGGAAAAGCTAATGTTGTGGCTGACGCCCTAAGTCATAAGACTATGGAAAGTCTACGGGTTACTCCTTTGTCTTTGTTACATGAGTTAAGGTCACTGCATGCCAGCTTAGAGATTAATGATGAGGGGCAAATAGCAGTTGCATGGCATGTACAGCCAGTATTAATTGATCAGATCAGAATGGCTACTCAGAATGATGAAAAGTATCAGAAGCTGTTGGAAGAAGTTTGGCAGCGCAAGAAACCAGAGTTCTCAATCAGAAATGATGGTCTATTGCTACACCAGGGTAGAATGTGTGTTCCTAATGATGTTGATTTAAGGCATATCATTTTGAAGGAAGCACATGAGTCTCCTTTTGCTATGCATCCTGGTGGTACAAAAATGTATAGAGGGCTAAAGGAGCATTACTGGTGGATGGCTTTAAAAAGAGACATGGCAGAGTTTGTATCCAAATGCCTAACTTGTCAGCAAGTAAAGGCAGAGCATCAAGTACCAACTGGGTTATTACATCCACTGTCAGTGTCAGAATGGAAATGGGAAAGAATAACTATGGATTTTGTGATGGGACTTCCAAGGACACAGAAGAGTCATGATGCAGTATGGGTCATTGTCGACAGACTAACTAAGTCTGCTCATTTTCTGCCAGTCCAAATGGACTACAGTTTGGACAGATTGGCTAGATTGTACATCGATGAGATTGTGAGACTGCATGGAGTGCAGATTCATCGTATCGCATGCAGATCCTAGGTTCACTTCTAGATTCTTGGGTAGTCTTCAGAGAGCCCTAGGAACTATATTGAACTTCAGTACTTCATTCCACCCACAGACAGATGGCCAGTCTGAGAGGGTAATTCAGATCTTGGAGGACATGTTACGGGCTTGTGTGATTGAGTTTAAGGGTAGTTGGGATACACACTTGCCTTTAATTGAGTTTGCCTACAACAACAGCTACCAATCAAGCATTGGGATGCCTCCGTATGAAGCTTTATATGGCAGAAAATGTAGAACCCCATTGTGTTGGGATGACATGGGTGAAAGAAAAATGATTGGACCTAAAATTGTTCAACATACTGAAGAGAAAATAAGGGTGATCAAAGATCGACTTAAAGCTGCATCAGACCGTCAAAAGTCCTACATTGATTTGAAAAGAAGGGATATTGAGTATGCAGTGGGTGAGAAAGTTTTCCTCAAGGTTTCTCCTTGGAAGAGGATTATGAGATTCGGCAGAAAGGGGAAACTAAGTCTTCGTTTCATCGGGCCATATGAGGTATTGGAAAGAGTGGGTCCTTTGGCTTATCGTTTGGCACTACCTCCAGAGTTGGAGAAGATACATAACGTTTTTCATGTGTCTATGTTGAGGAGGTATCGATCAGACCCATCTCATGTACTATCAGTAGAAGAAATTGAAGTAAATCCAGACCTCACATATGAAGAAAAACCCATAAAGATTCTGGCTTATGAGGTGAAGCAGCTACGGAACAAGCAGATACCATTGGCAAAAGTGCTGTGGAACCACCATTCGGGCCAAGAAGCTACTTGGGAACGAGAAGAGGACATGAGGAGACAGCACCCACAGCTGTTCAGAGATTGATACCAGGTAAAAATTTTGAGACGAAATTTATTTTAAGGGGGGGAGAATTGTAACACCCCGTTTGCATAGCCTGGTAGATTTCACTGTTCCTATGACTGGTGTCGGTCCAGACAATTAAGGGGATTAGAACCATACTTAAGACAACTTGAGAAACCATAAACACAAATAATTAGTAATGTTCAATTAGTTAAGTATAAATAAGAAAAATAGAACATAAGAAGTTAAACGAGCAGAGTCACAGCGATGGGTGACCTCCTCGGGAATGACTGCGAAGTCATTTTAAACTCAAATTTCGAACCGTAAAATGTGACGCTGCGGTCCTTAGGACCCTTATGAACACAGTGGAAAAGAGAAAATCACGAAAAAGTACTGTTAAGCCAGTCAAATAATTTGGTCAGGGAGCCGGAAGAAATATGGAATTATTTGCAAACCGGGATGAACCGGCGAGGGGCAATTTGGTCAATTGACCCTGAAAGCTGACTCCTGACCTAACTGTCAAATAAAATTGGAGAAAAGAAAATTTCAGAATCGAGAATTAAATTAAAGAACTAATAGAAAAATAGAAAAAAAAAAAGAGAAAAATGAAAAAGTAAAAAGGTGATGACATCATGCATGACCTCATGCATGATGTCATAAAATAAATTAATTAAGTTTATTATTAATTTAGATTTTTGTGGTCTTCCATAAACCAAAATAAATAAAAGAAAAGAAAAAAAAATTTAATTACTTCTCCATTCCCGTCACCCATTTCTCTCTCATTTCTCTCACTTCATTTCCACCATTAACACCCATCTCAAGCTTTCAAAAGCTTGATTTTATTTTATAAACTCCTTAACTCCTTTAAGTAAATCTTGTTCTTGGACTTTAACAAGCATCTTGACAACAAAAAGAAGAGGAAAGAAAGAAGATTTGAAAAGGGAGAAATTCAACAAAAGAGGTTAGTGGTTAGTTTTTAATATTATGTTTAAATTCATAATTAAGTAGTTGAATTACACTAGAAATTGTGGAAAAATGAAATGAAATAAATTGTTGAAGGACTAAACCTAAATTTTAGTCAACTAGGGTTTGAGGATGTGTATGCATGAACTTGGTGAATTTAAAGGTGTATGTGAGCTTATTGGTGTTGAATGATTATGATTAAATGTTTTGAATTAGTTAAATGCAACAATTTAGTGTGATTAGGGTTTGGAGGCCTAGGGTTTTGAGGCAAAAATTTGGAGAAATGAGCAAATGATGTGTTTGACCTATTGTGAAGTGAAAAATGGTCAATTATGACCAAATGAGTTGTGTTTGAATTGTTGGAATGGAAGCCAAATTCGGAGGTTGTATGGTCATGCTGCTGGCAGCATGACCAAGTCAACTTTGAAGGACCAAAACTGAAATTTTATAAGTCCAATTGATATGGCACCAATTGGGGATGAAAATAGACATAAAATGACACAATTTTCATTCAGGAACCATGCTCAAAAAGTGACCAAAACCTAGTGAACAAATTGACCAAAGTTGAGTAAGAGCAGTCTGCCACTGTACAAACTGACTAAATGAACAGTGTTTCTTCATTTGGTCATAACTTGAGCTAGGCAGGTCAAATTGAACTGAAATTTTACCAGTGATTAGATGAGATATAGACCTAAAACTTTCATGAAGAACACAAGTCCAAATTCTGCCAGAAACCAAGCCATTTGGCCACCCCAAGTTGGTGACCCAAAACTGCCAGCACCAAAATTTGCCCAGAAAATCTGAGTTATTTTTCATCCGGCAGCCCTGATTCAAAGGGCCATAACTTGAGCTAAAAAACTCCAATTGGGGTGATTCAAAAAGGAGAATAAACTTAAGACATTAAGGAACATTTTCTATGAAGGAAGTTTTGCCAAATTCGAACAGTAGATTGACCAATGGAACAGTGTAACTTGGAGCACCAAAACTGAAAATTTGACAATTTAGCCAAAAGGATTTAAGCTTTGAGAAAATGACCAAAACCAACAAATTTAATGACCAAAATGTGGTATGTGGGTGAAGTTAGAGTTCCCATACCTATTAAGCCTTAAAAAGTCAACAATTTGACTTGAATAGTGTAGTGAATAGTAACCCAAAACATAAAAACTTCAAGAACGTCGAAATTAGTACATTAAAGCTAGGTACAAATGAAGTGAAATTTATTTTTGGATTTATGCTAAGTTATGGTACTGAAACACTGTGAAATTGTGTGTTTCAGTTGAAAAAGACTTGGAAACTCGAAGAGACTGAGTCAAGGCCTAAAGGCGACTCACGTCAGGTTTGTGCACAATAATAATTGTTTAAATATTTTAATCTCAAAAATTTCACTTCTTTGATTAATTATGTAATGTGTTGCCATTTTATAATCGTAAATGTGACTTTGGAAATTGATCAGATTTCTCATAAATTGTTTGAATAAATTGTTTTGAATTGATTTTATGTTCACACTTATTATGACAGTATCACATTATTCCTCCTCCATTTATGGGGTTGAGATCGTTTATTTTCCTCCCTCTCTGGCTTGCCAGTTGAGGTTGAGATCGGATGAGTACTCATTAGCTAGCTAGCCACCTCCCTCATTGATTTTGGATTAATAGAGTTGAGATTGCTTTGTCGTGGTGTACAACACGGCATTGATCGGAAATTTTGTGTCATGGCTTAAGTTGTGTATGATTTTAGCAACACTGTGTTTAATGAATTATTTGACTAATGGTGTTATTATGAGCTTTGATATTTGTGAAATGTGATTAAGAAGTATTTAAATTGTGTTTCATCAATGAATGATTTATGTATTGCATTTTAAATTTTTATTGTGCACCACTGAGTATTTTATGCTCAGCGATAGCTTATTTTGCTGTCACAGATAAGAGCAAGGAGAAAGCAGCAGAGTAAGCTGCTATTAAATCTAGGACTACTCTGATCATTTTGTATGGGTATTATTTTATACCCTTGTAGATAATTTTGATGTAAATATAGAAATGTTATATGTCTCAATGTAGTTGAGCAGTTGTAAATAAATTGTAATAATATTATTTTGGATTTTCTTCTGTAAATTTAATATTGTACATGTGAATTTCATGCTTTATGCCTTGTGAATGAAATATTAAATATTTGAGATAATGAATTTTGATTTGGATTGTGGAATTACTTTGAAGTGTTTTGAATTGAATTGATTTGAGGTTTATTGGAGGTTGGGAGTTGTGAAAAATTTTTGGAAGTGTTTTTTTTCAGGTATTTGAAGAACTGTTTTCTCAAATTACAAACGGAACTCTGTCAAAATTTTTATAAAATTTGCGGCAAAATTTAAATGGACAAAAATTTTTACTAGTATTTAAACTTTGAATAAATGGTTTTTAATTTCTACCAAAATGCTCACCACTTCCAAAATGTAAGTAAATTGTTTTAAAATCCCTTGTAGGGTACTTAATGAGTTATCGGTAGGTGAAGTTCGGTAGTTCATTAAGTATTCTACGGGATCATGTTATGCCTTACAGTGGGATAAGGTGTGACAATGAGAGATGAAGAAGAATAGATGGAGAACCTCAAAATGGCGTGACAAAGGAGAGGAGTGGCTACTGGTTGTTTTTCTTTTTCATAACAACACTTATATAGCTAGGTTAACACATAAGGAACGGAAGCATGAAAAACACAAGTTTATACCATTGAATTTAAAAATTTTCACCTAGGGTCACATGCATCAAGCAAGATTTATTTTTATGTATTTGATTTCAATGATAAACAACATATTAAAACTCTTTTAATATGTTTTTGGATCTGTATTTGCCATTTCAGATTTTAAAATTTATCAGATTAATTTTATAACCCTAGATTAAATCAAGAACGATTACACTAACCTCTTGATACACTGCAGCGTGTCTGCGCCTTTGAGATTTGTCTTCAGGACACCAAATGTTGTCCCTCTAGCTTTTCCACACCAAGAACACCTATGGCAGCCCTTGAACAGCTTCTAAAGCTTTTTCTATTAATTAGAAATTCAAGTTCTGCCATTTAAGAGATTAGAGATGTAAACAGGACACTAGAAACAATTTCTAGTGTTCTTAATTCAAGAGATTGATGGCTAATCTCTTTGAATTGATGAGAGATGAAGAAGAATAGATTGAGAGCCTCAAAAAGGAGTGACAAAGGAGAGGAGTGGCTGCTGGTTGTTTTTTAATTTTTTTTTTTTTCCATAACAACACTTATATAGCTAGGTTAACACATTAAACCCTTACCACATGTCACCGTTTGATTAGCTCTAGGTTTAAGTGACCCAATCACATTGTGCCAAGTGTCAAACCTATATTTAATCTTGATTTTAATCATCTTACATGATTAAAAAATATTTGGCAAGCTTATGTGTAATCCCATGTCTCACCATCTAATGGTGCCACGTGTCACACTGTGAAATGACCAAAATGCCCCGATGTCTTAATTTTGAGTTCTTAACCCAAAATAATTATTTTTCTTCTTCTAATTTATATCAAATATAAATTAATTAATTAATCTCTATAAATTAATTTCTTATTAATTAAATTCATATTTAAACACTTTAAATATAAATTTAACTTATACTATACATCCAATAATCTAGATTTGGTTTCAAGTCATGCTAGGGACTTTGCAATTTAATTGCAAACCAAACCTATTTAATTAATCAATTAAACTCTTTAATTAATTAATTAAATCATATTTAAATAGGTGATAACTTGTGTATGTGTGTGACTTACTAGGCTCATCACTAATTGGCAATGAGACATGATATCAACTCTTAATATCATCAGAACTCTTTCTTACCATAAATGATTTCTCTAAATCATTTTATGAACCTCATAGACCATGGTTAACACCTAGCATAGCATGCCATGGCCACCCAATTAGTAATAAGGTTTACCTTAAATGAACCTATAATCATATGTTACCATGCACTAGAATCTCTCTGTTACAAAATCCCAACTCAAGCTAGAGTCATGGTTTATGTCAAACTCCATTTGCTATGAATATTATATTCTCTTTTAATTATAGTTCTTGATTAAAAAGATTTTCTCATCAGAAACTCTTTTTTCAATAAATCTATCTGTCCTGGCTAGGAACTTGAAACATCAAGAACAATTAAATGAACATAGGATTTTATCTCTATTTACTTAGAGGAACAGATTCCATCTTGATCAACACCTACATCCATATATAACTAGTAGGAGCCAACAGATGCCCATATACCCATACATAGTACAAGTATGAAAGCAGTATCAAACTCAAACTACCTATATACAAGATAACTGTGCTATCTCAGGTCTAAAGATTATATGCACTGATATGATTTATGACAAAACATTGACAAGAGTAAACTCCATGTGCTGGTTAAAAGTGTCACTGGTTCGGCCTACTTATCATTTATAAGTGCCTATCATGTTTGTTATATGGCATGAGACTCTCCATTCCATCTTATTTATATTTCATATAAATAACTTGGGAACAAATATGAATACAATCTTTTTGGATAAGTCATGTCCTTATTATGAAGTATCCTCGATTGTGAACCTATTTATGATACTTTGTGTTAGAAATATTATCACTCATATTCTTAACAACTTAAGAATAATATTTCTAACAAAATATCAATGGACCTTTTCTATTACACATAAATATATTATGTAAACGAAAAAGTGGAAATGCCTTTTATTAATAAAAATATGTACAAGATACATACTAAATGATATGCTCTAGGGCATACTACTAACAATTGGATAATGTGCAAAGTGAGACCTTAATAGTAATTAGAATGACCATAAAATCTTCCAAACAAATGATTAAGTTGGAAATGCTATAATTAAAGTAATTATAACATAAGCCCTCCATTGGGGCAATTATTTTAAGAAATTTTAAATAGTTGCATAAGATGCAATTAATTTAAGAGATTTTCTTAAGAATAATTATTAAGCATGAGATGTTGTAAATATGTAAATAGTTTGGTGGCCAATATTGGATGTACCTGAGATTTTGAGCATTAGGGGCTAGGTAGAGGATTGAACCTCACATGAGATGTGAAGAGCAAGGAGTTGCTCACTTATAGTTTATTGTAATTCCAATAATGGATGTACCTGAGGATGATTAATAAAATTATAAAAATTCAATCCCCCACTAGAAATCCATCCAACTAGGATTTCCGTTTTCTACTTTGGAAGTGTAGGATTCGCTAAGTTAGTAGGAGGACCAATTTGATTAAAAGACCATAATCATTTTGGTTAATTACATGATACATTTACTAATTAATCTGGTTATTTTCTATAGTTAATTTTCTGATAAAAATGAGCACAGAACAACCACCACCATCCAATATCCTTGCAAGCATACTTGATCGCAATAGGTTGACAGGACCTAATTTGTCTGATTGGCTAAGAAATTTGAAACTTGTCCTGAACCTTGAACATATAGGATATGTTCTAGATTCAAATGTTCCTGGTCCCTTACCTCCAGAGGCCACACAAGAGGAACATGAAACTTTGGATAAGTGGAAGGAGCATGATATGAGAGCTAAGTGTTACATGCTTGCTTCCATGAGTAATGAGTTACAAAAGCAGCATGAGAACATGTTGAGTGCGAGTGAGATCCTCTTTCACCTACAAGAGTTGTATGATGAGCACGGTAGGAATGCTAGGTATGAGATATCTAGACAGCTATTCTGTATGAGGATGTCTGAGGGACAGAATGTTGGGGATCATGTCCACAAGATGATTCGGCTAATTGAGCAGTTTGAACATCTTGACTTCAACATAGATTTCCAACTACAGATGGATTTAATCCTTCAGTCCCTTCTTGAGTCTTTTGGGAATTTTGTGACAAATTTCCATATGACTCAACAGGAATGCACCTTAGCTGGTTTACTCAACACGCTGGTTATTGCCCAAAAGAATATGCTCGGTAATAAAGGAAAAGAGGTAGCTTTGATTATATCTTCTTCTGCTGAAAGTCCAATAAGAAGAAGGGCAATAAGAAAAAGAAACCTCAGATTTCTAGTCCTTCAAAGAAAATAGCTAAATAGAAAACGAAGATTAAAGCTGATGGAGGCAAAGGAAAGTGTTTCCACTGCCAAAAGGATGGGCACTGGAAAAGGAACTGCCCAGAGTATCTTGCTTCTCTGAAGGACAAGAACGATACACCTTCGGAAACCCTTGCCACATGTCACCCTTTGATTAGCTCTAGGTTTAAGTGACCCAATCACATTGTGCCAAGTGTCAAACCTATATTTAATCTTGATTTTAATCATCTTACATGATTAAAAAACATTTGGCAAGCTTATGTGTAATCCCATGTCTCACCATCTCATGGTGCCACGTGTCACACTATGAAATGACCAAAATGCCCCTGTGTCTTAATTTTGAGTTCTTAACCCAAAATAATTATTTTTCTTCTTCTAATTTATATCAAATATAAATTAATTAATTAATCTCTATAAAATAATTTCTCATTAATTAAATTCATATTTAAACACTTTAAATATAAATTTAACTTATACTATACATCCAATAATCTAGATTTGGTTTCAAGTCATGCTAGGGACTTTGCAATTTAATTGCAAACCAAACCTATTTAATTAATCAATTAAACTCTTTAATTAATTAATTAAATCATATTTAAATAGGTGATAACTTGTGTATGTGTGTGACTTACTAGGCTCATCACTAATTGGCAATGAGACATGATATCAACTCTTAATATCATCAGAACTCTTTCTTACTATAAATGATTTTTCTAAATCATTTTATGAACCTCATAGACCATGGTTAACACCTAGCATAGCATGCCATGGCCACCCAAATAGTAATAAGGTTTACCTTAAATGAACCTATAATCATATGTTACCATGCACTAGAATCTCTCTGTTACAAAATCCCAACTCAAGCTGGAGTCATAGTTTATGTCAAACTCCATTTTCTATGAATATTATGTTCTCTTCTAATTCCAGTTCTTGATTAAAAAGATTTTCTCATAAGAAACTCTTTTTTGAATAAATCTATCTGTCCTGGCTAGGAACTTGAAACATCAAGAACTATTAAATGAACTTAGAATTTTATCTCTATTTACTTAGAGGAACAGATTCCATCTTGATCAACACCTACCTCCATATATAACTAGTAGGAGCCAACAGATGCCCATATACTCATACATAGTATAAGTATGAAAGCGGTATCAAACTCAAACTACCTATATATAAGATAACTGTGCTATCTCATGTCTAAAGATTATATGCACTGATATGATTTATGACAAAACATTGACAAGAGTAAACTCCATGTGCTTGTCATAAGTGTCACTGGTTCGGCCTACTTACCATTTATAAGTGCCTATCCTGTTTGTTATATGGCATGAGACTCACCATTCCATCTTATTTATATCTCATATAAATAACTTGGAAACAAATATGAATACAATATTTCTGGATAAGTAATGTCCTTATTATGAAGTATCCTCGATTGTGAACCTATTTATGATACTTTGTGCTAGAAATATTGTCACTCATATTCTTAACAACTTAAGAATAATATTTCTAACAAAATATCAATGGATCTTTTCTATTACACATAAATATATTATGTAAACGGAAAAGTGGAAGTGCCTTTTATTAATAAAAATATGTACAAGATACATACTAAATGATATGCTCTAGGGCATACTACTAACACTGTCTACCTGCGACAACAATGAAAAAGCTATCGCTGAGCCAATGTCTCAGTGGTGCACAACATTAAGAAAATACAATTTAAAACTATAAACCATAAATTATGTGAACTATGGATACTTAAAATCATAGTTAAATTCAAAAAATAGTGAATGTCATAAAGAATTAAACTCCATTTGAAAATATCACAATAAATATCAATAAATCACACAGACAGCTTAATCATGAGTCCAAAGTCCAATTCGTCCCAAAAGCCGATGGTTAGTGAGGAATAACATAGCTAGCTAGCAATTATATAAGTACTCATCCTATTCGTCCTCAACTGACACACACCTCAACACTTCAGTCAGAGAGGGAATTCAAAGCCAATTCGTCCCACTAGACAAGCTAGCGAGGAATTCAATCAAATATACATGATAGCTATGGTTTCAAACCATTTGTAATATTTTTCAAGCAATAAGTATCCATCAAATTTTCATTCAAACAATTTTCCACAATTTAAAACAATAACATACAAATTGTCATAATTTATTTCAATTGAAAATTCAAAAGAAATAACTGTTGTGCACAAACCTCTAAGAGTAACCTCTTGCCCTGACTTAGTGTTTCCTTCCCCTTCCCTGAGTCTTTGCTAACTGAAACACATAATTTAAAAGTGTTTTAGTACTCATTTAAACTGTCTCTAATAATAAGGTTCAATAATTAATTTATTTAATACTATTACTTTCCTTAGTCAACCTATAATGTTGACCCTTAATGCACTTTAGGGGAATAAGTTTTAATGTTACCAAATTCATTTTCAAGTGTATTACATTTTATTGCAATTTATCGGATTTTGGTATGCTGTTTTAACCTAGCCAGATGACCTAGTTCCCTCAGTTTTCAGTTTCTGGTCCGACTTACAAACTTGTAGGTCTATGTCTTAGTGAACTTTTGCCACAAATTTTAGGTCATTTGGAGTTTACTAGACCAAGTTATGGTCATTTTACTATTGTTGGTCAGATTGCACTAAAATGGCAAACTTAGGTCATTTTTAGGTCATTTCTGGTTCTGGCAGTTTTTATACCCGAATTTGTGGAAGCATTTTGACTTACTTATGGTCATTTATGGGTTTTGGTGTCTTCATAAGAGTTTTAGCTCTATGTCTGGTAAAAATTTCAGGTCATTTGGACCTGTTTTGAGTGAGTTATGGCCAAAACACTAACTGCTGTCCAAATGGTCAATTTTCAGGTTTTCAAGTCACTAATCTAGATTTGGTCAATTCTCATGTCACTTTTTGGACAGAATTTGGGTAGGCTTTCTTCATGAAAGTTGGCACATTTTGTGCCTAGTTTCACCTCCAATTAGCCTCATACCAAATGGAGTGACACACTTTGGGTTATAGGCTCATTTGCACACTGCCCTCTACATGCCTCTCAAACACCAAATCAAACACATATTTAGCAACTACATCTTCACTTCTCCAAACCATTCTGCATTTGGCACTAACCATAACCATTTATTTCTTTACATTATAGGTCAACTTGGACAGAATATAACAACTTCACAATACACCAAATGCACTCATAATTCACAAAGTCTAAACCCAACAATATATACACATAAACACTTCTAAATATTACACATACTTCCATCATCAAATTACATGCCTTATCACTACTATTCCAAATACATATGCTGCCATTTTTTTTGTACAATACTTCAAAAACATTTCATGAACTTAAACATTACCAATTTTCATTATGAGGCTGCCCAAGTAACACATGAAGGAACAAAAGCGTAAAAAACACAAGTTTATACCATTGAATTCAAAAATTTTCACCTAGGGTCACATGTATCATGCAAGATTTATTTTTTATCTATTTGATTTCAATGATAAACAACATACTAAAACTCTTTTAATATGTTTTTGGATCTGTATTTGCCATTTAAGATTTTAAAATTAATCAGATTAATTTTAGAACCCTAGATCAAATCAAGAACCATTACACTAACCTCTTGATGCACTGCAGCGTGTCTACGCCTTTGAGATTTGTCTTCAGGACACCAAATGTCACACCCTACCCCTTTGTAAGGCATAACATGATCCCATAGTATACCTAATGAATTACCAACTTCGTCTACTGATAACCCATTAAATACACTACAAGGGATTTTAAAACTTTTCTTACTTCTTTTAAAGTGGTAAGCACTATTTACAGGTGTTAAAAACCCTTTTGAACTGAAGTTATAGAAATAACACATTTAAATTATTTAGAATTTCTATAAAAATTTTGGCAGAGTGCCATTTGTATTTTGGATAAAACAGTTCTTCAGAAAACCTGTAAAAATCACTTCAATAAATTTTCAAATCTCAACTCTAACATATTTCTCAACACAACATATTTCTCAACTCAAATCCACAGTGATTTTTCAAAGACTGAGATACAAGAAATATAATACAATTTTTACAAGTCAAAATAACTCATAATTTACTTTACAACTTCAATGTACAATTTTAATTTACAACTGCTCAAAACCAAAAACAATATATACATACAGTGTATATACATTATAATACAAAATGCAAAATGTGGTATACACATTATACCCGATAATCTCTCGCTGGATGTACTTGCAGCCTAGTCTGCTGCCCTGTCCGTCTGTCTACTTGTGACAGCAATGAAAAGCTATCGCTGAGACAATGTCTCAGTGGTGCACAACATTAACCAAATACAACCTTAAAATCACTGTTCATAAATCATATAAATAATAGATACGTAAAACCATAGTTAAATTCAAGAAAATGAATGTCATAACGAATTTAACATAATATCACAATAAATCTCAGTAATCAAAACGTAGTTAAATTCAAAAGACAGTGAATGTCAATAAGAATTTAAACTCCATTTCACAAATTATCAAAGCTCATAATAACACAATTTAGTCAAATAATTTACGGATACAGTGTTGCCAATTCATACACAACTTAAGCCATGACACAAAATTTCCGATCAATGCCGCATTGTACACCACGACAAAGCAATCACAACCCCACTAATCGAAATCAATGAGGAAGGGAGCTAGCTATATAATGAGTACTCATCCGATCACCTCAACTGGTAAACCAGAGAGGGAGAAAAATAAACGATCACGACTCCATAAATGAAGAAGGAAAATAAACGATCACAACCCCATAAATGGAGAAGGAATGATATGATACTGTCATGCTGCTCTGCATTCCTCGAGTATATCAAAATGTCATCAATAAACACCACCACAAATTGGTCGAGATATGGTCTGAAGATAGTGTTCATCAGATCCATAAAAGCAGCTGGAGCATTTGTTAACCTGAATGGCATTACTAGAAACTCATAGTGGCCATACCGAGTTCTGAAAGCAGTTTTTGGAATACTCTGCTCTTGCACCTTCAACTGATAATAACCAGATCGCAGATTAATTTTGGAGAATATAGCTGCACCCTTCAATTGGTCAAACAGATCATCAATGCGAGGTAATGGATATCTGTTCTTTATTGTCACCTTATTCAACTGCCGGTAGTCAATACACAAGCGAAGAGTGCCATCTTTCTTCTTAACAAATAATACTGGCGCTCCCCAAGGTGACACACTAGGGCGGATAAAGTCCTTTTCAAGTAGTTCTTGCAACTGTATCTTCAACTCCTTCAACTCTACTGGTGCCATTCTGTATGGTGTTATGGAGATTGGATCCACACCAGGCATAACATTAATTTCAAACTGCACTTCTCTTTCCGGAGGTAATCCTGGCAATTCATCAGGAAACACATCTGGAAAGTCATATACTGTAGGGATGTCCTTCAATGCTGGACTCCCCACTTGGGTGTCTACCACATGTGCCAAGTATGCTTCACACCCCTTTCTGATCATTTTTCTAGCTAATGCAGCTGAAATGATGTTTGATGGCAATAACTACCTCTCCCCATGTATTACCACAACGCTGTACTAAGGGAGACCAAAAGTGACTGTCTTCAGCCTACAGTTAATCATGGCATGATGCCTAGCTAACCAATCCATGCCCAAGATGATATCATAATCTCTGAAGGGCATTTCAATGAAATCAGACAGAAAAGTGTGTCCTTGGATCACCAAAGGACAATCTCTATACAGTCTATTAACCCTGACCTCCTGTCCTAGCAGACTTGTTACTAGCACCTCAAAGTCCATTTTTGTACATGGAACAGCAATGCAATCAATGATGCTAGCACTCATATAAGAATGGGTAGAACCCGAATCAAATAACACAAACACATCTTGATTAAAAGTTAAGAAGGTACCAGCCACAACATCAGATGTCTCGGCCTCTTCTCTCTGTCTCATTTCATAGATTCTGACTGGAGCACTGTCTTGCTCTAAATGTTTCACTGTGCCTTGGCTGTCTGCTGGGCTACCTCTACCCCTGCCTCTACCTCTGCTGGGTGGTTGTGAACTTTTGGTGACAGAGCTCTGAACTGACCCTTTTGCAGTAGTAGGAGGTTGTCCAACTCTGCGACTACTGGTGCAGTCCTTGGCAAAGTGTCCTGTGCCTCCACAGTTATAACAGGCTCCAATAGCCTTATAGCATATCCCACCATGATATCTTCCATAAGTTTCACATTGGCGGGAAGGGTAGGAACCTCTGGTACTCTGCTGACCAGATAGAGGAGGTTTCTGTACTAAATATCTTCCCCTACCCGACTTCTTGCCACCTCTGCCATGTCACCCATGATTCTTCCTCTTTCCAATAGGACCACTGGAACTCTGTTCTACTGATTTTCCCTATTTCTCTGTCTTCTCTGATTTCTTTTTCTCAGGAGCTGCTTTAGACTCAATTCTTTCCAACTCTAGGGCTTGAGAAACAAGTTCAGAGAAGTTAGTGTGTTTGAATCCAACAACTTGTAATCTGATACTGGGCTTCAAGCCGGTTTCAAACCTCTTGCATCTCTCCCTGCTGGTAGCAAGTAAACTTACTGCATAATGGCTCAGGTGGGAAAATTCCCTTTTATACTTAGCCACTGATCTGCTCCCCTGTTTCAGACTTAGGAATTCTTGTAGCTTCTGGTCTACATAAGCATTGGGGACATATTTCTGTCTGAATTCCCCGAGAAAGTCATTCCATGTTAGCACTGCAGGTTCTACCAGACTGTGGGGAATGGTTTTCCACCAGTCATAAGCATCCCCCTGTAGCAAAGATACTTAGTATTCAAATCTGAGCTCCTCTATGCAGTGCAATTTCTTGAATACCCTATCCATCCTCTCTAACCACTATTCAGCCTCTAGAGGATCTACTGTCCCCTTGAACTCTGTAGCCCCATACTTCATCAATTTGTCATACTGCCTAGTAGGAGATTGTGGTTGTACTACTGGCGTCTGTATTGGGACTTAAGTAGGCACATTACCAGCTATTTGTTGGAACATTGCAGCCATCTGCTGAGTGATCTGAGCAGGGAACTACAGTACTGTAGGGGCTGGTGCTGCTGAACCACTGACATTGTGTAGGCCTGGGGCATCCCCTTGCACCTCAGCCTCAATAGATTGATCGACTGAATGATCACCCTCTTCCATAGTCAATGCGAGGATTTTAGATCTCCTGAACAAATAACACAAGGAGATTTCCTCCCGTTAGTGCATATTTATAATGTAATGTACTGTATGTATCAAACAATGATATTGAGCAGTTGTACTATGAAGAAAGAATATTCCAATAACAGGTGAAAACAGAATTTAAAACCAGGCTCTGATACCACTAAAACATGTCACACCCTACCCCTCTGTAAGGCATAACATGATCCCGTAGTATACCTAATGAATTACCAACTTCGTCTACTGATAACCCATTAAATACACTACAAGGGATTTTAAAACTTTTCTTACTTCTTTTACAGTGGTGAGCACTATTTACAGGTGTTAAAAACCCTTTTGAACTGAAGTGATAGAACTAACACATTTAAATTATTTAGAATTTTTGTAAAAATTTTGGCAGGGTGCCATTTGTATTTTGGATAAAACAGTTCTTCAGAAAACCTGTAAAAAGCACTTCAATATATTTTCAAATCTCAACTCCAACATATTTCTCAACACAACATATTTCTCAACTCAAATCCACAGTGATTTTTCAAAGACTGAGATACAAGAAATATAATACAATTTTTACAAGTCAAAATAACTCATAATTTACTTTACAACTTCAATGTACAATTTTAATTTACAACTGCTCAAAACCAAAAACAATACATACATACAGTGTATATACATTATAATACAAAATGCAAAATGTGGTATACTCATTATACCCGATAATCTCTCCCTGGATGTACTAGCAGCCTAGTCTGCTGGCCTGTCCGTCTGTCTACCTGTGACAGCAATGAAAAGCTATCGCTGAGACAATGTCTCAGTGGTACACAACATTAACCAAATACAACCTTAAAATCACAATTCATAAATCATATAAATAATAGATACGTAAAACCATAGTTAAATTCAAGACAATGAATGTCATAACGAATTTAACACAACATCACAATAAATCTCAGTAATCAAAACGTAGTTAAATTCAAAAGACAGTGAATGTCGATAAGAATTTAAACTCCATTTCACAAATTATCAAAGCTCATAATAACACAATTTAGTCAAATAATTTACGAACACAGTGTTGCCAATTCATACACAACTTAAGCCATGACACAAAATTTCCGATTAATGCCGCGTTGTACACCACGACAAAGCAATCACAACCCCACTAATCGAAATCAATGAGGAAGGGAGCTAGCTATATAATGAGTACTCATCCGATCACCTCAACTGGTAAACCAGAGAGGGAGAAAAATAAACGATCATGACTCCATAAATGAAGAAGGAAAATAAACGATCACAACCCCATAAATGGAGGAGTGATATGATACTACCATGCTAAGTGTGAACACAAAATCAACTCCAAACATTTTATTCCAATGATTCGTGAGAATCCAATAAATTTCTAAAGTCATAAATTCATTCACAAAATGGCAACACAATTCATAATTAACTTCAAAATTTCACAAATCAAACTAAATCAATTTTTCCACAGTTTCAAACTATTTACAATGCTTTTCAAGTAATAAGTATCCATTCAAACACATTTCCATAATTGAAAACAATAATATTCAAATAGTCATAATTTATTTCAATTGAAAAATTCAAAAGAAATAACTGTTGTACACAAACCTCTGATAACTGTCTCCTGGCCTTGACTCAGTGTTTCCTTCCCTTTCCCTGAGTCTTTGCTAACTGAGAAACACAATTTGAAGTGTTTCAGTACTTAATTAAACTGTCTCTAACGATAATGTTTGATAAGTAATTCACTAAATGCTAGTATTTGCTTAATCAACATAATATGTCGACCCTCAGTGCATTCTAGGTAATTTAGGTTTTAATGTTACTAACATGTCACATTCGATAATCTTTTAGGGTTGGTACATGTTACCAAGTTTATTTTCGTGTATACTGCATTTTCTTGCAATTTGTTGGATTCCGAGATACTAGTTTGACCTAGCCGGACTACCTAGTTCCCTCAGTTTTCGGGTTTTGGTCAAAACTACAAACTTGTAGATCTATATCTTATGGAACGCGGGGCAAAATTTCAGGTCATTCTGAGTTATGTAGACCAAGTTATGGTCATTTTACTATTGGTGGTCAAATTGCACAAAAATTGGTCATTTTAGGTTGGGCCAGTTTTTGGACCTGAACTTGTGCAAGCTGTTTGACTTGCTTATGGTCATTTCTGGGTTTTGGTATCTTCATAAGACTTGTAGATATGGGTCTTAGCTATTCATGGTCAAACTTTCAGGTTAATTAGACATGTTTTGAGTGAGTTATGGGCTAAATACTAACTGCTGCCCAAATGGTCAATTTTCAGGCCTCAATTGCACTTAATCCAGATTTGATCATTTTTCAAGCTACCTTGCAAGCAGAATTTTGGCAAGCTTCCTTTATGAAAGTTGGCACATTTTGTGCCTAGTTTCACCTTCAATTGGTCTCATACCAATTGGAGCCACACACTTAATTGTATTTCTTTCATACACATCAAGGATCACTCCTAACACTTACCAAACTCAATATTCAAGTCAATTCTGGTTGTATCATGACCTAAACATAATTCACAACACATTATAGGTCATTTTTGGCAGCTTACAATTACATTCAACATACACCATAAAGTGCAGAATTTATA
This sequence comes from Hevea brasiliensis, assembly GCF_030052815.1. Classification (NCBI taxonomy): domain Eukaryota; kingdom Viridiplantae; phylum Streptophyta; class Magnoliopsida; order Malpighiales; family Euphorbiaceae; genus Hevea; species Hevea brasiliensis. The sequence goes on along the minus strand of NC_079503.1, from coordinate 38,608,987 downwards.
AACTCATTTACAATAATTTAAGCATCTAACCATAACACTTTTACATGTCCAACTTCACACCATCATACATACACTCAAACTGCCATAACCACTATTACAATTCCACATTATTATTCCATAAACCAAGCATGAATTCTAGCATTCTTCAAGAATTAACAAACTAAAGCTTCAAATTTTAATTTACATTTACATATACTAAGTATATATCACCCAAACAATTTCCTACACAATATACATTTAATCAATTATTTAATTCACCATTTACAAGCAAAAATAAACTGTCTTTAAAGTGTTTCCATGGCTGCCAAAATTACACTTCCCCATTCAACATCAAACCTCAAAAATCTCTCTATAAATCAAACACCCATAACATCCTTACAAACTTTAATTAAACAATAATAAAAAACACAAACTTACCACTTTGGAAATTCTTCAAAACTCCATAAAAACTTTCCTTTCTTGTTGCCTATCTACTGCCCATGGTGTGAGGATCAAAATTAATGAAGACAAGTAACCAAAATCTAGCTTGAAAATGGGTGTAATGAACCATGCATTTGGGTGGCCATGGGAGAACCTTGGAACTTCTTCATTTCGGCAATGGTGAGGAATGAAGGTTGAAGATGAAGTGTGAGTGGGAATAATCTGCCCACTTATGATTAAATTTAATCCATAGTGCTCCACTCACCAATTATAAACTATATTATATGTTTTAATTGATAATTACTCCATTTACCCTCCATTTTTGCTATTTACATTAGGTACCCCTAAATTAATTTTTCATTATATTTTCCAAGTGTAATATTATTTATTTTTAATGGACATTTAGGTCAAAAGACAACTTGGGGTGTCAATTGACCACAATGCCCCTGTTCGGGTTGCATTCCCAATTTTTTCAGTAACACCGGATTTTATCCGTTTTTCGATTTCTCACTTTTCCTTGTACTAATTAATTAATTTTCTTTGATATTCCTAATGGCATTTATACTTCAATAGGGGTCTATTTAAGTCCTAAAAATATTTTCCAGGGTTCCCTGTGGTCCAGGGCTAGTCAACGGTCCACGCCGTGACTTCCTGGTGCGGTCACCCTCGCTAGGGTTCTCGGCTCGCTTAACTTGGTTACATTTCTTTGCTATTATTTTTCCTTTGTTTTTCTTGTATTTTCTTTTCTTTTATTTCATTATTTTATGTCTCCTCACTCATATCGAAGTGTAGTTCTAGGCATCCTAGCTGTCCGGACAATACGGGTCACTGGAACAGTAGAACGCACTACCGAACTTAGGGGTGTTACACCAAATGTTGTCCCTTTAGCTTGTCCACACCAAGAACACCTATGGCAGCCCTTGAACAGCTTCTAAAGCTTCTTCTATTAATTAGAAATTCAAGTTCTGCCTTTTAAGAGATTAGAGATGTAAACAGGACACTAGAAACAATTTATAGTATTCTTAATTCAAAAGATTGATGGCTAATCTCTTTGAATTGATGAGAAATGAAGAAGAATAGATGGAGAGCCTCAAAATGGCATGACAAAGGAGAGGAGTGGCTATTGGTTGTTTTTCTTTTTCATAACAACACTTATATAGCTAGGTTAACACATTAAACCCTTGCCACATGTCACCCTTTGATTAGCTCTAGGTTTAAATGACCCAATCACATTGTGCCAAGTGTCAAACCTATATTTAATCTTGATTTTAATCATCTTACATGATTAAAAAACATTTGGCAAGCTTATATGTCATGGCGCCACGTGTCACACTGTGAAATGACCAAAATACCCCTATGTCTTAATTTTGAGTTCTTAACCCAAAATAATTATTTTTCTTCTTCTAATTTATATCAAATTTAAATTAATTAATTAATCTCTATAAATTAATTTCTCATTAATTAAATTCATATTTAAACACTTTAAATATAAATTTAACTTATAATATACATCCAATAATCTAGATTTGGTTTCAAGTCATGCTAGGGACTTTACAATTTAATTGCTGTAACACCCTCCCGGTAGCAACTCCGTACATTCTACTGTTCCGGTGACCGGTGTCGGTCCGGACAGCTAGAACGTCCGTAAAAATATTTAAACTAAAGTGAGGAACCATAATTAACTCAAATATTAATAAGAAAAATTTAGGAAAAATTTTAGAAATAAAATACAACCAAGTCAAACGAGTCGGTGCCCAAGCGATGGGTAACCGGAGGGAAGTTGCGGTTCTCGCAACGAGGAGCCCTAGACCCGGGGGAAAAATTATAAAAATAATTTTTGGGACTCCAGAGAGGGGTCATTGAGGTTCCTATGGCATTAGAATGCCAAGAAAATATTTAGAAAATTTTTTCAATCGGTACAGACAATTTTGACCTGTTAAGCCAAACGGAGGGCATTTTGGTCATTTCGCCTTCAGAGACGATTTTTGGCCAACTTGTCCAGTTAAGTAAATAATTATTATGATCTAAAATATGAATAAATATTACTAAAAATTAATGTGAAAATGAGTAGAGAAAAGAAGAAAAGAAAATGAAAGAAAAACCTAAATATGACATCACATGATGTCATTTGGAGGGCTTCCACCAATCACAACCTAATAAGCCAAATTAAAAAGAGAAAAAATGACAAATGAAGACACAAAATTTCTGGTTCTTCTTCTTCATTTGGACGTGAATCTCTGCCTCTCCCTCCACCATTTTATCAAGCTTTGAACTTGATTTTCTCTTCATCCACTCACTAAAACCCATAAGTCTCTTCATCAAAAATTAATCCCACACCTAGACAAAGCTTTTGGCAGCTAGAAAAGGAAGGAAAGTGAAGTTTTAGCTTGAAGAAATCTGCCCTACAAGAGGTTAAAGTGAGGTTAGTGCTATCCTTTCACTCTCACTCCTTTAATCCTTGTTAAAGCATCATTTTAAGTTAAGAAATTGTAAGAGTTTGAAGTAAATTATATGTGTTAGGGCATCTTTAATTTTTGGCAGCCCTAAGGAAGGATGAGGTTGATTGTTTTAATGAATTTAGAATGGATAGAAATGATGTTTAAGGTATGAATATGCATGGATGTTGAATTAGTGTGCTAATTGAGGTTTATGGGTAATTTAAATTGGACATTAGGGTTTTGAGAAGTGAAACTTGGATTTAGCTTATGGAATTGTGAAAGAACATTATAAGGGTCAATTAGTGACCATTTTAGGTATGTTGACCATGAATTGGACTGAAAAATAGTATAGCCAAGTGAATGTGTAGGCTGCCTTGTTAGTGCAGCAGAGGGACTGAAAATTCAGTCCACTTGCACAGCCATAACTTTGGTTGTGTAGGTCCAATTGGTGTTTGGCCAATTGGAAATGAAACTAGGCTTATAATGGCACATTTTTGCTGAAGAAACCATGCCCAAAAGACCAAAGCAAGAGGACCAAAACTTGGCCCCAATCCGGACACCCTGCAACAGCCCCTGCAAAATTGACCAAATGAACAGTAACTGTTCATTTGGCCATAACTCACTGTAGATTTGGTCAATTGACCTTAAATTTTTACAGCAACAAGTTAAGACATAGAAAAACAACTTTCATGAAGAAACCTACCCCAAATTATGACCAGAACCTAACCCAAATGACAGTCACAGTTACTGTTCAAACCTGCAACTCTGCAGATTTTCATTTGAGCAGTAATGTTTGGATGGCTGTAACTCTCTCTAGAAAACTCGGATTTTGGCGATTCTTGAACCGATGAAAACCTAAGGCATAGTAAAACATTTCATATGAAGAAAGTTAGGCCAAATTATGAACTTAGCTTGATCAAATTACTGACCAAAATTGGACCAAAATCTGCCAAAACCCAAAAGTGCAGCATGAACAGTGCACGTGAACAGTAAACTTATTTTGGCCATAACTTGAGCTACAAAACTCCAAATGGAGTGATTCAAAAAAAGAAATTCAACTAGACAAAATAAGGAACATTTTCTATGAAGGAAGTTTTGTCAAATTCCAACAGTAAATAGACCAATGAAACAGTGCAACTTTGGAGCACCAAAACCGAAAATTGGCAATTTTGCCAAAATGACCTAAGCTTTGAGAAAGTGACCAAAACCAACAAGTTTTAAATGAAAAATGTAGTATGTTTGAAGTGCCAAAGTCAATGTACATATTTTCTATGCAAAAGTCAACATTTTAGTTGACTAATGAAGTGAATAGTGACATCAAAACTTGAAATAAGCTTGGAAATGGATTTGGTAATTGATTCTAACAAGTTTTAAATGCAAAATGTGGCATATTGGGAATGCCAAAACCCATGTACCTATTTTCTATCAAAAAGTCAACATTTTTGTTGACCAATGAGGTGAATAGTGACACCAAAACTTGAAGAATTCAAAAGTATCCAATAAGCTTGGAAATGGTATTGGCAACCAATACCAACAAATTTGAAATGCAAAATATGGCATCTTTGAGAACTTAGATTCAATAAATTTATTATGTATTAAAAAGTCAACAATTTGAGTGAATAGTAATATGAATAGTAATACAAAGACACAAAGTACAATAACTAGATTGGTAGAATAAATTAAGGTATGAAAATTTAGAAATGCATCTAGGGAACTTTAAATTGCAATTGACAATTAGTACTAGCGAAGGTAAAACTCAAAATGTGGGATCTTGGTGTAATTAGAATTAATATATCCATTAAGTATAAAAAGGTCAACATTTTGGTTGACTAGTATGGTGAATAGTAATCAAAATGATTAGTGAATTAAGATGAAGACCTAAAACCAATTCTAAGCTTAAATGTTTAGAATTGTATGACAAATATGGACTATGCATCCTAGTCAAAATTGTTAAAAAAGAAATTTAGGCCATAAATTTGAAATCCATGAAATATTCATGGATTACTTGAAACATGAAAAATAAGTCACCTAATTGATGAGAATAGATAGTTAGGGCATATATGCCCATCACAAATGGAATTCATAAAATATTAGAAACTCAACTTGAAATATAAAATTTGTAATTACATAAGTAGATTCTTGAATGTATAAATGAGAAAGGAAAAATGTTTTGAATACAATGGTACATGTGAACCATTGTTTAGATTTGTGATCAACATGAATAACATAATGAATGGACAAATAAACAGTATTAATGTATGAATGAGACATTAGTTCTCATTATTGTAAAGAGGAGAAGTATTTTGAGTACAATGGTATAAAAGGATAATTGATGTTAATTGTGATAATATAAATGATCAAATGAATGTATGAATTATGATTGAAATTTATCATGAAATAATGAAGTCATAAAGCACAATATATTAATATTTTAAAGTATCAAATGCCCTAGTATACCTAACAAGATTGGTTTGGATAGTTTGGCATGCCAATAGGGTATTGTTTTAGCAGTACTGCGAAAGGCTTTATGCCTGTATTCATGGCTTTATGCCCGTATTCATGGCTTTTATGCCCGTATTCATGGCTTTTATGCCCGATTATGTGATATCATGGCTTTTTAGCCATACTGACTGCATACATGGTTGACGTTCTGCGTCCCATGGTATGACGGCCCGAGGCACCGCGGTGTCCAGTGCCAACGACCCGTTATCTAGTCCAGTCGTCTAGTATAGGTTACTTGGCGATCAATTAAAGTATTATTCAATTCAGGCAGCTAAGTTAAGTTAAGTATAATGAAAATCCAGTACAATTAAATTAAGTATTGAATGAATAAGCAAAAGAGATTAGCAAAAGAAACATAATAAAAATATAAATTCCAAAACCGTACAGACTTGAAATACAATACAGATAGAATAAATTATATACCTGCTAGTATTACTGAAAAGTTATAAACTAAGCATTTCCAAAGAGGAACAAACTAGTATATAAGATCGTTAATACAAGAAATACCATACCAAATTAAATTGATTCTTGAGTATCTGAATTATCATTTATTTCTTTCTTTACTTGTATATATTATTTCTGGTTATATTATTGCACCACTAAGCAGAAATGCTTAGCGCGATGGAATTGCTTCCTCGCGCAGGTACGGAAGGTAAAACCAGATGGTATCATTGAGATTTTTGGAGTCGGATCTGCAGTATCGTAAGAGTTCAAGATTGTCACCTCCTCAGCAATGCATGTAGATAGGGCTCATTTTATACATGTTATGTATATTGTTCATTCCTAGCACATTGTAAATTATTTGTATATCTTGTACAAAATAAACTCATGTAATTAACCTATGAATTATGAAAGCTATTCAAAGTAAGTATTTTAGTATGTGAATTGAATTTGAGTTATAATGAGATTATACTTGTGAATATTGAGATATTGAAAATCTAATGAGATTTCTGAGAAATCTGGATACTGTATTGAGATACATTATGTTTGAAAATTTTTGAGACTATTAAGCTTGAGAAATTGAGTATATATTGAAATTGTCTTTGGCAGGTTCAGAAGAACTGTTAGTCCAAATTACAGCCGACACTTTGTCGGATTATTGTTAAAATTTTTGAAATTTCCAACTTAGTTAGATTTTGATAAAAGTAAAAATAGCCTAAATCTTCAATAAAGTTTTTGAATAAATAAATCAAGGACTGTAATGAAATCAGATAAAATAGAGTGCTCCGGCACATTGAGTGGCATAACTTGCTCGGCTACACTGTAGTCGGGTAAGGGGTGTCACAATTGCAAACCAAACCTATTTAATTAATCAATTAAACACTTTAATTAATTAATTAAATCATATTTAAATAGGTGATAAATTGTGTATGTGTGTGACTTACTAGGCTCATCACTAATTGGCAATGAGACATGACATCAACTCTTAATATCATCAGAACTCTTTCTTACCATAAATGATTTCTCTAAATCATTTTATGAACCTCATAGACCATGGTTAACACCTAGCATAGCATGCCATGGCCACCCAAATAGTAATAAGGTTTACCTTAAATGAACCTATAATCATATGTTACCATGCACTAGAATCTCTCTGTTATAAAATCCCAACTCAAGCTGGAGTCATGGTTTATGTCAAACCCCATTTTCTATGAATATTATGTTCTCTTTTAATTCCAGTTCTTGATTAAAAAGATTTTCTCATCAGAAACTCTTTTCTAAATAAATCTATCTGTCCTGGCCAGGAACTTGAAACATCAAGAACTATTAAATAAACATAGAATTTTATCTCTAGTTACTTAGAGGAACAGATTCCATCTTGATCAACACCTACTTCCATATATAACTAGTAGGAGCCAATAGATGCCCATATACTCATACATAGTATAAGTATGAAAGCAGTATCAAACTCAAACAACCCATATACAAGATAACTGTGCTATCTCAGGTCTAAAGATTATATGCACTAATATGATTTATGACAAGACATTGACAAGAGTAAACTACATGTGCTTGTCATAAGTGTCACTGGTTCGGCCTACTTATCATTTATAAGTGCCTATCATGTTTGTTATATGGCATGAGACTCACCATTCCATCTTATTTATATCTTATATAAATAACTTGGGAACAAATGTGAATACAATCTTTCTGGATAAGTCATGTCCTTATTATGAAGTATCCTCGATTGTGAACCTATTTATGACACTTTGTGCTAGAAATATTGTCACTCATATTCTTAACAACTTAAGAATAATATTTCTAGCAAAATATCAATGGACCTTTTCTATTACACATAAATATGTAAACGGAAAAGTGGAAATGCCTTTTATTAATAAAAATATGTACAAGATACATACTAAATGATATGCTCTAGGGCATACTACTAACAATCTCCCACTAGCACTAGAGCCATTCATTACAATATCTTAGACCTATCTTCTCAAGATGTTGGTCTAACTGAGTCTATGACATAGGCTTAGTGAATGGATCAGCTGGATTTTCAGCTGATGCTATTTTCTGCATGGCTACATCGCCTTGCCCAACTATTTCTCTGATAATGTGGTAGCGCCTTTCTATGTGTTTGGATTTCTGGTGAGACCTTGGTTCCTTAGCCTGTATGACTGCTCCATTGTTGTCACAGTGCAGTGGAACTGTTGACTCAATAGAAGGAACTACTATAAGTTCTGTCACGAACTTCTTTATCCAAACAACTTCCTTTGCAGCATCTGATGCAACAATATACTCAGCCTCTGTAGTGGAATCTGCAGTCATGCTCTGTTTGGAACTCTTCCAACTAACAACACCTTCATTACAAATGAACACATATCCAGAGGTAGACTTTCTATCATCAATATCTGATTGGAAATCAGAATCAGTATAACCATCCAATTGCAAGTCTCCACCTCCATAAATCAAGAATAAATCCTTAGTTCTTCTCAAGTACTTAAGGATATTCTTGACAGCTATCCAATGTTCTAAACCTGGATTGGATTGATACCTGCTAGTCAAACTAACAGCATATGCAATATCCGGCCTAGTACACAACATTGCATACATTAAACTTCCAATAGCCGAAGCATATGGAATCCTGGCCATCTTATCTCTTTCTTTAGGTGTCTTTGGAGACATCTCTTTAGAAAGGTGGATACCATATCTCACTGGTAATAATCCTCTCTTGGAATCAAGCATGTTAAACCTCTTTAACACCTTTTCCAAGTATAGACTTTGGGATAAACCAATTATTCTTTTCGCTCTATCTCTATATATGCGAATCCCAAGAATATAGGTTGCCCCCCCTAAGTCTTTCATGGAGAATGTATTTGACAACCATACCTTTATAGTTGTTAACATACATGTGTCATTACCCATCAACAGTATGTCATCCACATAAAAGACAAGGAAAGTGATAGCACTGTCACTAACTTTCTTATATACACAAGGCTCATCCTCATTTTTGATAAAACCAAAGGATTTAATGGCTTCATCAAAATGGATGTTCCAACTCCTCGAATGTAACACCCCTCACCCGACTACAGTGTAGCCGAGCAAGGCATGCTACAATCGGTGCCGGAGCACCCTAACTTAGCTTACCTTATTTCTTTTTAAATAATTTTGAATTCATTTAATTTAATATCAATTATTTTTCAATGGGGAAACCAGTGGAGTTTCCCCTATTTTATTATCGTTTGGCGTATTTCAATATTCACCTGTTTGAAATTCAACAATATTTCTAAAATAAAATCTTATCCATGCTAATCATAATTATCTCATCAATCATTCTCATAATTTTCTCATATTTCAAATCTCATCCATACATTTCAATTTCATAATCATTTCCACACTCATATCATCATTTGAAAAATCATTATGTAATTCAAATCTATACTCATTTGTACAAATTCATTCATGCTCCATTCTTATAGCAAAATTCTCAAATTTGCATTAATTTACATCATTTGCAATAATTAAATAGATCCTTAATTTACATGATATACAAATTAGTTACAATTTGCTAATTTACATTACAATATAAGAAATAAATAACATACACAAAATACATGATATGCTTAATGTGAGCCCTATCTACATGCATTGCTGAGGAGGTGACAACCTTGAATACTTCAGATACTTCTGCAGATCAAAACTCCCAAAATCCCCAGTCAAACGTCCCTTGGGTTCTAACTTCAGTACCTGCGCGAAGGAAATAATTCCATCGCGCTAAGCATTGCTGCTTAGTGGTGCAATAATATAACAAGGAAATAATATACAAATAAAGATAGAAATAAAACATAATTCAAATGATTAAGATTTATTTATACTTTACATGCGGTTTCTAAAATTTAATATGGTTTATCCTAATTTATTCTTTTTCTGAAAGTGTTTATTTCGCCAATGTACAGTAATAATGTACAAAGAAAAATGATTTAAAAATAATAAATATATGCTTATATTATCATGTAAGTCACATTTGCAATATTTTTGTGTGTTATAATTTTCTTATTTATCTTTTAGCATTTTCTCAATACTTTCTAGGTTGTCTCGGATTATTTCATAATAAGCAAATTTTGATATCGGTCCAGTTCATTTCGATTCTTTTTAATAAATAACTATTATAATTTATTTTAGGTCATCTTACTCATTTCTTTTATTTAATATCTAATATTTTTAAATGCTAATATTCTTAACTTATTTCAATAAATTTCACTGCCCAAGTAACCTATGACAGGCTGACTAAACTGGATAACGGGTCGTTGGCACTGGACACAGCGGTGCCTCGGGCCGTCATACCATGGGACGCAGAACGTCAACCACGTATGCAGTCAGTATGGCTAAAAAGGCCATGATAACACAAATGGGCATAAAAGCCATAAATGTTGGCATAAAGCCATGAATACAGGCATAAAGCCATGAATACGGGCACAAAGCCATAAATACAGGCATAAAGCCTTTCGCAGTACTGCTAAAACAATACCCTATTGGCATGCCAAACTATCCAATCTGACACACATGTCTAGGCAATACATGGGCACATAATATCATTAAATATTAATATATTGTATTTTATGACTTCATTATTTCATGATAAATTTCAATTATAATTCATACATACATTTGATCATTTATATGATCACAATTCACATCAATTATCCTTTCATACCATTGTACTCAAAATACTTCTCCTCTCTACAATAATGAGAACTAATGTCTCATTCATACATTAATATGGTTCATTTATTCATTCATTATGTTATTCATATTAATCACAATTCTAAACAATGGTTCACATATACCATTGTATTCAAAACATTTTCCCTTTTCTCATTTATACATTCAAGAATCTACTTATGTAATTACAAATTTTATATTTCAAGTTGAGTTATTAATATTTTTTGAATTCCATTTGTGATGGGCATATAAGCCCTAACTATCTATTCACATCAATTAGGTGACTTATTTTCATGTTTCAAGTAATCCATAAACATTTCACGGATTTCAAATTTATGGCCTTAATTCCTTTTTAACAATTTTGACTAGGATGCATAGTCTACATTTGTCATACAATTCTAAGCATTTAAGCTTAGAATTGGTTCTAGGTTTTTATCTTAATTTACTAATCATTTTGATTACTATTCGCCTTACTAGTCAATCAAAATGTTGACTTTTTCATACTTAGTGGATATATTAATTCTAATTACACCAAGATTCCACATTTTGAGTTTTATATTTGCTAGTATTAATTGCCAATTGTAATTTAAAGTCCCCTAGATGCATTTCTAATTTCAAATTTTGAATTTTAAGTTTTGGTGTCACTATTCACCTCATTGGTCAACAAAAATGTTGACTTTTGGATAGAAAATAGGTATATTGGTTTTAGCACCCCCAATGTACCACATTTTACATTTAAAACTTATTGGAATTAACCACCAAATCCATTTCCAAACCTAAAACCAAGAGAGCAGAATTTTCAGTTTTTGTGACCCAACTTTACTATTCCATTGGGTCCTGTTGCAGTGGGAATTTGAGGAAATGGTAAAGATAAAAGTTGTTCCTTATTTTGTCTAATTGAATTTATTTTTTTGAACACTCCATTTGGAGTTTTGTAGCTCCAGATATGGTCCAAAAACCACAACTGGCCGGATTTCAATTCTGCAGAATTTACCAAATCTACAGTACCATGAACAGTGATTGCCACTGCCTTTTTGGATAGGTTATGGTCATAATTTGGGGTAGGTTTCTTCATGAAAGTTGTTTTTCTATGTCTTAACTTGTTGCTGTAAAAATTTCAGGTCAATTGACCATTTCTACAGTGAGTTATGGCCAAATGAACAGTTACTGTTCATTTGGTCATTTCTGCAGGTGCTGTTGCAGGGTATCCGGATTGGGGCCAACTTTTGGTCCTCTTGATTTGGTCTTTTGGGCATGGTTTCTTCAGAAAAAATGTGCCATTATAAGTCTAGTTTCATGTCCAATTGGCCAAACACCAATTGGACCTACACAGCCAAAGTTATGGCTGTCTAAGTAGGCTGGAATCTCAGCCTCATTTCTGCTGTCTTAAGGCAGCCTTCCATTTCAGTTTTGCCATGCATTAACTCACTTCAAATTATGATTAACTTGTCTTAAATGGTCACTAATTGACCATTAGAATGTCCATTAATCAATTCAAATTCCAAGTCCAATTTTCACCCTTAAAACCCTAGTTCCCATTATAGGTTTTCACAACACACCTTAATTACTAACCCATTCACTAACCACATGCATAGATGGTTTAAACATAACCTCTAATCCACCTTAAGTCCATCAAAACACTCCATTTCTATTCCTTCAATAGGACAGCCGAAATTTATGATGGCCATACACACAACTTTTATTCATTTAAACTACAATTTCTCACTAAATTCAAGTCCTTAATCATGAAAGTAAGGAGTTTTAGGTGCATAGATGCACTAACCTTTAAGTGGCAGATTTTTCCCAAGTTAAATCTTCACTTTCTTTCCTTTTCTAGGCTGCCAAACACTTTCCCAAGATGAGTGGACAAGTTTTGATGAAGAGAAGAAGGGATTTTATGGTGGGGAGTGAAGGGAATCAAGCTTGAGACAAGAGCTTAAATGGAGGTCTCTTTCTTCTTTTTTTTCTCTTTCTTTCTTATTCCAGCCCGTATGAAGAAGGAAACTGCTGGTTTCCTTTGTTTTTTTATCTCATTTTAAGTCATTTTTATCTCTTTTTATTGGTTTGTCAAATGGTGATTGGAGGGGGCTTTTAAATGACATCATCATATGTCATAATTAAGCATTTTCCTTCATTTTCTTTTCTTCTTTTCTCTACTCATTTTCAATTCAATTTTTAGTAATGTTTATTCATATTTTATGTCATATTAATTATTTACTCAACTGGACAAGTCGGCCAAAAATCACCTCTAAAGGCGAAATGACCAAAATGCCCTCTGTTTGGCTTAACGGGTCAAAATTGTCTATACCGATTGAAAAATTTTTCTAAATATTTTCTTGGCATTCTAATGCCATGGGAACCTCAATGACTCTTCTCTGGAGTCCCAAAAATTATTTTATGAATTTTTCCCCGGGTCTAGAGCTCCTCGTTGTGAGAACTGCAACTTCACTCTGGTTACCCATCGCTTGGGCACCGGCTCGTTTAACTTTGTTGTATTTTATTTCAAAAATTTTTCCTAAATTTTTCTTATTAATATTTGAGTTAATTATGGTTCCTGACTTTAGTTTAAATATTTTTTCGGACGTTCTAGTTGTCCGGACCGACACCGGTCACCGAAACAGTAGAATGTACGGAGTTGCTACAGTGAGGGTGTTACAATTCTTCCCCTCTAATTTAAATTTCGTCCTCGAAATTTACTTGGTATTTTGGATTCTGAGATAATTCTTTTACCTGTCTATTGCTCCATCTATCTACTTCTTTTGTATATATGGTACTATTTAGTTTTTTCGAATCTATCATCATAAACTTAGGCATATCATAAAGGAAATACTTTACCTCAAATTCACATCTGGGGCTTCTTGTTCCTCTCCGACTTGGGTAACATTTGGAAGTGGTGTTACTGTTGTACTTGGTCCTTCCACGACCTCTGTCTGGGTCCGTGGTAAATTCTTCTTAGGACAATCTTTCAGATGATGGTCTATGGCCCCACATCTATAATAGGCTCCAGTCAATCCCCTACATTCACCTTTATGCCACTTGTTACAATGACCACATTTTCTTGCTAATCCTGGCGCACTCACTACTAGTGTTTCTGGTTGATCTCTTCTGGGTATAGGCCTGGGTTTGGATCTCCTACTTTGATCAGATGTCTGACTTAACTGTTCTCTCGGCCTCTTATTACTAGACTGTCCAAATTTCCTCTTTGTCGATCACCACTCCTCTTCTGTTCCTCTTCATGAACACAGCTAATATATTTCTTTCTGAACTCTATCAGAAAGAATTCCCAAGTTACGTCGGCTGGTTGCACTGCCTTGGTTACAACATCCCACCATCGATATGCAGCTTCTTGTAATAATGAAACTGCACACTCCAAACTTTGTTCTGGTGTGCAATGGAGCTGCTGCAAGACTCTTCTAGTTCTTTCTAACCAATACTCAAAGAACAAGAATCGTCTTCCTTTCTACCATTAAAATCTACAGCTCCATACTTCCTAATTTTTCCTAGAGGTGATTTTCGCTGAGGCAGTGGTGGAATAACCCCAGTCATCTGTTGAAAGAATTCAGTCATCTGCTCAAACAAGGCCTGTTGGGGTTGTACAGGCACCTCTTGCACTGGTGGAGCAGGATTTCCCCGATTTCCAATATCACTCCCAGTCGGGATACGGCTTACTACTTCTTCTTCTATTGCCCTCTGCAATTCTGAGTCCATACCTTAACCTAAAATAACCAAGAAAATAGATCTGCATTAGTGCCACCTCGACTCATATGAATGCAATGCATGTCATGCACACAATCTCATTCTATCTATCCATGCCTAGGAATGCCTAAACCGTGCTCTGATACCAATAAATGTAACACCCCTCACCCGACTGCAGTGTAGCCGAGCAACGCATGCTACAATTAGTGCCGGAGCACCCTAACTTATCTTACCTTATTTTTTTTAAATAATTTTGAATTCATTTAATTTAATATCAATTATTTTTCAACGGGGAAACCAGCGGAGTTTCCCCTATTTTATTATCGTTTGGCGTATTTCAATATTCACCTGTTTGAAATTCAACAATATTTCTAAAATAAAATCTTATCCATGCTAATCATAATTATCTCATCAATCATTCTCATAATTTTCTCATATTTCAAATCTCATCCATACATTTCAATTTCATAATCATTTCCACACTCATATCATCATTTGAAAAATCTTTATGTAATTCAAATCTATACTCATTTGTACAAATTCATTCATGCTCCATTCTTATAGCAAAATTCTCAAATTTGCATTAATTTACATCATTTGCAATAATTAAATAGATCCTTAATTTACATGATATACAAATTAGTTACAATTTGCTAATTTACATTACAATATAAGAAATAAATAACATACACAAAATACATGATATGCTTAATGTGAGCCCTATCTACATGCATTGCTGAGGAGGTGACAACCTCGAATACTTCAGATACTTCTGCAGATCAAAACTCCCAAAATCCCCAGTCAAACGTCTATTGGGTTCTAACTTCAGTACCTGCGCGAAGGAAATAATTCCATCGCGCTAAGCATTGCTGCTTAGTGGTGCAATAATATAACAAGGAAATAATATACAAATAAAGATAGAAATAAAACATAATTCAAATAATTAAGATTTATTTATACTTCACATGCGGTTTCTAAAATTTAATAAGGTTTATCCTAATTTATTCTTTTTTTGAAAGTGTTTATTTCGCCAATGTACAGTAATAATGTACAAAGAAAAATGATTTAAAAATAATAAATATATGCTTATATTATCATGTAAGTCACATTTGCAATATTTTTGTGTGTTATAATTTTCTTCTTAATCTTTTAGCATTTTCTCAATACTTTCTAGGTTGTCTCGGATTATTTCATAATAAGTAAATTTTGATATCGGTCCAGTTCTTTCGATTCTTTTTAATAAATAACTATTCTAATTTATTTTAGGTCATCTTACTCATTTCTTTAATTTAATATCTAATATTTTTAAATGCTAATATTCTTAACTTATTTCAATAAATTTCACTGCCCAAGTAACCTATGACAGGCTGACTAAACTGGATAACGGGTCGTTGGCACTGGACACCGCGGTGCCTCTGGCCGTCATACCATGGGACGCAGAACGTCAACCACGTATGCAGTCAGTATGGCTAAAAAGGCCATGATAACACAATTGGGCATAAAAGCCATAAATGTTGGCATAAAGCCATGAATACAGGCATAAAGCCATGAATACGGGCACAAAGCCATAAATACAGGCATAAAGCCTTTCACAGTACTGCTAAAACAATACCCTATTGGCATGCCAAACTATCCAATCTGACACACATGTCTAGGCAATACATGGGCACATAATATCATTAAATATTAATATATTGTATTTTATGGCTTCATTATTTCATGATAAATTTCAATTATAATTCATACATACATTTGATCATTTATATGATCACAATTCACATCAATTATCCTTTTATACCATTGTACTCAAAATACTTCTCCTCTCTACAATAATGAGAACTAATGTCTCATTCATACATTAATATGGTTCATTTATTCATTCATTATGTTATTCATATTAATCACAATTCTAAACAATGGTTCACATATACCATTGTATTCAAAACATTTTCCCTTTTCTCATTTATACATTCAAGAATCTACTTATGTAATTACAAATTTTATATTTCAAGTTGAGTTATTAATATTTTATGAATTCCATTTGTGATGGGCATATAAGCCCTAACTATCTATTCACATCAATTAGGTGACTTATTTTCAAGTTTCAAGTAATCCATAAACATTTCACGGATTTCAAATTTATGGCCTTAATTCCCTTTTAACAATTTTGACTAGGATGCATAGTCTACATTTGTCATACAATTCTAAGCATTTAAGCTTAGAATTGGTTCTAGGTTTTCATCTTAATTTACTAATCATTTTGATTACTATTCATCTTACTAGTCAACCAAAATGTTGACTTTTTCATACTTAGTGGATATATTAATTCTAATTACACCAAGATTCCACATTTTGAGTTTTACATTTGCTAGTATTAATTGCCTATTGTAATTTAAAGTCCCCTAGATGCATTTCTAATTAAAAATTTTGAATTTTAAGTTTTGGTGTCACTATTCACCTCATTGGTCAACAAAAATATTGACTTTTGGATAGAAAATAGGTATATTGGTTTTAGCACCCCCAATGTACCACATTTTACATTTAAAACTTGTTGGAATTAACTACCAAAATCCATTTCCAAACCTAAAACCAAGAGAGCAGAATTTTCAGTTTTTGTGACCCAACTTTACTGTTCCATTGGGTCTTGTTGCAGTGGGAATTTGAGGAAATGGTAAACATAAAAGTTGTTCCTTATTTTGTCTAGTTGAATTTATTTTTTTGAATCACTCCATTTGGAGTTTTGTAGCTCCAGATATGGTCCAAAAACCACAGCTGGCCGAATTTCAATTCTGCAGAATTTACCAAATCTACAGTACCATGAACAGTGACTGCCACTGCCTTGTTGGATAGGTTATGGTCATAATTTGGGGTAGGTTTCTTCATGAAAGTTGTTTTTCTATGTCTTAACTTGTTTCTGTAAAAATTTTAGGTCAATTGACCATTTCTACAGTGAGTTATGGCCAAATGAACAGTTGGTCATTTCTGCATGTGCTGTTGCAGGGTATCCGAATTGAGGCCAACTTTTGGTCCTCTTGATTTGGTCTTTTGGGCATGGTTTCTTCAGCAAAAATGTGCCATTATAAGTCTAGTTTCATGTCCAATTGGCCAAACACCAATTGGACCTACACAACCAAAGTTATGGCTGTCTAAGTGGACTGGAATCTCAGCCTCATTTCTGCTGTCTTTAGGCAGCCTTCCATTTCTGTTTTGCCATGCATTAACTCACTTCAAATTATGATTAACTTGCCTTAAATGGTCACTAATTGACCATTAGAATGTCCATTAATCAATTCAAATGCCAAGTCCAATTTTTACCCTTAAAACCCTAGTTCCCATTATAGGTTTTCACAACACACCTTAATTACTAACCCATTCACTAACCACAAGCATAGATGGTTTAAAAATAACCTCTAATCCACCTTAAGTCCATCAAAACACTCCATTTCTATTCCTTCAATAGGACAGCAAAGAAAATACAAGAAAAACAAAGGAAAAATAATAGCAAAGAAATGTAACCAAGTTAAGCGAGCCGAGAACCCTAGCGATGGGTGACTGCACCGGGAAGTCACGGCGTGGACCGTTGACTAGCCTTGGACCGCGAAGAACCCTAGAAAATATTTTTAGGACATAGATAAATTTTTATTGAAATATAAATGTCATTAGAAATATCAAAGAAAAATTAAATAATTAGTACAAAGAAAAGTGAGAAATAAAAAAACAGACAAAACCCGGTGTTACCGAAAAATCGGGAATGCAACCCGAACAGGGGCATTGTGGTCAATTGATATCCTGAGTTGTCTTTTAACCTAAATGTGCATTAAAAATACATGATATTACACTTGGAAAATATAATGAAAAATTAAATTGTGGTACATTATAAGAATAGTGAAAGAAATGGGGGATAAAATCCAATTTATGAAACCTTGAATAATAAACATTAAAATCCAAGTTAGTGCTCCACTAACTTGGATATTGGGACCCTTATCACAGCCTTGGGACAGTAGATAGCACTCAGCATTATCTTCTTCATCACCCCATTTTACCTTGCCGAATCCATTTCCTTCCCTAAAAACCACCATGGCCACACCTTGCATGCAAGCTCCACTCCTAATGATCAAGCCATAATTTCTCCAATTGTTCTTTATTAAAAGTGTTCTACACATCATGGACAGCATGTAGGAAGTAAGAAAGAGGAGTTTTAGTGAAGTTTAATTAAGCCCAAGTTGAGGTTAGCGCTTAATCTTTCCATTTTCCTTCATTAATCCTTGTGTTGAGCTTTGGGTAAGTTGAATTGCTAAGAAAATTTGAGGAAATGATTGAGTATTGGTGAACCTTATTTTTAGCAGCCATGGAAACTCTTTAAGGGCAGTTTATTTTTGCTTGTATATGGTAGATTAAAGGATTGATTAAATGTTTATGTATGTAGGAAATATTGGGTGATGTATACTTAGTATATGTGAATGTGTATTGAAATTTGAAGCTTGGAAATTAATGGAATGTAATGCATGAATCGGCAGCTTGGTTTGGTGAACCAAAAGGATATTATTTCATGTTTGGTTTATGGAATATTAATGTTGAATTTTAGTAGTAGTTATGGCAGCTTGGGTATATGTGTGATGGTGTGAGGTTGGACATGTAAATGAGCATGAATAGGTGATTAAATTGTTGTAATTGAGTTTGACAAATTTTGTACTTTATGGTGTATGTTGAATGTGATTGTAAGCTGCCAAAATGATCAACAATATGTGGTAAAATATGTTTAGGTTATGGTACAAACCAAAGTTGACATGAATGTGAAGTTTGGTAAGTGTTCAAGGTGACCTTGATGAGTATGAATAAAATGCAATAGGGTAGTTTGTGTTTTGGGCCTAGAACCTTAAGTGTGTAGCTCCAATTGGTATGAGACCAATTGGAGGTGAAACTAGGCACAAAATGTGCCAACTTTCATGAAGGAAGCTTGCCAAAATTCTACTTTCAAGGTAGCTTGAAAAATGACCAAATCTGGATTAAATGCAAATAAGGCCTAAAAATTTACCATTTGGGCAGCAGTTAGTGTTTAGGCCATAACTCACTGAAAACAGGTCTAATTGACCTGAAATTTTAACCATGAATAGTTAAGACCCATATCTACAAGTCTTATGAAGACACAAAAACCCAGAAATGACCAAAAGCAAGTCAAATAGCTTGCACAAGTTCGGGTCCAAAAACTGGCCTAACCTAAAATGACCTAAAATGACCTAAAGTGACCAATTTTGATGTATTTTGACCAGCAATAGTAAAATGACCATAACTTGGTCTACATAACTCAGAATGACCTGAAATTTTGCCTCGTGTGCAATAAGACATAGATCTACAAGTTTGTAGTTTTGACCGAAACCCGAAAACCAAGGGAACTAGGTCATCCGGCTAGCTCAAAATAGTATCCCGGAATCCAGCAAATTGCAAGAAAATGCAAGATACATGGAAATGAATTTGGTAACATGTACCAACCCTAAAAGACTATCGAATGTGACATACTAGTAATATTAAAACCTAATTTACTTAGAACGCATCGAGGGTCAACGTATTAGGTTGACTAAGCAAATAATAGCATTCAGTGAATTACTTATCAAGCATTATCGTTAAAGACAGTTTAATTAAGTACTGAAACACTTCAAATTGTGTTTATCAGTTAGCAAAGACTCAGAGAAAGGGAAGGAAACACTGAGTCAACGCCAAGAGACGGTTATTAGAGGTTTGTGCACAATAAGTATTTCTTTTGAATTTTTCAATTGAAATAAATTACGATTATTTATATGTTATTGTTTTAAATTGTGTTTGTGCACAATAGGTATTTCTTTTGAATTTTTCAATTAAAATAAATTACGATTATTTATATGTTATTGTTTTAAATTGTGTTTGTGCACAATAAGTATTTCTTTTGAATTTTTCAATTGAAATAAATTATGATTATTTATATGTTATTGTTTTAAATTGTGTTTGATTTTGATATTTACTGCTTTTACTAGCAAATTTATTTGGAGAAATGAGTTATGAATATTTTTTATTGCTTTGATTTTGGGAATATTATTTGGAAATTATTGTGTTGCCTTGTGACACCCCATACCCGTGTACAGTATATCCGAGTAAGCAATGTCACACGGTGTACCAGCACACTCTATTTTACCTTAATTAATTTTTATCATGGTTTTGAATATAACTTGTGAAATATTATTTATTTAAGTCATTTATTGAAATTATAATTTATTTGAGGTTCCGAAAATTTTATAGAAAATCCGGCGGAGTACCGGCTAAAAATGGAGAAAACAGTTCTTCGGAACCTGTGAAAAACACTTCCAATATTCATATCTCATCACTCTCAAACTCTAATATCAGAATCTCAACATTTTTCAATTTCATATCTCAATCATTCATCTCGTGTGATATCATGTATAATCACAGATAAACATTCACTTTTCCATTCACAAACACAATTTTCATTATTTACATGAAAATCAAAATACATTACATAAGTTTCATTTACACAAAGGAAAATAAAAATCAATTACAAAATACCAAAATGAAGCTTAGTGTCCTACCAATGCACTGTAGGTGGTGAGGTGACATGGACACTATGCAGAGCTGCAGGATGAACTCATCCAGTCTTCGGTCTACTGGGCTCACGATCAGTATCTCCAGAACCTACGTGTGGCAAAAGCAACGCGTTAAGCAATGATGCTTAGTGGTGCAATAATAAAATAAAAGAAAATAGCAGAAAATAAATATGTATTGAATGTATATGTCTTATTTGTTTTGTATTTGTATAGCCATTCATTTAGTTAACTTTATCTACTTTCATTCATTTGGT
The DNA here is from genome assembly GCF_030052815.1 of Hevea brasiliensis. NCBI lineage: Eukaryota > Viridiplantae > Streptophyta > Magnoliopsida > Malpighiales > Euphorbiaceae > Hevea > Hevea brasiliensis. The sequence continues at coordinate 38,587,915 of NC_079503.1, read as the reverse complement.
TGCCCAAGTAACCTATACTGGACGACTGGACTGGATAAACGGGTAAACTGGCACTGGGTATCAAGTACCTCGGGCCGTCACACCATCGGTCACATATGTATCTCCCGGTGTGCATGAGCGGCTAACAATGTAAATAATATTAGGCACGAGGCCAAGTCTCAACACAATATCAAAATGGCTAAAAGCCATAAAATCACAGAATGGCATAATGCCATGTGCGATCTTGCTAATCGAACCCTATTGGCATGCCAAACTATCCAAACCAATCTTGTTAGGTATACTAGGGCATTTGATACTTTAAAATTCTTCAATTTGTGAATTTCAAGTTTTGGTGTCACTATTCACTTCATTAGTCAACAAAAATGTTGACTTTTGGATAGAAAATAGGTGCATTGGTTTTAACACTCCCAATGCACCACATTTTGCATTTAAAACTTGTTGAAATTAATCACCAAATCCATTTCCAAGCTTAGCACTAAGGGGTAGAATTTTCAGTTTTTGTACCATAAGTTTACTGTTCCATTAGGGATTGTTACATTGGAAATTTGAGGAAATGGTAAACATGAAAGTTGTTCCTTATTTTGTCTAGTTGAATTTATTTTTTTGAATCACTCCATTTGGAGTTTTTTAGCTCCAGATATGGTCCAAAAACCACAGCTGGCCGGATTTCCAATCTGCAGAATTTACCAAATCTATAGTATAATGAACAGTGACTGCCACTGCCTTGTTGAATAGGTTCTGGTCATAATTTGGGGTAGGTTTCTTCATGAAAGTTGTTTGTCTATATCTCACCTTGTTTCTGTAAAAATTTCAGGTCAAATGGACCATTCTACAGTGAGTTATGGCCAAATGAACAGTTACTGTTCATTTGGTCATTCTGCAGAATTTGCTTCCAGGGTATCCGGATTGGGGCCAACTTTTGGTCCACTTACTTTGGTCTTTTGGGGATGGTTTCTTCAGAAAAATTTTTCCATTATAAGTCTAGTTTCATTTCCAATTGACCAAACACCAATTGAACCTACACAGCCAAAGAAATGGCAGTCCAAACAGGCTGGACTCACAGCCTCCCTGCTGCTGTCACTAGGCAGCCTACCCATTTCAGTTTGCCATGCTATAACTCACTCCAAATTATGGTCAACTTACCCCAAATGGTCACTAATTGACCATTAGAATGTACTTTAACAACTTCATAAGCCAAGTCCAATTTTTACTCCCAAACCCTAGCTCAAATTCAAGGTTTACACCAATTACCCTAGTTAGCACACCAATTCATTATACATGTGTATATATACCTTAAACATCATCTTTAGTCCACTCTAAGTCCATCAAAACAATCACTCTTATCCCTTCCTTAGGGCTGCCGAAATTCAAGGAGTACATATACATAAATTTCATTCATTTAATTCACAATTCCTTACTTATTTTAAGTGCTTAATATGGAATAAAAGAAGTGTAAATATAAATAGGCACTAACCTCTTGTAGGGCAGAATTTTCCAAGTTTAATCTTCACTTTCTTTCCTTTTCTAGGCTGCCAAACACTTCCCAAGAGGTATAGACAAGTTTTTAGTGAATAGAGTAGGAAGATTTATGGTGAAAAGAAGAGAGAAATGGAGCTTGCTTAAGGTTTTAATGGAGGTTGGGTCTAGGGCATGAATTTCGGCTGCATTTGGGGAAGAAGAAGGCAGCTGTATTTTTTTTAATTCCTTAGGTCACATTTGTCTCTTTTTATTAGTTAATTAGTTGGTTGTTTAATTGTGATTGGAGGGAACTTCAAATGACATCATAATGATGTCATAAATGAGCCCTTTTTCTCATTTTCTATTCTTTTCTTCTCTACTTATTTTCAATTTAATTTTTAGCAATATTTATTCACATTTTATGTCATAATAATTATTTACTCAACTGGACAAGTCAGCCAAAAATCGTCTCTGAAGGCGAAATGACCAAAATGCCCTCCGTTCGGCTTAACGGGTCAAAATTGTCTGTACCGATTGAAAAATTTTTATAAATATTTTCTTGGCATTCTAATGCCATAGGAACCTCAATGACCCTTCTCTGAAGTCCCAAAAATTATTTTATGAATTTTTCCCCGGGTGTAGGGCTCCTAGTTGTGAGAACCGCAACTTCCCTCTGGGTTACCCATCGCTTGGGCACCGGCTCATTTGACTTAGTTGTATTTTATTTCTAAAATTTTTACTAAACTTTTCTTATTAATATTTGAGTTAATTATGGTTTCTGACTTTAGTTTAAATATTTTTCTGGACGTTCTAGTTGTCCAGACCGACACCGGTCACCAGAACAGTAGAATGTACGGAGTTGCTACTGGGAGGGTGTTACAACTCTTCCCCTCTAATTTAAATTTCGTCCTTGAAATTTACCTGATGCAAACAGTTGAGCGAACTGTTGCCCCATCATCTCTTCACTTTCCCAAGTTGCCTCCTCGGTGTTGTGGTGCCTCCAAAGCACTTTCACTAGTGGAATCTGCTTGTTCCTCAATTCTTTTACTTCCCGAGCTAGGATCCGTAGAGGTTCTTCTTCATATGTCAAATCCGGTTGTATTTCAATTTCTTCCCTGGAGATGACATGTGAAGGATCTGAGCGGTATCTTCTGAGCATGGACACGTGGAACACATTGTGGATCTTGTCCAGCTCTGGTGGTAAAGCTAGCCTATAGGCCACTGGACCCACACGTTCAATGATTTCATATGGGCCAATGAACCTAGGGCTCAACTTACCTTTTCTTCCAAACCTCAATACCTTCTTCCACGGTGATACCTTGAGGAACACTTTGTCGCCAACCATATATTCTATTTCTTTTCTCTTCAGATTGGCATAAGATTTCTATCTGTCTGAGGCAACCTTCAGATTGGCTTTGATTAGTTTTACTTTCTCTTCAGTCTGTTTCACCAGGTCTGGCCCCACCAGTTTGTCTTCGCCCAATTCAGTCCAGCACACTGGAGTTCTACATTTCCTCCCATACAGTGCTTCATACGGGGCCATTTGGATACTAGCTTGGTAGCTATTGTTGTATGCAAATTTTGCCAGTGAGAGGTATCTATCCCAACTTCCCTCAAACTCAATGACACAACTCCTCAGCATATCCTCAAGGACCTGACATATATTTCATGTTATTGTTATCATTTTAGTTCAATAGTCGTATTAATTCAATTGATTCAATTTTTTTACCTGGATTTCTCTTTCTGATTGCCCATCCGTCTGAGGATGGAAAGCTGTGCTGAAGTGGAGTTGTGTACCCAAGGACTCATGCAACTTCTTCCAAAATCTCGATGTAAACCTTGGGCCTTGATCAGATATGATGGAAAGTGGAATTCCATGCAATCTAACTATCTCACTGATATACAATTCTGCTAACTTCTCCAGTGAGTAGTCAGTCCTAACTGGCAGAAAGTGTGCTGACTTTGTCAATCTATCAACTATCACCCATACTGCATCATGTTTCTTCTGGGTGAGAGGTAAACCACTTACAAAATCCATGGTGACTCGATCCCATTTCCATTCAGGTATGCGTATAGGCTGTAGCAATCCTGATGGAACTTAATGTTCTGCCTTGACTTGTTGACATGTCAAGCATTTAGTCACATAGTCAGCTATGTCCTTCTTCATAGCAGGCCACCAATACTGAAGCTTCAAATCATGATACATCTTTGTACTTCCTGGGTGCATAGCATATACACTGGTGTGTGCCTCTTTTAGAATACTGGCCTTCAATTCCCCATTATCTGGTACACACAGTCTTCCTTTGTAATACAGACACCAATCTGCTTTCACCTCATAGTCAGTTGCTTTTCCCTCTGGGATTTTGCTCATAATAGCTATTAACTTTTCATCTGCCTTTTGCCCATCTAAAATCTTCTGTAGCAGGTTTGGCCTCACTTGCAACTCAGCCAAAATAGCTCCATCTCGAATCAAAGTTAGACGGGCATTCAATAATCTCAAAGCTGTGATGGACTTTCTGCTCAAAGCATCAGCAACTACATTTGCCTTCCCAGGATGGTAGTCAATTACACAATCATAGTCCTTCAGGAACTCAATCCATCGCCTCTGTCTAAGGTTGAGCACCTTCTGAGTTGGCAAATATTTTAGACTCTTGTGGTCTATGTAAATGTAGCACTTTTCACCATACAAGTAATGCCTCCATATCTTCAGTGCGAAGATAATTGCTGCAAGCTCTAGATCATGGGTAGGGTAATTCTGTTCATGTGGTCTTAGCTGCCTGGAAGCATAAGCGATCACCTTCCCCTCTTGCATCAATACACACCCTAACCCATTATGAGAGGCATCACTGTAGACCACAAAGTCCTTTCCCGACACTGGCTGTGTTAACACTGGTGCCTCTGTCAACATAGCCTTTAACTTCTCAAAACTGGTCTGACACTTGTCATTCCAGTCAAATCTGACATTCTTGTGTAATAACTTGGTCATTAGAGCAGCTATTAAGGAAAATCCCTTCACAAATCTCCTGTAATACCCAGCTAGCCCCAAGAAACTTCTGACCTCAGTTGTATTCCTGGGAGGCTTCCATTCCATTACTGCTTCTATTTTCTTGGGATCCACTCTAATCCCATCAGCTGACACTATGTGTCCAAGGAATGAGATCTCATTCAACCAGAAGTCATACTTGGACAACTTAGCATACAGCTTCTTTTCTCTCAGGGTTTGCAGAACAATCCTCAAATGCTCATCATGTTCTTCCCTAGTCTTGGAATACACCAAAATATCATCAATAAATACCACTACGAACCGATCTAAGTGTGGATGGAAGATATGGTTCATAAGGTCCATGAATGCCGCTGGTGCATTTGTTAGGCCAAAGGGTATCACTAGAAACTCATAATGCCCATATCGGGTCCTTAATGCAGTCTTTGACACATCTGCATCCTTCACCCTCAACTGATGATACCCTGATCTGAGATCAATCTTAGAAAATACTCCTGCTCCCTTCAACTGATCAAACAGATCATCAATTCTAGGCAACGGATATTTGTTCTTCACAGTCACTTTATTCAACTGCCGGTAATCAATGCATAGCCTCAAAGTCCCATCCTTTTTCTTTACAAACAGCACTGGAGCTCCCCATGGTGACACACTGGGGCATATGAACCCCTTATCAAGCAACTCTTGCAACTGAGTTTTCAACTCCCTCAATTCAGTGGGTGCCATCCTATAAGGAGCAATGGAAATGGGTGCTGTACCTGGCAGTGTCTCAATAGCAAATTCAACTTCCCTTTCTGGTGGCAAACCAGGCAACTCTTCAGGAAATACCTCTGGGAAGTCTCTTATTGTGGGTATATCACTCAGGTTTGGCTTAGCCTGCCTAGTATCCACCACATGTGCTAGGTAGGCTTCACAGCCTTTTCTCATCATTCTTCTTGCAACTGTGGCTGAGATGACATTGGACAAGAAATCTGTCCTTTCCCCCACAATAGTGATCTCATTACCTTCAGAAGTTTTCAAAGAAATTCTCTTCAATTTGCAATCAACTATTGCCTGATGACGTGATAACCAGTCCATTCCCAAAATCACGTCAAACTCGTGGAAGGGCAACTCAATCAGGTCTGCCAAGAATTCATACCCCTGAATCCTTAACGGGCAACCCTTGTACACTTTGTTCACTACCACACTGTGGCCCAATGGATTAGTGACCAGAATGTCTTGGTCACTCTCCCCTACTAGTGTCCCCCTTTCTACGGGTAAGTTGATGCAGATGTATGAATGGGTGGATCCTGGATCCACCAATGCATGCACAGGTGTATTGTAGAGGGAGAACGTACCCCTGATGACGTCCGGGGCATCTTGCTCCTCCTGAGCTCTCAGGGCATAAGCTCTGGCAGGTGGTCTGTTATCAGGCCTCTCTGCTGGCTCAGATGCAGGCCTCTATGATGGTCCCACTACGTCAGATTTGCCAGATTTCCTACCCCTTTGTGGTGCAGGAGCAGGTCTGTCTGCTTGTGTTGGAGCAGCTATAGTAGTTCTGCGTGGACAGTTCTTCAATTGATGCTCTGTTGACCCACACCTTAAGCATGCACCAGTCACTCTCCAACACTCCCCCTTATGCCACTTCAGGCAGTGTGGACATCACGAGTTCTTTGCCGGGTGGTCCTGAACCCCATCCCTGGAGAGCTGCCCACTGATGGTGTGGACTGACCTCTCCTAGGGGTAAACTGTGGCCTGGGCCCCTGAGACTGACCCTGACCTTGTGGCTGGCCTGAACTCTGTGCAGGTGGACCCTTAAACTTCTTCCCAAATGCAGGAGATGAACTAGACTGACCTGGGCCCCTCTTCTGCTGTCTTTCCCTTCTAGTCTGCTTACTGATTCTTACTTTTTCAACCTTTATTGCAGCTTCCACTAACTTGGTAAAGTCTGTGATTCCCAAGGCAGTAATCATGATCTTTATATTATCATTTAATCCTTCTTCAAATCTCTTACACCTTTCAGCTTCATTAGGGACTATCTCCCTTCCATAGCGGCTCAATCGGACAAATTCCTTCTCATACTCAGCCACTGACAGCTGTCTCTGCCTCAGGTTAATGAACTTTCTTCTTCTCTCTTCCAGGTATACACTACCCACATATTTCTTCTTAAATTCGGAGAGGAAGAAGTCCCAAGTTATAACTTCTGGCTGCACTTCACTGGATACCGTGTCCCACCATTCATATGCATCATCTTGCAGCAGAGATACGGCAGCTTCCAAATTTTGCTTTGGGGTGCAGTGGAGTTGTTTTAAAACTCTGCCTGTTCTGTTCAACCAATTGTCGGCTGCAACAGAATCATCTTCTCTCTTGCCAAAGAAATCCACTGCTCCAAACTTTCTCAATTTTTCCAGGTGTGATTTTGGTTGTGGAGGTGGTGGTGGTGGTGCTGGCATTACCCTAGCCATTTGTCTGAAGAATTCGGCCATTTGCTGGCCTGTGAAGGCTGAGGAGGCTCTGCTTGAGCTGGCGGAGCAGGTTCTTCCATACCCCCAGTCTCAGCTGCTGCAGGTGGAGCATGACTCTCCACTTCCTCCTCAACTGCTATCTGTGATGTAGGGTCCATATCCTATTCAAAATAACAAAGACAAACAGATTTGCATTAGTGTCACCTCGACTCTTACAAATGCAATGCATGGTATGGACTCAATCTAGGCTCAGAAACGCCTAAACCGTACTCTGATACCACTAAATGTGACACCCCATACCCGTGTACAGTATATCCGAGTAAGCAATGTCACACGGTGTACCAGCACACTTTATTTTACCTTAATTAATTTTTATCATGGTTTTGAATATAACTTGTGAAATATTATTTCTTTAAGTCATTTATTGAAATTATAATTTATTTGAGGTTTCGAAAATTTTATAGAAAATTCGGCGGAGTACCGACTAAAAATGGAGAAAACAGTTCTTCGGAACCTGTGAAAAACACTTTCAATATTCATATCTCATCACTCTCAAACTCCAATATCAGAATCTCAACATTTTTCAATTTCATTTCTCAATCATTCATCTCGTGTGATATCATGTATAATCACAGATAAACATTCACTTTTCCATTCACAAACACAATTTTCATTATTTACATGAAAATCAAAATACATTACATAAGTTTCATTTACACAAAGGGAAATAAAAATCAATTACAAAATACCAAAATGAAGCCTAGTGTCCTACCAATGCACTGTAGGTGGTGAGGTGACACGGACACTATGCAGAGCTGCAGGATGAACTCACCCAGTCTGCGGTCTACTGGGCTCACGATCAGTATCTCCAGAACCTACGCGTGGCAAAAGCAACGCGCTAAGCAATGATTCTTAGTGGTGCAATAATAAAATAAAAGAAAATAGCAGAAAATAAATATGTATTGAATGTATATGTCCTATTTGTTTTGTATTTGTATAGCCATTCATTTCGTTAACTTTATCCACTTTCATTCATTTGGTTGCCCAAGTAACCTATACTGGATGATTGGACTGGATAAACGGGTAAACTGGCACTGGGTATCAAGTACCTCGGGCCGTCACACCATCGGTCACATATGTATCTCCCGGTGTGCAACAGAACAGCTAACAAGCTGTAAATAATATTAGGCACGAGGCCCAGTCTCAACACAATATCAAAATGGCTAAAAGCCATAATGTAACACCCTCCCGGTAGTAACTCCGTACATTCTACTGTTCCGGTGACCGGTGTCGGTCCGGACAGCTAGAACGTCCGAAAAAATATTTAAACTAAAGTCAGGAACCATAATTAACTCAAATATTAATAAGAAAAATTTAGGAAAAATTTTAGAAATAAAATACAACCAAGTTAAGCAGTAGGTGCCCAAGCGATGGGTAACTAGAGGGAAGTTGCGGTTCTCGCAACGAGGAGCCCTACACCCGGGGAAAAATTCATAAAATAATTTTTGGGACTCCAGAGAAGGGTCATTGAGGTTCCTATGGCATTAGAATGCCAAGAAAATACTTAAAAAAATTTTTCAATCGGTACAGACAATTTTGACCCGTTAAGCCAAACGGAGGGCATTTTGGTCATTTCGCCTTCAGAGACGATTTTTGGCCAACTTGTCCAGTTGAGTAAATAATTATTATGACATAAAATATGAATTAAGTTTGATGAAAAATTAATTTAAAGTTAGTAGAAAAGAAAAGAAAAGAAAAATAAAGAAAATTAGGGATAATGACATCACATGATGTCATTATCTTACTCCCAACCAATCACAAGTTAACAAGCACTCTTAAAACATTTAAGAGATACAAAATGGACCAAAAATTCTGGTCATCTTCTTCTTCTTCTTCCTCAAAACGTGACCTCTCTTCCATAGCCCTCCATAAAAAATTTCTTGCATCACTTCCATTTTCCCATGAATTTCCACTATAAAACTCTAGACACCTTTCATTAAAACTTGTCCATACCTCTTGAGGAAGTGTTTGGCAGCCTAGAAAAGGAAGGAAAGTGAAGTTTGAGCTTGGAAAATTCTGCCCTACAAGAGGTTAGTGCACTTATACACTTTAAGCTCTTTATTTTCATGTTAGTGACTTGAATTGAGTAAGAATTTGTGAATTAAATGAACCAAATATATGTGTATGTCCACTATGAATTTTGGCAGCCCTAAGGAAAGAACAATGATGGAGTGTTTTCGATGGTTTTAATGGACTTAAAATGAATTAGAGATTATGTTTAAGGTGCATATACACATATAGAATGAATGAAAGTGCTTAACTAGGTGTATGGGTGAATTGAAAGGGAAAATTAGGGTTTTGGGAGTGAAAAATTGGACTTGGCTTATGAAATGATTAATGGACATTCTAATGGTCAATTAGTGACCATTTGAGGCAAGTTAATCATAATTTGAAGTGAGCTAATGTATGGCAAATTGAAATGGGAAGGCTGCCTAGAGACAGCAGCAATGAGGTTGTGATTCCAGCCCATTTAGACAGCCATAACTTTGGCTGTGTAGATCTAATTTGTGTTTGGCCAATTGGACATGAAACTAGACTTATAATGGCACAATTTTGCTCAAGAAACCATGCCCAAAAGACCAAAGCAAGTGGACCAAAAGTTGGCCCCAATCCGGATACCTTGCAACAGCACCTGCAGAAATGACTAAATGAACAGTAACTGTTCATTTGGCCATAACTCACTGTAGATATGGTCAATTGACCTGAAAGTTTTACAGAAACAAGTTAAAACATAGACAAACAACTTTCATGAAGAAACCTACCCCAAATTATGACCAGAACCTAACCAAAATGGCAGTCACAGTCACTGTTTATGGTACTGTAGATTTGGTAATTCTGCAGTTTTTCCAATCCGGCCAGCTGTGGTTTTTGGACCATAACTGGAGCTACAAAACTCCAAATGGAGTGATTTAAAAAAAGAAATTCAACTAGACAAAATAAGGAACAACTTTCATGTTTACCATTTCCTCAAATTCCCACTGCAACAGTGCTTAATGGAACAGTAAAGTTAGGCTTCAAAAATTGAAAATTCTGCTTCCCTTGGTTTAAATTTAGAAATGGTATTAATGCTTAATGCCAACAAGTTTTCAATGCAAAATGTGGTATGTTGGGTGTGTTAAAACTAATGTACCTATTTTCTATCCAAAAGTCAACATTTTTGTTGACCAATAAGGTGAATACTGATACCAAAACTTGAAAATTCAAAATTTGAAATTAGAAATGCATCTAGGGGACTTTAAATTGCAATTGGCAATTAATACTAGCAAATGTAAAACTAAAAATGTGAGATCTTGGTGTAATTAGAATTAACATATCCATTAAGTATAAAAAGGTCAACATTTTGGGTTGACTAGTAAGGTGAATAGTAATCAAAATGATTAGCAAATTAAGATGAAGACCTAGAACCAATTCTAAGCTTAAATGCTTAGAATTGTATGACAAATGTGGACTATACATCGTAGTCAAAATTTTTAAAAAGAAATTAAGGATATAAATTTGAAATCCATGAAATATTTATGGATTACTTGAAACATGAAAAATAAGTCACCAAATTGATGTGAATAATTAGTTAGGGCTTATATGCCCATCACTAATGGAATTCATAACATATTAATAACTCAACTTGAAATATAAAAATTGTAATTACATGAGTAGATTCTTGAATGTATAAATGAGAAAAGAAAAATGTTTTGAGTACAATGGTATAAAAGGATAATTGATGTGAATTGTGATCATATAAATGATCAAATGAATGTATGAATTATAATCGAAATTTATCATGAAATAATGAAGTCATAAAATACAATATATTAATATTTAATGATATTATGTGCCCTTGTATTGCCTAGACATGTGTGTCAGATTGGATAGTTTGGCATGCCAATAGGGTATTGTTTTAGCAGTACTGCAAAAGGCTTTATGCCTATATTCATAGCTCTATGCCCGTATTCATAGCTCTATGCCCGTATTCATGGCTTTTATGCCCGATTATGTGATATCATGGCTTTTTAGCCATACTGACTGCATACGTGGTTGACGTTCTACGTCCCATGGTATGACGGCCAGAGGCACCGCGGTGTCCAGAGCCAACGACCCGTTATCCAGTTTAGTCAGCCTGTCGTAGGTTACTTGGGCAGTGTAATTTATTAAAATAAATTAAGACTATTAGTAATTAAAAATATTAGAAATCAAATAAATGAGTTAATAAGACTTCAAAAGAATTAGTTACAATTATAAAATGATCCAAACCACATAAAAATTGTTAAGTAAAATGATAAAAGAGTTGCAAAAATAGGTATAACTTAACTAAATATTTTAAATGTACCTTCTATTGCCATATAAATATAAACTGAGTATTTTTATTAATTCTGTATGTTGTACATTATCCCTGTGAATTTCGGAATTAAACGCTTTCAAAGCGAAACAAATGAGAACAAAAGATAATTAATATTAGACACATTGTATTAAATTAAATTGATTCTTAAATATTCAAATTATGCTTCATTCTTTCTTTATTTGTATATTTTATTTTCTTGTTCTATTATTGCACCACTAAGCAGCAATGCTTAGCGCGATGGATTTGTTTCCTCGCGCAGGTACTTTGACTAAGATTTTTGGAGTCCAGATCTGCAGAAGTGGCTGGAGTATTCAAGGTTGTCACCTCCTCAACAATGCATGTAGATAGGGCCATATAGATCATATTTTGTATTTAGTATAAAATGCTAGATATTGTATTATAATGTAGATTATGAGCAGGTAATTAATAGAAATGTAATGTAATTTAATAAATTAGCTTTTTCATATGTAATTAATTTATATATCATGTAAATTATGAAATTATGTAAATTAAAGAAATTTGAAAATTTTACTTATGTGATTTGGGCATGAATGAGATTGTATGGATTCGAAGACAGATTTGAAATATATAGATAATGCATGGAAATGAATGTGAAATTGAGATATATGAATGAGATGTGAATTATGAGATGGTTATGAAAATAATTGATGAGATTTTATTTGTAAAATATTATTGAAATTTTCAAACAGGTAAATAGTAAAATATGTCAACTGGTAATAAAATAGGAGAAACTCCGCTGGTTTCTCCGTCAAAAAATAATTAATATTAAAATATAATGAGATCAAATTATGAAATGAATAAAGTAAGATAAGATAGGGTGCTCCGGCACCGAATGTAGCACACTTTGCTCGGCTATACTGTAGTCGGGTGAGGGGTATTACATATAAAATCAGAGAATGGCATAATGCCATGTGCAGTACTGCTAACTGAACCCTATTGGCATGCCAAACTATCCAAACCAATCTTGTTAGGTATACTAGGGCATTTGATACTTTAAAATTCTTCAATTTGTGAATTTCAAGTTTTGGTGTCACTATTCACTTCATTAGTCAACAAAAATGTTGACTTTTGGATAGAAAATAGGTGCATTGGTTTTAACACTCCCAATGTACCACATTTTGCATTTAAAACTTGTTGGAATTAATCACCAAATCCATTTCCAAGCTTAGCACTAAGGGGTAGAATTTTCAGTTTTTGTACCATAAGTTTACTGTTTCATTAGGGACTGTTACATTGGAAATTTGAGGAAATGGTAAATATAAAAGTTGTTCCTTATTTTGTCTAGTTGAATTTCGTATTTTGAATCACTCCATTTGGAGTTTTGTAGCTCCAGATATGGTCCAAAAACCACAGCTGGCCGGATTTCCAATCTGCAGAATTTACCAAATCTACAGTACAATGAACAGTGACTGCCACTGCCTTGTTGAATAGGTTTTGGTCATAATTTGGGGTAGGTTTCTTCATGAAAGTTGTTTGTCTATATCTCATCTTGTTGCTGTAAAAATTTCAGGTCAAATGGACTATTATACAGTGAGTTATGATCAAATGAACAGTTACTGTTCATTTGGTCATTCTGCAGAATTTGCTTGCAGGGTATCCGGATTGGGGCCAACTTTTGGTCCACTTACTTTGGTCTTTTGCGCATGGTTTCTTCAGAAAAATTGTGCCATTATAAGTCTAGTTTCATGTCCAATTGGCCAAACACCAATTGAACCTACACAACCAAAGATATGGCAGTCCAAACAGGCTGGACTCACAGCCTCCCTGCTGCTGTCACTAGGCAGCCTACCCATTTCAGTTTGCCATGCTATAGCTCACTCCAAATTATGGTCAACTTACCCCAAATGGTCACTAATTGACCATTAGAATGTACTTTAACAACTTCATAAGCCAAGTCCAATTTTTACTCCCAAACCCTAGCTCAAATTCAAGGTTTACACCAATTACCCTAGTTAGCACACCAATTCATTATACTTGTGTATATATACCTTAAACATCATCTTTAGTCCACTCTAAGTCCATCAAAACAATCACTCTTATCCCTTCCTTAGGGCTGCCAAAATTCAAGGAGTACATATACATAAATTTCATTCATTTAATTCACAATTCCTTACTTATTTTAAGTCCTTAATATGGAATAAAAGAAGTATAAATATAAATAGGCACTAACCTCTTGTAGGGCAGAATTTTCCAAGTTTAATCTTCACTTTCTTTCCTTTTCTAGGCTGCCAAACACTTCCCAAGAGGTATAGACAAGTTTTTAGTGAATAGAGTAAGAAGATTTATGGTGAAAAGAAGAGAGAAATGGAGCTTGCTTGAGGTTTTAATGGAGGTTGGGTCTAGGGCATGAATTTCGGCTGCATTTGGGGAAGAAGAAGGCAGCTGTATTTTTTTTAATTCCTTAGGTCACATTTGTCTCTTTTTATTAGTTAATTAGTTGGTTGTTTAATTGTGATTGGAGGGAACTTCAAATGACATCATAATGATGTCATAAGTGAGCCCTTTTTCTCATTTTCTATTCTTTTCTTCTCTACTTATTTTCATTTTAATTTTTAGCAATATTTATTCACATTTTATGTCATAATAATTATTTACTCAACTAGACAAGTTGGCCAAAAATCGTCTCTGAATGCAAAATGACCAAAATGCCCTCCGTTCGGCTTAACGGGTCAAAATTGTCTGTACCGATTGAAAATTTTTTCTAAATATTTTCTTGGCATTCTAATGCCATAGGAACCTCAATGACCCTTCTCTGAAGTCCCAAAAATTATTTTATGAATTTTTCCCCGGGTCTAGGGCTCCTAGTTGTGAGAACCGCAACTTCCCTCTGGGTTACCCATCGCTTGGGCACCGGCTCATTTGACTTAGTTGTATTTTATTTCTAAAATTTTTACTAAATTTTTCTTATTAATATTTGAGTTAATTATGGTTTCTGACTTTAGTTTAAATATTTTTCTGGACGTTCTAGCTGTCCGGACCAACACCGATCACCGGAACAGTAGAATGTACGGAGTTGCTACCGGAAGGGTGTTACACTGAAGAAAAGATTTGGCAGATGGATGTCAAAATAGCTTTTCTCAATGGATACATTGAAGAAAACATTTTCATGGAACAACCTAGGGGTTTTGAATCCCAAGATGGTTCCAAGGTATGCAAGCTAAAACGATCCATTTATTGGTTGAAACAAGCTTCGAGGAGTTAGAACATCCGTTTTGATGAAGCCATTAAATCCTTTGGTTTTATCAAAAATGAGGATGAGCCATGTGTATGTAAGAAGGTTAGTGACAGTGCTATCACTTTCCTTGTCTTATATGTGGATGACATACTGTTGATGGGTAATGACACAGGTATGTTGGCAACTATAAAGGTATGGTTGTCAAATACATTCTCCATGAAAGACTTAGGGGAGGCAACTTATATTCTTGGGATTCGCATCTGTCGCAAGGGGTTTTGCGGTCGCCTGAACGAACCCTCACCGAAGTGGGAAAGAGTGAGGAGTCGCCACTTTAATTTTGAGGGAAATTAAAGAAAACCGTTTATGAAGATAAATTGAGATGAAACCACTTCTAGGTAGAGATTCTAGGTTCGGGGTCCGCAAACGGGTGGGGAAGGTGTTAGGCACCCCACCTCGTCCCTTAATAAGGGTAAGTAGATTTAACTTTGCATTAGTTAGGAGGGCTTGAATGGACATGTTAATCCTTTTGACTAAAGGAACATTTGATTTTTCACTAAATTTGGGTCACCCAGATACATAAGTAAATGAGACAACCTTAGTGAGTTACTGTTAAATGTTAATTTTGTTTGAAAGGAATATTTTATTGAATTTTAATTTAAGGATCGGATAAGACTCTTCTTCGAACTCTTTAATATTTAGTAAAATTTTAAGTTGAGACCGGATAAGAACTCTCCTCCAATCTCCTGTTAAATATTTTTTAAAATTCTGAATTGAGACCGGATAAGAACTCTCCTCCGATACTCGTTAGATTAAAATTGAATTGAGACTGGATACGAACTCTCCTCCGATCTCTATTAAGTGTTTATTAAAATTTTGATTCGAGACCGGATAAGAACTCTCCTCCGATCTCCTTTCTAAATGTTTATTAAATTTTTAGTTTGAGAACCGGATAAGAACTCTCCTCCGATCTCCTTTCTAAATGTTTATTAAATTTTTAGTTTGAGAACCGGATAAGAACTCTCCTCCAATCTCCTTTCTAAATGTTTATTAAATTTTAGTTTGAGAACCGGATAAGAACTCTCCTCTGATCTCTTTAATATTTATTATAAAATTAAGTGAGGATCGGATAAGAACTCTCCTCCGATCTCTTTTGAATTTGGACACAGCCATATATCATAAGAGTCTAAGTTTAAGAGTTCTAATATTTAAAGGTGCCAAAGGTCGAAATAAGACTTTTTTTTTTTAACTCGTTGGTACTTTATGACTAAATAAGGGACGCCGGACTGAATTTTGCTGACCTCCCCTAAGGTCACTTTACCAGTATCCTATCTGTACCCTTTTTCTTATCTGAGTTTTGATTTTTATTCCGCCTTATGGAATTATGCCGGATCGCCTCCCATGTCAGCCTAGTGATTCAATTTTGCTATTTCCTTGACGTGTTATTTAGACCCTTTTTTTTCAAAGAGACACTTTAGACACAGTTACCTACATTTTGTCTGGCTGCTTCTACGTAACTAGGGGCTAGATGACTTGTGTTCAGAAATAATGAAGGTTAACAAAAGTGTGGGTTAGCCAGCATGGGAGTAAACTAGAGCATATCTTTCCTTTGTATTTTTTTGCGTGACATGAACTTAAAGAAAACAACAAGCATAAGAAAGAGGACAAAAGGAAATGCGAGAAACGAGAAGTAGACTTAATAAAATGGCGACATTAACACTGACCTGTAGGGAGTCGAGTCTATTGAACTAACTACAGAATCGCAAAAAGTAGCAAGATTGTAGGTTGGCAGCCGAAGGACTATGGTTCGCCTCGAAATGAAGTATTCTTTGTTATAATGTAAACGGGTCAGAATAACCAAGCTTGAGTGGAGTTGAGCTTAGACAATATGAATGGAAATAGAGGATAACAAAGACAGAAAGTGAGAGTGCCACAGGATAATGAACGAACTGAAAATGAAAAATTTCAGTATTCAAGAATCCCTTTTGCAAGAAAACACTTCAGAAAACTAGTTTCAAAAGTTTTTTCTACGAAAACACCAAAAAAAATAGCAGAGTAACAAACTGAATTAAGTTTCAGAGTTATTCTGCTATAGTTACTGCCTCTTGTCTATATATTTTTTTCCGTCCCCTTGAACAGTTTTTAGGCAGGTATTTATAGGAATCGGGCGCTCTCCATGAAGGGTCAGGATTCATTTTGAGGGAGATGGAGGGTCTGGATTTTGAAGGACATGATCGGATGCTTGAGAATTAAAGAGAACCAAAACGAACGGCTGAGATTATTCTTCAGAATATTCGTCCTTTTCTTCTTTCAATCTGACGGTCTCAAATCCTCTTGTCCGGAGCGATCTGAGGGCTAAGAGCGAAAGACGCTGGTCTTGTCGGCTTCTCTCTTGATCCAAGGGTTCCGGGTTTGTCCTTACAAGTGAGATCAACAGTGGAGATTGGGATGTACAGGACTATCATAACATACCCTGGCACCTGTCAGCATTGCGGGCGATTCTTAGGCATGCGGTGGAGATCTCGTCTGCCACGCTTTAACTACCTCGGCTCACGATTAGCGGCGATTATTTGGGATTTGTCTTATTCTTTTTGCCTTCCGATCCCTCCCACGCTCCTATTCCAATCTCTCATGCTGATCTCCCATCTTCCGATCTCTATTATTCCGATCCCTAGAGATCGCCCAAATGATGTAATCCGATCTTTTGGAAATAAAAGTCAATTATCATCTTATTATTATTGCATTGATTATTTTCTGATCTCTGATGCGTTTATCCGATCTGGTTCCTAACTGAACAACCCTTAACTAATCCGCAATTCGAAACATTTATCTTAATATGCCGATCTCTAATTAGCCATTCTCTTTATGGAATTTGGAGTGTTCGAGAGACGTGTCAGAACAGCTGGCGAATCCCGTTAACCGATGCATTGCCTAGGACATCGTGAGCATTAAATGCTCTGACGAATATAAATAGGGGTAGGGGTTAGCCAGTTTCTTACTTATGCCATTTTCTGTCTCTCGCAAGCAATTCTAAAACTCTCCCGATTTTCAAGCTCTTCCGACTCCGTTCAAGCTCCGGTAAGGGTTTTAATCCTTCTTTTAGCTTTAAGTTCTTTGTTTTCCTTAAAAATGAGCAGCGCCGAAGGTCAGAGAGCGGCAAGCCCACCTTCCGTCCATGTTTCATGGTCGTCTGATGAAGTAGAGGTGGTCGGGCCGAGCGCACAACCAGAACCTCCTAGGGTCTCCATTCCAGCTCGGGGGCGGATCGCACCATCAGGGCATGCACCTTCTTCAGGGAGGGAGAATCTTCCTATGGATGAGCTGCCATCGATCTTGCAAGAATCCGATCTGCAATCGTTCAGCCAGGAGTACAATATTCGTCTTGATTCATATGAACTTATCTGGTGTCATGGCGATCATCGAGCCGATCACTTCTTTGAAGAGAATGACATGGTTATGGTATACGAGGAACAGTTAAAGGTCGGTCTTCGATTCCCTCTGGACGACTTCTTCAAGGAGGTCCTAAAATTTCACCGAGTGTGCATTGCCCAAATTCACCCTAACTCGTGGCGGATCTTAGTAGCCTTTCGAGGCCTGTGCCGAACTAAGGGAATCAGTCCTACGGCTAAGGTGTTCGCCGAACTGCACAGGCTAACTCGCCGAAAGGATGACGAGCACTGGTTCTTTCAGGCGAAGCCTCATTGTGGGCTCTTCACCGATCTGCCCTCCTCCCTTAAGAATTGGAAGAACCGCTTCTTCATTATGAGGAGCAAAAATCCGACCTGCTTTGAGGACTTCCCCCGTAGCTGGTGGCACCAGGGGCCCTTGATTCCAAAGCGTATTACCCTGAACAAGGAGGAAAGCCTAATAGTGATGGAACTGAAGAATCAGGCGGCCACTCAAAAGTACTCCTGTTTAGATGCGGTGACTGCCGAGCTGCATCATTGGACGATGGAGTTGATCACGGGCGAAAATCGAGGGCTTCAGCTCTCTGATCTTAGCATCGGTATTTTCTATTTCTCAGATCTTTTGGACCTTAGCGATCTCACTGACCTCTTTTTTGTGCAGGTATGGCGGGTGGTGAGGGTTCCAGGAAGCGGAAGAAAGAAAGAGAGATTTCCCGGAAGGTGAAAGAGATGAAGCGTTCGGCACTGCTTCAAACACCCATTCATGAACTTGGGGAGACGCAA
Organism: Hevea brasiliensis; assembly: GCF_030052815.1. NCBI lineage: Eukaryota > Viridiplantae > Streptophyta > Magnoliopsida > Malpighiales > Euphorbiaceae > Hevea > Hevea brasiliensis. The sequence continues at coordinate 38,569,236 of NC_079503.1, read as the reverse complement.
GGAGGCCCGCCCCAACCTTCGGGGCCGCCGATCACAGAAGCTGTCCGATCTCCTCCTCAACGGGAAGAGCCGCCTCCACCTCCTCCAGTTGCTCCAAGCACAGAAGGGGGTCATTCTCGACCTCCTGCGAGGCCCCCTTCTCGTGGCACCCAAGTGCTGATCGTTTCTCTGGAGAACAACCGGACTGTTCTGGAGAACCCCGATTTTGCCAAAGTCTTGGGGTCTTCCATCTGCCTTCGGGAGGATCAGGACAGACTGTCTCCGGACAATCTTGACGACATCTTAACCCGATCCATGAGTTCAGATGTAGAGTGCCCGTGAACGGCACATAGTTCGGGAAAAGGCGCACGCTGGGTAAGGAGGTCGAAGAAGGGTCAAGTGGCATCCTCCGATCCCAACTCTCATCCGCTCAGGATTACATATCTCAAATTGAGGCGCATGAAGTACTATGAGGATAAGTGGCGAATAGACTCATGTTCGGTGAAAGGGATCATGCTCTTAGAAGTCCAGCGCTCGGGCCACGGCTGCTCAGGTCGCTCACCTTGCTGAGGAGCTTAAGGCAAAAGATGAAGAGATGGTGACAGAAATAGCCGGTGCTTATGTGAACGCTCACAAGGATCTCCAGAAGCGTTACCCAGAGGAGGACTTCTCTTGGATGGCCGACCTGGCTCCCGGTGGTGAGGAGGAAAGTGAAGAGGAGGCCGAGGATGAGAGAGAAAATGAGCAAAATGTAGATCAGGCTAGGGGTGATCCCCCAGCCGAATGACTTGTACAAATTTTTGAAATGAAATGAAGTGGAATGCCCTTTTTTGTCCAATGAATGGTTATGATCGGAAAATTTCTAGATTATTAAACACTTGGTTGTCTGAGTATGTTGAAATAACTGAAAATGATTATTAACCTAAGTGTGAGAGATTGGAAAACACAATGAGCATGAGATCGATAAACGGGACTTGGTCGAAATCGGCTTAAACACTTAGGATCGGGGTCATCATTAAACCGGTATGGAACCTTTAATCATGCTTAAACTTTTAAAAGAGAGATCGGCAATAAAACTGGTAAGAAGAGATCTATTGTCAGTTTATTTCATTTACCAACAGAGATCAGAAATATACTTGACTGGTCCGGAGATTCGACAATGGGTTTGGGAGATCGGTGAGCGATCTAATAGACTGGTAAGGCTTTGGCTGATGTGAGGACTTAGCATTGATTCAATTCTTTGTGAGGAGAGATTTGAAATGTGATTGTCTATCAAAGAGGGATCGAAAATGTGATTAGCTGTCACAGGGAGACTTAGTACTGGGGGTGGGTTTCAAAGTTTTATTGATTTTGGGGATCGGCCAAATTATGGTGTCGACAGCATCTATAGAGATAGAGCGAAAGGAATAATTGGTTTATCCCAAAGTCTATACTTGGAAAAGGTGTTAAAGAGGTTTAACATGCTTGATTCCAAGAGAGGATTATTACCAGTGAGACATGGTATCCACCTTTCTAAAGAGATGTCTCCAAAGACACCTGAAGAAAGAGATAAGATGGCCAGGGTTCCATATGCTTTGGCTATTGGAAGTTTAATGTATGCAATGTTGTGTACTAGGCCGGATATCGCATATGCTGTTAGTTTGACTAGCAGGTATCAATCCAATCCAAGTTTGGAACACGGGATAGCTGTCAAGAATATCCTTAACTACTTGAGAAGAACTAAGGATTTATTCTTGATTTATGGAGGTGGAGACTTGCAATTGGATGGTTATACTGATTCTGATTTCCAATCAGATATCGATGTTAGAAAGTCTACCTCTGGATATGTGTTCATTTGTAATGGAGGTGCAGTTAGTTAGAAGAGCTCCAAACAGAGCATGACTGCAGATTCCACTACAGAGGCTGAGTATATTGCTGCATCAAATGCTGCAAAGGAAGCTGTTTGGATAAAGAAGTTCGTGACAGAACTTACAGTAGTTCCTTCCATTGAGTCAGTAGTTCCACTACACTGTGACAACAATAGAGCAGTCATACAGGCTAAGGAACCAAGGTCTCACTAGAAATCCAAACACATAGAAAGGCGCTACCACATTATCAGAGAAATAGTTGGGCGAGGCGATGTAGCCATGCAGAAAATAGCATTAGCTGAAAATCCAGCTGATCCATTCACTAAGCCTATGTCACAGACTCAGTTAGATCGACATCTTGAGAATATAGGTCTAAGATATTGTAATGAATGGCTCTAATGCTAGTGGGAGATTGTTAGTAGTATGCCCTAGAGCATATCATTTAGTATGTATCTTGTACATATTTTTATTAATAAAAGGTATTTCCACTTTTCCGTTTACATAATATATTTATGTGTAATAGAAAAGGTCCATTGATATTTTGTTAGAAATATTATTCTTAAGTTGTTAAGAATATGAGTGACAATATTTCTAGCACAAAGTATCATAAATAGGTTCACAATCGAAGATACTTCATAATAAGGATATGACTTATCCAGAAAGATTGTATTCATTTTTGTTACGAAGTTATTTATATGAGATATAAATAAGATGGAATGGTGAGTCTCATGCCATATGACAAACATGATAGGCACTTATAAATGATAAGTAGGCCGAACCAGTGACACTTATGACAAGCACATGGAGTTTACTCTTGTCAATGTTTTGTCATAAATCATATCAGTGCATATAATCTTTAGACCTGAAATAACACAGTTATCTTGTATATAGGTAGTTTGAGTTTGATACTGCCTTCATACTTGGATTGCGTATGGGTATATGGGCATCTGTTGGCTCCTACTAACAATATATGAAGGTAGGTGTTGATCAAGATGGAATCTGTTCCTCTAAGTAAATAGAGATAAAATCCTATGTTCATTTAATTATTCTTGAAGTTTCAAGTTCCTGGCCAGGACAGATAGATTTATTTAGAAAAGAGTTTCTGATGAGAAAATCTTTTTAATCAAGAACTGGAATTAAAAGAAAACATAACATTCATAGCAAATGTAGTTTGACATAAACCATAACTCCAGCTTGAGTTGGGATTTTGTAGCAGAGAGATTCTAGTGCATGGTAACATATGATTATAGGTTCATTTAAGGCAAACCTTATTACTAATTGGGTGGCCATGACATGCTATGCTAGGTGTTAACCATGGTCTATGAGGTTCATAAAATGATTTAGAGAAATCATTTATGGTAAGAAAGAGTTCTGATGATATTAAGAGTTGATATCATGTCTCATTGCCAATTAGTGATGAGCCTAGTAAGTCACACATATACACAAGTTATCACCTATTAAAATATGATTTAATTAATTAATTAAAGAGTTTAATTGATTAATTAAATAGGTTTCGTTTGCAATTAAATTGCAAAGTCCCTAGCATGACTTGAAACCAAATCTAGATTATTGGATGTATAGTATAAGTTAAATTTATATTTAAAGCGTTTAAATATGAATTTAATTAATGAAAAATTAATAAATAGAGATTAATTAATTAATTTACATTTTGATATAAATTAGAAGAAGAAAAATAATTATTTTGGGTTAAGAACTCAAAATTCAGACACAGGGGCATTTTGGTCATTTCACAGTGTAACACATGGCACCATGAGATGGTGACACATGGGATTACACATAAGCTTGCCAAATATTTTTTAATCATGTAAGATGATTAAAATCAAGATTAAATATTGGTTTGACACTTGGCACAATGTGATTGGGTCACTTAAACCTAGAGCTAATCAAAGGGTGACATGTGGCAAGGGTTTAATGTGTTAACCTAGCTATATAAGTATTGTTATGAAAAAGAAAAACAACCAGTAGCCACTCCTCTCCTTTGTCACGCCATTTTGAGGTTCTCCATCTATTCTTCTTCATCTCTCATAAATTCAAAGAGATTAGCCATCAATCTCTTGAATTAAGAACACTATAAATTATTTATAGTGTCCTGTTTACATCTCTAATCTCTTAAAAGGCAGAACTTGAATTTCTAATTAATAGAAAAAGCTTTAGAAGCTGTTCAAGGGCTGCCATAGGTGTTCTTAGTGTGGACTAACTAGAGGGACAACATATGGTGTCCTGAAGACAAATCTCAAAGGCGCAGACACGCTGCAGTGCATCAAGAGGTTAGTGTAATCGTTCTTGATTTAATCTAGGGTTCTAAAATTAATCTGATTAATTTTAAAATCTTAAATGGCAAATACAGATCCAAAAACATATTAAAAGAGTTTTAATATGTTGTTCATCATTGAAATCAAATAGATAAAAATAAATCTTGCATGATGCATGTGACCCTAGGTGAAAAATTTTGAATTCAATGGTATAAACTTGTGTTTTTCACGCTTCCGTTCTTTCAGGTAGGTGTTGATCAAGATGGAATCTGTTCCTCTAAGTAAATAGAGATAAAATCCTATGGTCATTTAATTGTTCTTGATGTTTCAAGTTCCTAGCCAGGATAGATAGATTTATTCAAAAAGGAGTTTCTGATGAGAAAATCTTTTTAATCAAGAACTGGAATTAAAAGAGAACATAATATTCATAGCAAATAGAGTTTGACATAAACCATAACTCCAGCTTGAGTTGAGATTTTGTAACAGAGAGATTCTAGTGCATGGTAACATATGATTATAGGTTCATTTAAGGTAAACCTTATTACTAATTGGGTGGCCATGGCATGCTATGCTAGGTGTTAACCATGGTCTATGAGGTTCATAAAATGATTTAGAGAAATTATTTATGGTAAGAAAGAGTTTTGATGATATTAAGAGTTGATATCATGTCTCATTGCCAATTAGTGATGAGCCTAATAAGTCACACACATACACAAGTTATCACCTATTTAAATATGATTTAATTAATTAATTAAAGAGTTTAATTGATTAATTAAATAAGTTTGGTTTGCAATTAAATTGCAAAGTCCCTAGCATGACTTGAAACCAAATCTAGATTATTGGATGTATAGTATAAGTTAAATTTATATTTAAAGTGTTTAAATATGAATTTAATTAATGAGAAATTAATTTATAGAGATTAATTAATTAATTTATATTTGATATAAATTAGAAGAAGAAAAATAATTATTTTGGGTTAAGAACTCAAAATTAAGACACAGGGGCATTTTGGTCATTTCACATTGTGACATGTGGCACCATGGGATGGTGACACATGGGATTACACATAAGCTTGCCAAATGTTTTTTAATCATGTAAGATGATTAAAATCAAGATTAAATATAGGTTTGACACTTGGCGCAATGTGATTGGGTCACTTAAACCTAGAGCTAATCAAAGGGTGACATGTGGTAAGGGTTTAATGTGTTAACCTAGCTATGTAAGTGTTGTTATGAAAAAGAAAAAGAACCAGCAGCCACTCCTCTCCTTTGTCATGCCATTTTAAGGCTCTCCATCTATTCTTCTTCATCTCTCATCAATTCAAAGAGATTAGCCATCAATCTCTTAAACTAAGAACACTAGAAATTGTTTCTAGTGTCCTGTTTACATCTCTAATCTCTTAAAAGGAAGAACTTGAATTTCTAATTAATAGAAAAGCTTTAGAAGCTGTTCAAGGGCTGTCATAGGTGTTTTTGGTGTGGACAAGCTAGAAGGACAACATTTGGTGTCCTGAAGACAAATCTCAAAGGCGCAGACACGCTGTAGTGCATCAAGAGGTTAGTGTAATCGTTCTTGATTTAATCTAGGGTTCTAAATTTAATCTTATGAATTTTAAAATATAGAATTGGAAAATATAGATTCAAAAACATATTAAAGGAGTTTTAATATGTTGTTTATCATTGAAATCAAATAGATAAAAATAAATCTTGCATGATGCATGTGGCTCTAGGTGAAAATTTTTGAATTCAATGGTATAAACTTGTGTTTTTCACGCTTCCGTTCCTTCATTGTAATCATGTTTGTTCCCAAAGTATTAATATAAGATATAAATAAGTTAGAGTGGTGAGTCTCATGCCACATAACAAACATGATAGGCACTTATATATGATAAGTAGGCCGAACCAGTGACACTTATGACAAGCATGTGGAGTTTACTCTTGTCAATGTATTGTCATATATTATATCAGTGCTATCACACCCTGCCCCTCTGTAAGGCATAACATGATCCCGTAGTATACCTAATGAATTACCAACTCCGTCTACTGATAACCCATTAAATACACTACAAGGGATTTTAAAAACTTTTCTTACTTATTTTACAGTGGTGAGCACTATTTACAGGTATTAAAAACTTTGGTGAACTGAAGTGAAACAATTAGATCATTTGATTTATTTGGAATTTCTGTAAAAATTTTGGCAGAGTGCCATCTGTATTTTGGATAAAACAGTTCTTCAAAAAACCTGTAAAAGACACTTCAATAATTTTCCAAATCTCAACTCCAATACATTTCTCAACACAACAATTTATCAACTCAATTCCATAGAAATTTTTCAAAGTCTGAGATAAGGAAATATAATACAATTTTCACAAGTCAAATAACTCATAATTAATTTATAACTTCAAGGTACAATTTGAATTTACAACTGCTCAAAACCAAAAAAAAAAAAACAATATGTACATACAGTGGCAATACATTACAGTACAAAATGCCAAATGTGGTATACTCACTATACCCAAAAATCTCTTGCTGGAGGTATATGCAGCCTAGTCTGCTGCCCTGTCTGTCTCTCTACCTGCGACAGCAATAAAAAGCTATCGCTGAGACAATGTCTCAGTGGTGCACAACATTAACCAAACACAATTTAATTCACAATTCATAAGTCATGTAAATAGTGGATACTTAAAATCATAGTTAAATTCAAGACAGTAATTGTCAACAAGAATTTAAACTCCATTTGTCAATATCACAATAATTTTCATAAGTTAGATCATGTTTGAATTCAAAAGACAGTATATGTCAATGAGAGTTTAAATCCATTTCACAATCTCACAATACATATTAATAAATCACACACAGCTTAATCATGATCCATAGTTCAATTCGTCCCAAAAGCCAATGGCTAATGAGGTATTCAATTCGTCCCAAAAGTCGATGACTAATGAGGAATAACATAGCTAGCTAGCAAAAATATGAGTACTCATCCAATTCGTCCTCAACAGGCACACACCTCAACACTTCAGCCAGAGAGGGAATTCAATTCGTCCCACTAGACAAGCTAATGAGGAATACAATCAATATACATGATAGCTGTGGTTTCAAACCATTTCCAATGCTTTTAAATCAATAAGTATCCATCAATGTTATTCAAACAATTTCTCACAGTTTCAAATCATTTACAATGCTTTTCAAGCAATAAATATTCATTCAAATACATTTCCACAATTTAAAACAATAATATACAAATAGTCAATATTTATTTCAATTGAAAATAATTCAAAAGAAATAGTTGTTGTGCACAAACCTCTGATATTTGTCCCCTGGTCTTGACTCAGTATTTCTTTCCCTTTTGCTGAGTCCTGATTAACTGAGAAACACAATTTGAAGTGTTTCAGTGCTAAATTAATTTGCCTCTAACGATAATGTTCGATAAACAATTCACTGAATACCTTTATTTGCTTAATCACCTAATATACCGACCCTCGATGTTTTCTAGGTAAATTAGGTTTTAGTGTCCTTTATATGTCACATTCGATAGGGTTTTAGGGTTGGTATGTGTTACCAAACTCAATTCTATATATATTGCGTTTTCTTGCATTTCATTGCAAATTGCTGGATTTCGTGATACTAGTTTGACCTAGCCGGACGATCTAGTTCCCTCGGTTTTCGGGTTTTGGTTAAAACTACAAACTTGTAGACCTATGTCTTATTGCACGCGGGGCAAAATTTCAGGTCAATCCGAGTTAAGTAGACCAAGTTATGGTCATTATACTATTGCTGGTCAAATGGCATCAAATTAGGTCAATTTTAGGTCAATTTGGTCAACTTTGGTTCGGCCAGTTTTTGGACTCGAACTTGTGCAAGCTTTCTGACTTGCTTCTGGTCATTTCTGGGTTTTGGTGTCTTCACAAGACTTGTAGGTATGGGTCTTAATTATTCATGGTTAAAATTTCAGGTCAATTGGACTTGTTTTGAGTGAGTTATGGCCTAAACACTCACTGCTGCCCAATTGGTCATTTTTCAGTCCTAATTGTACCTAATCCGAATTGGTCATTTTCTTAGGTCACCTTGCAAGCAGAATTTTGGTATGCTTTCTCAATGAAAGTTGGCAAATTTTGTGCCTAGTTCCACCTCCAATTGGTCTCATACCAATTGAGGTTACACATTTAAACTTATTGGCTAAAATGTACACTGCCCTTAGTTACCTTGCTTAAACACACATCCATGACACATTTACCTTGCAATATGTTTACTTTCCTACCATTTCTATTTTGGTTCATTACCAAAACCACATCCCACTTTACATTATCATCACTTTGGGCAGATTACAATTATCTTCAATACACCAAATATAACTCTAATTCCCAAAGTCCAAACACAATTACACATACACATAACATTACTAGTTTTTACATACTCTTTACACAACAAGTTCATATACATATCCATCAATCCTTCTATGTCAATATTCTGCCAACACTTCCATGAATACATACATTTATTCAAGTGTCCCCAAGCTGCCGAAAATCTTCTTCAACACCAAATTGTCCTACAATTCATCAATTCCCATCCAAGTGCCAAAAATCACCATATAAATATGAAGTAATTCACTAGGTTATTAAATCATCACAACCAACATAATTCTCATCAATTATATGTACAAATACTTCATCAATACATGATTACATGGCTGTCCAAAATGAACACAACAATAACTCTTCAAACTCAAAAATTTTCTTCACAAATCCAACACCCATAACATGTATACAAAGTTTATCAAAGCCATCTTAAAAAATGCTAACTTACCTTATGGTTGGAGCTTGTTAAACCTTGCTTAAACTTCTCAAATTTGGTATCAAACTCTTCCTTGTGATGAGTAGACCATTTTTCATGAAGCTACTTAAGGGATTGGAGTTGAAATGGAAGGATTAGATGAGCTTGCATGAAACGCCAATGGAGGTTTCCTCTCACCTTCAATTCGGCAATGTTGAGAGAACCTTGAGGAAGATGAAGTTCAGCTGGTTAGTGGACTTACATCAGCCCCATTTAGTGTTTAATTAATCCATTAATGGTCCACTAACTCCAAATAATCATATAATAAGCTAATTGTTCATTTATTCCACATTAACCCATGATTTTAGCTATTTGTATTAGGTACCACTAAACTAATTTTTCATTTTATTTTCTAAGTGTAATACTATTTATTTTTAATGGACATTTAGGTCAAAAGACAATTCGGGATGTCAAATGACCATAATGCCCCTGTTCGGGTGGCATTCCCGATTTTTCGGTATCACCGGGTTTTGTCCGTTTTTCGATTTCTCACTTTTCTTTGTACTAATTATTTAATTTTTCTTTGATCTTTCTAATGATATTTATTCTTCAATAAGGGTCTATTTAAGTCCTAAAAATGTTTTCCAGGGTTCCCCGCAGTCCAGGGCTAGTCAACGGTCCACGCCGTGACTTCCCAGTGCGGTCACCCATCGTTAGGTTTCCCGGCTCGTTTAACTTGATTACCTTTCTTTGCTATTATTTTTCCTTTGTTTTTCTTGTATTTTCTTTTCTTGTATTTCATTATTTTATGTCTCCTCCCTCATGTCAAAGTGTAGTTCTAGGCATCCTAGCTGTCCGGACAACACTGGTCACCGGAGCAGTAGAACGCACTACCGAACTTTGGGGTGTTACAATTCTCTCCCCCTTAAAATAAATTTCGTCTCGAAATTTTACCTGGCATTAGTCTCTGAACAGCTGTGGGTGCTGTCTCCTCATATCCTCTTCGCGTTCCCAAGTAGTTTCCTGGCCTGAATGATGGTTCCACAGCACTTTAACTAGGTGTATCTGTTTATTCCTCAGCTGCTTCACCTCATAAGCTAGAATTTTTATGGGTTCTTCCTCATATGAGAGGTCTGGATTTACTTCATTCTCTTCAACTGATAGTACATGAGATGGGTCAGATCTGTACTTCCTTAACATGGACACATGGAAGACACTGTGTATCCTTGCTAGCTCTGGTGGTAATGCCAACCGATATGCCAAAGGACCCACTCTTTCCAGAACTTCATATGGTCCGATGAAACGAGGACTCAGTTTTCCCTTTCTACCAAATCTCATAATCCTCTTCCAAGGAGAAACTTTGAGGAATACCTTATCACCCACTGCATACTCAATATCTCTTCTTTTCATATCAACATAGGACTTCTGACGGTCTGATGCAGCCTTGAGTCTATCTCTAATCAATCTGATCTTTTCCTCTGTCTGCTGAACAATTTCTGGCCCAATCATCTTCCTTTCACCTACCTCATCCCAACATAAGGGAGTTCTGCACTTTCTACCATACAAAGCTTCATATGGAGGCATCCCAATGCTTGATTGGTAGCTGTTGTTATAAGCAAACTCAATCAAAGGCAAGTGTGTATCCCAACTACCTTCAAATTCAATCACACAAGCCCGTAGCATATCCTCCAATATCTGAATAACCCTCTCAGACTGGCCATGCATGCGTGGGTGGAATCTTTGTCTTTGAAGTTCAATCTAGTTCCTAGGGCTCTCTGAAGACTACCCCAGAATCTAGAAGTGAACCTAGGATCTCTGTCAGACACAATTGATACTGGCACTCCATGCAATTTTACAATCTCATATATGTACAATCTGGCCAATCTTTCCAGGCTATAGTCCATCCGAACTGGCAAAAAGTGAGCAGACTTGGTCAATCTGTCAACTATAACCCATACTGCATCATGACTACTTTGTGTCCTTGGAAGTCCTGTAGCAAAATCCATAGTTATTCGTTCCCATTTCCACTCTGGTACTGACAAAGGATGTAACAAACCAGCTGGAACTTGATGTTCTGCCTTTACTTGCTGACAAGTTAGGCATTTGGAAACAAATTCAGCTATATCTCTTTTCATGCCCATCCACCAGTAATGCTCTTTCAGCCCTCTGTACATTTTAGTTCCACCAGGGTGCATAGCAAATGGAGACTCATGTGCTTCCTTCATAATGATTTGTCTCAATTCCACATCACTAGGAACGCACATTCTGCCCTGATGTAGCAATAAACCATCCTCTCTCACAGAGAATTCAGGTTTCTTGCCCTGCTGGACTTCTTTCAGTAGCTTTTGATATTTTTCATCACTCTGAGCAGCCATTTTGATATGATCAATCAACACTGGCTGTACATGCCAAGCAACTACTGTCTGTCCCTCATCATCAATCTTTAAACTGGCATGCTGTGCTTTCAATTCACATACCATGGACATAGGAGAAACTCTGAGATTTGCCATAGTCTTGCGACTTAAGGTGTCAGCCACCACATTTGCTTTCCCTGGCTGATAGTCTATTAAGCAATCATAATCTTTGATGAGTTCTAACCATCTCCTCTACCTCAAATTCAATTCCTTCTGGGTGCCTAAGTACTTCAAGCTCTTGTGATCTGTGTAAATGTAGCATTTCTCCCCATACAAATAGTGTCTCCAGATCTTCAGAGCAAAAATAATAGCTGCTAACTCCAGGTCATGTGTTGGGTAATTCCTCTCATGCGGTTTCAGCTGGCGTGATGCATAAGCAATGACATTCCGATCTTGCATCAGTACACAGCCTAGCCCATTGTGAGAAGCATCACTATAAACTGTGTATTCTTTACCCGGAGTAGGTAAAGTGAGAACTGAGCTTGATTAAACACCTCTTCAACTCATCAAAACTCACGACATTTATCTGCCCACCGAAATTTTACATCTTTCCAAGCGGTTTGGTCGTGGAGAAGATAACATAGAAAATCCTTCACAAACCGACGGTAATATCCAACTAGACCTAAAACTACGAATTTACGTGATGTTATCAAGGCTTCCAATTAAGGATAGCTTCTACCTTGCTGGAATCTACCTTGATCCCTTCAGCTGACACAACATGTCCCAAAAAGGAGATTTCTTTCAGCCAAAATTCACATTTTGACAATTTGGAGTATAGTTGTTTCTCCCTTAAAGTCTGCAGTACAATCCGCAGATGTCTGTCATGCTCCTCTGCATTCCTTGAATATATCAAAATGTCGTCAATAAACACCACCACAAATTGATCAAGATATGGTCTGAAGATAGTGTGCATCAGATCCATAAAAGCAGCTGGAGCATTTGTTAACCCGAATGGCATTATTAGAAACTCATAGTGGCCATATCGAGTTCTGAAAGCAGTTTTTGGAATACTCTGCTCTTGCACCTTCAACTGATAATAACCAGATCGCAAATCAATTTTGGAGAATACAGCTGCACCCTTCAACTGATCAAACAGATCATCAATGCGAGGCAATGGATATCTGTTCTTTATTGACACCTTATTCAACTGCCGGTAGTCAATGCATAAGCGGAGAGTACCATCCTTCTTCTTAACAAACAACGCTGGTGCTCCCCAAGGTGACACACTAGGGCGGATGAAGCCCTTTTCAAGTAGTTCTTGCAATTGTATCTTCAACTCCTTCAATTCTGCTGGTGCCATTCTGTATGGCGTTATGGAGATTGGATCCACACCAGGCATAACATTAATTTCAAACTGCACTTCTCTTTCCGGAGGTAATCCTGGCAATTCATCAGGAAACACATCTGGAAAGTCATGTACTGTAGGGATGTCCTTCAATGCTGGACTCCCCACTTGGGTGTTTACCACATGTGCTAAGTAGGCTTCACACCCCTTTCTGATCATTTTTCTGGCTAGTGCAGCCAAAATGATGTTTGATGGCAATAACTGCCTCTCCCCTTGTATTACCACATCACTGTACTGAGGGAGACCAAAAGTGACTGTCTTCAGCCTACAGTCAATCATGGCATGATGCCTAGCTAACCAATCCATGCCCAAGATGATATCATAATCTCTGAAGGGCATTTCAATGAATCAGACAGGAAAGTGTGTCCTTGGATCACCAAAGGACAATCTCTATACATTTTATTAACCCTGACTTCCTGTCCTAATGGACTCGTTACTAGCACCTCAAAGTCCATTTTTGTACATGGAACAGCAATGCAATCAATGATGCTAGCACTCACATTAGAATGGGTAGAGCCCGGATCAAATAACACAAACACATTTTGGTTAAAAGTTGAGAAGGTACCAGCCACAACATCAGATGTCTCTGCCTCTTCCCTCTGTCTCATGGCATAGACTCTGACTGGAGCACTATCTTGCTCTGAATGTTTTACTGTGCCTTGGCTGCCTGCTGGGCTACCTCTACCCCTGCCTCTATCTCTGCTGGGTGGTTGTGAATTTCTAGTGACAAGGCTCTGAACTGACCCTTCTGCAGTAGTAGGAGGTGGTCCAACTCTGCGACTACTGGTGCAGTCCTTGGCAAAGTGTCCTGTGCCTCCACAGTTATAACAGGCTCCAATAGCCTTGTAGCAGATCCCACCATGATTTTTTCCACATGTCTCACATTGGCGGGGAGGGTAGGAACCTCTGGTACTCACGACCGGATAGGGAGGTCTCTGCTCGAATATCTTCCCTACTGCATTTCTTGCCACCTCTGCCATGTCCCCCATAGTTTTTCCTCTTCCCAGTATGACCACTGGAACTCTGTTCTACTGATTTTCCCTCTTTCTCGGTCTTCTCTGATCTCTTTTTCTCTGGAGCAGTCTCAAACTCAACTCTTTCCAACTCTAGGGCTTGAGAAACAAGTTCAGAGTAGTTAGTGTGTTTGAAGCCGATCACTTATACTCTGATACTGGGCTTCAAGCCAATTTCAAACCTCTTGCATCTCTCCCTGCTGGTAGAGAGTAGACTCATTGCATAATGGCTAAGGCGGGAAAATTCTCTTTCATACTCAGCCACTGATTTGCCCCCCTGTTTCAGACTTAGGAACTCTTGCAGCTTCTGGTCTACATAAGCATCAGGGACATATTTCTGCCTGAATTCCCTGAGGAAGTCATTCCATGTTAGCACTGCTGGTTCTACTGCATCGTGGGGAATGGTTTTCCACCACCATAAGCATCCCCTGTAGTAAGGACACCGAGTATTCAAATCTAAGCTCTTCTGCATACAATGTAGCTTGAACACCCTATCCATCCTCTCTAACCATTGTTCACCTTCTAGAGGATCTATCGTCCCTTAAACTCAGAGCCCCATACTTCATCAATTTATCATCTCGCCTAGTAGGAGATCGTGGTTGTACCACCGGTGTCTCAGTATTGGGACTTGAGTAGGCACATTACAGCCATTTGTTGGAACATTGCAGCCATCCACGAGCGAATTGAGCAGAAATTGCGTGATGCAGGGCCGGTGTCTTTGAACCACTAACATTTTGTAGGCCTGGGGCATCCCCTTGCACCTCAGCTTCAATAGATTGATCGACTGAACGATCACACTCTTCCATATTCAATGCGAGGATTTTAGATCTCCTGAACCAATAACACAAGGAGATTTCCTCCCGTTAGTGCATATTTATAATGTAATGTACTGTATGTATCAAACAATGATATTGAGCAGTTGTACTATGAAGAAAGAATATTCAAATAACAGGTGAAAACATAATTTAAAAACTTTGCTCTGATACCACTAAAACATGTCACACCCTACCCTCTCAGAAGGCATAACATGATCCGTAGTATACCTAATGAATTACCAACTCCGCTTCATCGATAACCCATTAAATACACTACAAGGGATTTTAAAACTTTTCTTACTTATTTTACTGTGGTGAGCACTATTTATGTGTATTAAAAACTTTGGTGAATCAAGTGAAACAATTAAATCATTTGATTTATTTGGAATTTCAGAAAATTTTGGCAGAGTGCCATCTGTATTTTGGATAAAGCAGTTCTTGAAAACTCAGAAAAGACACTTCAATAATTTTCCAAATCTCAACTCCAATACATTTCTCAATACAACAATTTATCAACTCAATTCCATAGAAATTTTTCAAAGTCTGAGATAAGGAAATATAATACAATTTTCACAAGTCAAATAACTCATAATTAATTTACAACTTCAAGGTACAATTTGAATTTACAACTGCTCAAAACAAAAAAAAAAACAATATGTACATACAGTGGCAATAAATTACAGTACAAAATGCCAAATGTGGTATACTCACTATACCCAAAAATCTCTTGCTGGAGGTATATGCAGCCTAGTCTGCTGCCCTATCTGTCTCTCTACCTGCAATAAAGAATAAATGCTATCATTTGAGACAATGTCTCAGCAGTACAACATTAACCAAACACAATTTAATTCACAATTCATAAGTCATGTAAATAGTGGATACTTAAAATCATAGTTAAATTCAAGACAGTAATTGTCAACAAGAATTTAAACTCCATTTGTCAATATCACAATAATTTTCATAAGTTAGATCATGTTTGAATTCAAAAGACAGTATATGTCAATGAGAGTTTAAATCCATTTCACAATCTCACAATACATATTAATAAATCACACACAGCTTAATCATGATCCATAGTTCAATTCGTCCCAAAAGCCAATGGCTAATGAGATATTCAATTCGTCCCAAAAGTCGATGACTAATGAGGAATAACATAGCTTGTGACACCCCTTACCCGACTACAGTGTAGCCGAGCAAGTTATGCCACTCAGTGTGCCGGAGCACTCTATTTTATCTTAATTCATTTTTATCATAATTTTGAATATAACTTGTGAAATATAATTCATTTTAAGCCATTTATCGAAATTTTTATTTATTTGAGGTTCCAAAAATTTTAAAGAAAATCCGGCAGAATACCGGCTAAAATGGAGAAAACCGTTCTTCGGAACCTGTGAAAAACACTTTCTATATTCATGTTCAATCATCTCAATTTCATTTATCAAAATCTCAACATTTTTCAACCATTCATTTCTCAATCATTCATCACATGTGATAATCATATATAAACTATAGATACACATTTACTTTTCCATTTACAAACACAATTCTCATTATTTACATGAACATCAAATTACATTTGATAAGTTCATTTATACATGAGAAAATAAAATCAATTACAAAATACCAAAATGACACCTAGTGTCCTACCAATGCACTGCAGACGGTGAGGTGACACAGACACTATGCAGAACTGTGAACGGCCTTACTCAATCTGTGGTCTACTGAGCCCTCTGTCCAAATCTTCAGTACCTACGCGTTGCAAAAGCGACGCGCTAAGCATAAAGCTTAGTGGTGCCAATAATATAAGAAAATATAATATGCAAATAAAAATCATAATTTCTTAGCCATTGTGTTCATAAGAACTGAATAATTACCAACTTAATGTTTAGTCGAGGGCTAATTACGTTTTATGATATTAACTTCTTCATGCCTTTTGTTAATTATTTTCTTCATGATCTTGAGTTTCTTTGTATTCTATCATAATCATTCCTGATATTTAATTTTTGTATTTTCTTTAACAATCAATTCAATTATAGTTATACTTTTCCATGCCCAAGTAACCTATCTTTGAGCAGTGAATTTGGATAATGTGTCGTTGGCGCCGACACCGCAGTGCCTCGGGCCGTCATACCATGGGACGCAGAACGTTAACCACGTATGCAGTCAGTATGGCTAAAAAGCCATGATATCACATGATCAGGCATAAAAGCCATGAATACTAGCATAAAAGCCATGAATACAGGCATAAAGCCTTTCGCAGTACTGCTAAAACAATACTCTATTGGCATGCCAAACTATCCAAACCAATCACATTAGGCCTACTAGGGCATTTTGCATTTTTAAGTTTCACATTTTAGAATTTCAAGTTTTGGTGCCACTATTCACTTCATTAGTCAAACAAAAAGTTGACTTTTGCATAGAAAGTAGGTACATTGGCTTTGGCACTTCAAACATACCACATTTTTCATTTAAAACTTGTTGGAAGTGATCACCATTACCATTTCTAGGCTTAAACCAAGGGAAACAAAATTTTCGATTTTTGAAGCTTAACTTTACTGTTCCATTAAGCACTGTTACAGTGGGAATTTGAGGAAATGGAAAACATGAAAGTTGTTCCTTATTTTGTCTAGTTGAATTTACTTTTTTGAATCACTCCATTTGGAGTTTTGTAGCTCTAGATATAGTCCAAAAACCACAGCTGGCTGGATTGCCAATCTGCAGAATTGACCATATCTACAGTAACATGAACAGTAACTGGAATCACTTGGTTGGATGAGTTCTGGCCATAATTTTGGGTAGGTTCCTTCATGAAAGTTGTTTTTCTATGTCTTAACTTATTGCTGCAAAAATTTCAGGTCAATTGACCACATCTACAGTGAGTTATGGCCAAATGAACAGTTACTGTTCATTTGGTCATTTCTGCAGGTGCTGTTGCAGGGTATCCGGATTGGGGCCAAGTTTTGGTCCTCTTGCTTTGGTCTTTTGGGCATGGTTTCTTCAGCAAAAATGTGCCATTATAAGCCTAGTTTCATGTCCAATTGGCCAAAAACCAATTGGACCAACACAGCCAAAGATATGGCTGTGCAAGTGGACTGAAATTTTAGTCACCTTGCTGCTGTCTTTAGGCAGCCTACACATTCACTTTGCCATGCATTATTTCAGTTCAAATTGTGGTCAATTTACCTAAAATGGTCACTAATTGACCATTACAGTGTTCTTTAACAATTACATAAGCCAAGACAAGTTTTCTCTCCTAAACCCTAGCTCAAATTCATAGTTTTGTACAACCTACCCTAATTAACTAACTAAATTAATATCCTTATGTTTATATACTTTAAACTTGATTTGTAGTTCATTCCAAGTCAATAAAAAACACTCAATTCTATTCCTTCCCTAGGGCAGCCAAAATCCATGGGGTGCATGTACTCAAATTCTATTCATTTAAGTTACAAAATCTCACTTATTTCAAGTCACCTTCATGGATTAAAAGAGGTTTATATACAACTATGCACTAACCTTTAAGTGGTAGAATTTTCCCAAGTTTAATCTTCACTTTTCTTGTACTCTCTTGGCTGCCAAACACTTCCTCTAGGTCCAAGGATTCATTTTAGTGTTGGGGTCTTGAGGAAATATGGTGAGGAAGCATGAGAATGAAAGCTTGCAAAGAATGGCTATGGTGGAAACCCTATCTTCTCTCTCTCTACGTTTTGGCTGGTTTGAAGGAGGTGGCTGCTGTATTTTTGGTTAATTTGGTCTTCATTTAGTCTCTTTTATTAGTTAATAATATGGTTGTTTAATTATAATTGGTGGAGACTTTCAAATGACATCATAATGATGTCATATTTGGCATTTTTATGGATTTTTCTTTTCTTTTCATCACTACTTAATTTCAATTTAATTTTTAGTAATGTTTCTTCATATTTTATGTCATATTAATTATTTACTCAACTGGACAAGTCGGCCAAAAATCACCTCTGAAGGCGAAATGACCAAAATGCCCTCCGTTTGGCTTAACGGGTCAAAATTGTCTGTACCGATTGAAAAATTTTTCTAAATATTTTCTTGGCATTCTAATTCCATAGGAACTTCAATGACCCTTCTCTGGAGTCCCAATAATTATTTTATAATTTTTTCCCTGGGTCTAGGGCTCCTCGTTGCGAGAACCACAACTTCCCTCTGGTTACCCATCGCTTGGGCACCGGCTCATTTGACTTGATTGTATTTTATTTCTAAAATTTTTCCTAAATTTTTCTTATTAATATTTGAGTTAATTTTGGTTCTTGACTTTAGTTTAAATATTTTTCTGGACGTTCTAGCTGTCCGGACCAACACCGGTCACCGGAACAGTAGAATGTACGGTGTTGCTACAATGAGGGTGTTACAACTCTTCCCCTCTAATTTAAATTTCGTCCTCGAAATTTACTGGGTGTTTTGGGTTCTGAGATAATTCTTTTACCTTTCTATTACTCCATCTGTCTACTTATTTTGTATATATGGTACTATTTAGTTTTTTTTTTTTTTGAATCTATTATTATACACTTAGGCATATCATAAAGGAAATACTTTACCTCAAATTCACATATGGGGCTTCTTGTTCCTCTCCAACTTGGGTAACATTTGGAAGTGGTGTTACTGTTGTACTTGGTCCTTCCACGACCTCTGTCTGGGTCCGTGGTAAATTCGTCTTAGGACAATCTTTCAGACGATGGTCTATGGCCCCACATCTATAATGTGCTCCACCAATCCCCTACATTCACCTTTATGACACTTGTTACAATGGCCTCATTTTCTTGCTAATCTGGCGCACTCACTACTAGTGTTTCTGGTTGATCTCTTCCGGTATAGGCACAGGTTTGGATCTCCTACTTTGATCGATGTCCGACTTAATCGTTTCTCTCGGTCTCTTATTACTAGACTGTCCAAATTTCCTCTTTTGCTGATCACCACTCCTCTTCTGTTCCTCTTCATGAACACAGCTAATATATTTCTTTCTGAACTCTATCAGAAAGAATTCCCAAGTTACGTCGGCTGGTTGCACTGCCTTGGTTACAACATCCCACCACCAATATGCAGCTTCTTGTAACAATGAAACTGCACACTCCAAACTTTGTTCTGGTGTGCAATGAAGCTGCTGCAAGACTCTTCTAGTTCTTTCTAACCAATACTCAGCTGCTACAGAATCGTCTTCCTTTCTACCATTGAAATCTACAGCTCCATATTTCCTAATTTTTCCTAGAGGTGATTTCCGCTGAAGCGGTGGTGGAATAACCCCAGTCATCTGTCCGAAGAATTCAGTCATTTGCTCAAACAACGCCTGTTGGGGTTGTACAGGCACCTCTTGCACTGGTGGAGCAGGATCTCCCCGATTTCTAATATCACTCCCAGTCGGGATACGACTTACTACTTCTTCTTCTACTGCCCTCTGCGATTCTGAGTCCATACCTTAACCTAAAATAACCAAGAAAATAGATCTGCATTAGTGTCACCTCAACTCATATGAATGCAATGCATGTTATGCACACAATCTTATTCTATCTATCTATGCCTAGGAATGCCTAAACCGTGCTCTGATACTAATAAATGTGACACCCCTTACCCGACTACAGTGTAGCCGAGCAAGTTATGCCACTCAGTGTGCCGGAGCACTCTATTTTATCTTAATTCATTTTTATCATAATTTTGAATATAACTTGTGAAATATAATTCATTTTAAGCCATTTATTGAAATTTTTATTTATTTGAGGTTCCAAAAATTTTAAAGAAAATCCGGCAGAATACCGGCTAAAAATGGAGAAAACCGTTCTTCGGAACCTGTGAAAAACACTTTCTATACTCATGTTCAATCATCTCAATTCCATTTATCAAAATCTCAACATTTTTCAACCATTCATTTCTCAATCATTCATCACATGTGATAATCATATATAAACTACAGATACACATTCACTTTTCCATTTACAAACACAATTCTCATTATTTACATGAACATCAAATTACATTTCATAAGTTCATTTACACATGAGAAAATAAAATCAATTACAAAATACCAAAATGACACCTAGTGTCCTACCAATGCACTGCAGACGGTGAGGTGACACAGACACTATGCAGAACTGTGAACGGCCTTACTCAATTTGTGGTCTACTGAGCCCTCTGTCCAAATCTTCAGTACCTACGCGTTGCAAAAGCGACGCGCTAAGCATAAAGCTTAGTGGTGCCAATAATATAAGAAAATATAATATGCAAATAAAAATCATAATTTCTTAGCCATTGAGTTCATAAGAACTGAATAATTACCAACTTAATGTTTAGTCGAGGGCTAATTACGTTTTATGATATTAACTTCTTCATGCCTTTTGTTAATTATTTTCTTCATGATCTTGAGTTCCTTTGTATTCTATCATAATCATTCCTAATATTTAATTTTTGTATTTTCTTTAACAATCAGTTCAATTACAGTTATACTTTTCCATGCCCAAGTAACCTATACTGAACGACTGGACTGCATAACGGGTCGTTGGCGCTGGACACCGTGGTGCCTCGGGCCGTCATACCATGAGAAGCAGAACGTCAGCCACTTATGCAGTCAGTATGGCTAAAAAGCCATGATATCACATGATCGGGCATAAAAGCCATGAATACTGGCATAAAAGCCATGAATATAGGCATAAAGCCTTTCGCAGTACTGCTAAAACAATACCCTATTGGCATGCCAAACTATCCAAACCAAACACATTAGGCCTACTAGGGCATTTTGCATTTTTAAGTTTCACATTTTTGAATTTCAAGTTTTGGTGTCACTATTCACTTCATTAGTCAAACAAAAAGTTGAATTTTGCATAGAAAGTAGGTACATTGGCTTTGGCACTTCAAACATACCACATTTTTCATTTAAAACTTGTTGGAAGTGATCACCATTACCATTTCTAGGCTTAAACCAAGGGAAACAAAATTTTCAGTTTTTGAAGCTTAAATTTACTGTTTCATTAAGCACTGTTACAGTGGCAATTTGAGGAAATGGCAAACATGAAAGTTGTTCCTTATTTTGTCTAGTTGAATTTCCTTTTTTGAATCACTCCATTTGGAGTTTTTTAGCTCTAGATATGGTCCAAAAACAATAGCTGGCCGGATTGCCAATCTGCAGAATTGACCATATCTACAGTAACATGAACAGTAACTGGAATCACTTGGTTGGATGGGTTCTGGCCATAATTTTGGTTAGGTTCCTTCATTAAAGTTGTTTGTCTATGTCTTAACTTATTTCTGTAAAAATTTCAGGTCAATTGACCACATATACAGTGAGTTATGGCCAAATGAACAGTTACTGTTCATTTGGTCATTTCTGCAGGTGCTGTTGCAGGGTATCCGGATTGGGGCCAAGTTTTGGTCCTCTTGCTTTGGTCTTTTGGGCATGGTTTCTTCAGCAAAAATGTGCCATTATAAGCCTAGTTTCATATCCAATTGGCCAAACACCAATTGGACCAACACAGCCAAAGATATGGCTGTGCAAGTGGACTGAAATTTCAGTCACCTTGCTGCTGTCTTTAGGCAGCCTACACATTCACTTTGCCATGCATTATTTCAGTTCAAATTGTGGTCAATTTACCTAAAATGGTCACTAATTGACCATTAGAGTGTTCTTTAACAATTACATAAGCCAAGTCAAGTTTTCTCTCCTAAACCCTAGCTCAAATTCATAGTTTTGTACAACCTACCCTAGTTAACTAACTAAATTAATATCCTTATGTTTATATACTTTAAACTTGATTTGTAGTTCATTCCAAGTCAATCAAAAACACCCAATTCTATTCCTTTCCTAGGGCAGCCGAAATCCATGGGGTGCATATACTCAAATTCTATTCATTTAAGTTACAAAATCCCACTTATTTCAAGTCACCTTCATGGATTAAAAGAGGTTTATATACAAATATGCACTAACCTTTAAGTGGCAGAATTTTCCCAAGTTTAATCTTCACTTTTCTTATACTCTCTTGGCTGCCAAACACTTCCTCTAGGTCCAAGGATTCATTTTAGTGTTGGGGTCTTGAGGAAATATGGTGAGGAAGCATGAGAATGAAAGCTTGCAAAGAATGGCTATGGTGGAAACCCTATCTTCTCTCTCTCTCTACGTTTTGGCTGGTTTGAAGGAGGTGGCTGCTGTATTTTTGGTTAATTTGGTCTTCATTTAGTCTCTTTTATTAGTTAATAATATGGTTGTTTAATTATAATCGGTGGAAACTTTCAAATGACATCATAATGATGTCATATTTGGCATTTTTATGGATTTTTCTTTTCTTTTCATCACTACTCAATTTCAATTTAATTTTTAGTAATGTTTCTTCATATTTTATGTCATATTAATTATTTCCTCAACTGGACAAGTCGGCCAAAAATCACCTCTGAAGGCGAAATGACCAAAATGCCCTCCGTTTGGCTTAACGGGTCAAAATTGTCTGTACCGATTGAAAAATTTTTCTAAATATTTTCTTGGCATTCTAATGCCATAGGAACTTCAATGACCCTTCTCTGGAGTCCCAATAATTATTTTATAATTTTTCCCCTGGGTCTAGGGCTCCTCGTTGCGAGAACCGCAACTTCCCTCTGGTTACCCATCGCTTGGGCACCGGCTCATTTGACTTGATTGTATTTTATTTCTAAAATTTTTCCTAAATTTTTCTTATTAATATTTGAGTTAATTTTGGTTCTTGGCTTTAGTTTAAATATTTTTCCGGACGTTCTAGCTGTCCGGACCGGCACCGGTCACCGGAACAGTAGAATGTACGGAGTTGCTACAGTGAGGGTGTTACATAGCTAGCTAGCAAAAATATGAGTACTCATCCAATTCGTCCTCAACAGGCACACACCTCAACACTTCAGCCAGAAAGGGAATTCAATTCGTCCCACTAGACAAGCTAATGAGGAATACAATCAATATACATGATAGCTGTGGTTTCAAACCATTTGCAATGCTTTTAAATCAATAAGTATCCATCAATGTCATTCAAATAATTTCTCACAGTTTCAAATCATTTACAATGCTTTTCAAGCAATAAATATTCATTCAAATACATTTCCATAATTTAAAACAATAATATACAAATAGTCAATATTTATTTCAATTGAAAATAATTCAAAAGAAATAGTTGTTGTGCACAAACCTCTGATATTTGTCCCCTGGTCTTGACTCAGAATTTCTTTCCCTTTTGCTGAGTCTTGGTTAACTGAGAAACACAATTTGAAGTGTTTCAGTGCTAAATTAATTTGCCTCTAACGATAATATTCGATAAACAATTCACTGAATACCTTTATTTGCTTAATCACCTAATATACCGACCCTCGATGTTTTCTAGGTAAATTAGGTTTTAGTGTCCTTTATATGTCACATTCGATAGGGTTTTAGGGTTGGTACGTATTACCAAACTCAATTCTATGTATATTGCGTTTTCTTGCATTTCATTGCAAATTGCTGGATTTCGGGATACTAGTTTGACCTAGCCAGACGATCTAGTTCCCTCGGTTTTCGGGTTTTGGTCAAAACTACAAACTTGTAGATCTATGTCTTATTGCACGCGGGGCAAAATTTCAGGTCAATCCGAGTTAAGTAGACCAAGTTATGGTCATTATACTATTGCTGGTCAAATGGCATCAAATTAGGTTAATTTTAGGTCAATTTGGTCAACTTTGGTTCGGCCAGTTTTTGGACCCGAACTTGTGCAAGCTTTTTGACTTGCTTCTGGACATTTCTGGGTTTTGGTGTCTTCATAAGACTTGTAGGTATGGGTCTTAAATATTCATGGTTAAAATTACAGGTCATTTGGACCTATTTTGAGTGAGTTATGGCCTAAACACTCACTGCTGCCCAGTTGGTCATTTTTCAGGTCCTAATTGTACCTAATCCGAATTGGTCATTTTCTTAGGTCACCTTGCAAGCAGAATTTTGGTATGCTTTCTAAATGAAAGTTGGCACATTTTGTGCCTAGTTCCACCTCCAATTTGTCTCATACCAATTGAGGTTACACATTTAAACTTATTGGCTAAAATGTACACTGCCCTTAGTTACCTTGCTTAAACACACATCCATGACACATTTACCTTGCAATATGTTTACTTTCCTACCATTTCTGTTTTGGTTCATTACCAAAACCACATCCCACTTTACATTATCATCACTTTGGGCAGATTACAATTATCTTCAATACACCAAATATAACTCTAATTCCCAAAGTCCAAACACAATTACACATACACATAACATTACTAGTTTTTACATACTTTTTACACAACAAGTTCATATACATATCCATCAATCCTTCTATGTCAATATTCTGCCAACACTTCCATGAATACATACATTTATTCAAGTGTCCCAAAGCTGCCGAAAATCTTCTTCAACACCAAATTGTCCTACAATTCATCAATTCCCATCCAAGTGCCAAAAATCACCATATAAATATGAAGTAATTCACTAGGTTATTAAATCATCACAACCAACATAATTCTCATCAATTATATGTACAAATACTTCATCAATACATGATTACATGGCTGTCCAAAATGAACACAACAATAACTCTTCAAACTCAAAAATTTTCTTCACAAATCTAACACCCATAACATGTATACAAAGTTTATCAAAGCCATCTTCAAAAATGCTAACTTACCTTATGGTTGGAGCTTGTTAAACCTTGCTTAAACTTCTCAAATTTGGTAT
This sequence comes from Hevea brasiliensis, assembly GCF_030052815.1. Lineage (NCBI taxonomy): Eukaryota > Viridiplantae > Streptophyta > Magnoliopsida > Malpighiales > Euphorbiaceae > Hevea > Hevea brasiliensis. The sequence goes on along the minus strand of NC_079503.1, from coordinate 38,544,067 downwards.
CAAACTCTTCCTTGTGATGAGTAGACCATTTTTCATGAAGCTACTTAAGGGATTGGAGTTGAAATGGAAGGATTAGATGAGCTTGCATGAAACGCCAATGGAGGTTTCCTCTCACCTTCAATTCGGCAATGTTGAGAGAACCTTGAGGAAGATGAAGTTCAGCTGGTTAGTGGACTTACATCAGCCCCATTTAGTGTTTAATTAATCCATTAATGGTCCACTAACTCCAAATAATCATATAATAAGCTAATTGTTCATTTATTCCACATTAACCCATGATTTTAGCTATTTGTATTAGGTACCACTAAACTAATTTTTCATTTTATTTTCTAAGTGTAATACTATTTATTTTTAATGGACATTTAGGTCAAAAGACAATTCGGGATGTCAAATGACCATAATGCCCCTGTTCGGGCGGCATTCCCGATTTTTCGGTATCACCGGGTTTTGTCCGTTTTTTTGATTTCTCACTTTTCTTTGTACTAATTATTTAATTTTTCTTTGATCTTCCTAATGATATTTATTCTTCAATAAGGGTCTATTTAAGTCCTAAAAATGTTTTCCAGGGTTCCTCGCAATCCAGGGCTAGTCAACAGTCCACGCCGTGACTTCCCAGTGCGGTCACCCATCGTTAGGTTTCCCGGCTCGTTTAACTTGATTACCTTTCTTTGCTATTATTTTTCCTTTGTTTTTATTGTATTTTCTTTTCTTGTATTTCATTATTTTATGTCTCCTCCCTCATGTCAAAGTGTAGTTCTAGGCATCCTAGCTGTCCGGACAACACTGGTCACCGGAGCAGTAGAACGCACTACCGAACTTTGGGGTGTTACAAGTGCATATAATCTTTGCACTTGAGATAACATAGTTATCTTGTATAAAGGTGGTTTGAGTTTGATACTGCTTTCATACTCATACTATGTATGGGTAGATGGACATGTATTGGCTCCTACTAGTTATCTATGGAGATAAGTGTTGACCAAGATGGGATCTGTTATCCTAAGTAAATAGGGATAAAATCCTATGTTCATTTAATTGTTCTTGATGATTCAAGTTCTTGGCCAGGACAGATAGACTTAGTCGAAATAGGAGTTTCTGACAAGAAAGTCTGATTAATCAAGAATTAGAATTAAAAGAGAACATAATATTCATAGCCTATGGAGTTTGACATTAACCATGACTCTAACTAGAATTGGGATTTTGTAACAGAGAGATTTTAGTGTATGGTAACATATGATTAAAAGGTTCATTTAAAGTATTCCTTATTACTGATTGAGTAGCCATGGAATGCAATGCTAGGTGTCAACCATGGTTTATGAGATACCTAAAATAATTTAGAGAAATCATTTACGGGAATAAATAGTTCTAATGATATTAAGAGTTAGTATCATTTGTCATTGTCAATTAGTAGTGAGCCTAGTAAGTCACACATTGCATAAGCAATTCACTAAGTATTTTATGAAGGAGAGGAAGCATGAAAAACATAAGTTTAGATCATTGAATTCCAAATTTTTCTTCTAGGGTCTCATGCATCATGTAAGATTCATTATTTAACTATTTGATTTCAATGATAAACAGCATACTAAAACACTTTTAATATGTTTTTTGATCTGCATTTGCCATTTAAGATTTTAGAATTAACAGATTAATTCATTAGATCCCTAGATTAAATCAAGAACAAGTGCACTAACCTTTTGATACAATGTAGTTGTGTTTGGTACCTTTGGGATGCACCTAGGACACCAGATGTTGTCCCTCTAGCTTGTCCACACTAAGATCACTAATAGCAGCCCCTTGAACAGCTTGTTAAGCCTTCAAATCAATTAGAAATTAAGGTTTTGCCTTTAGAGAGATTACAGATGTATATCGGACACTGGAAACGATTTCTAACAATTTTAATTCAAGAGAATGTTGGCAATTCTCTTTGAATTGATGAGAGATGAAGAAGAAGAGAGGGGAGAGGTTGTTTGGATGGTGGCATAAAAGAAAGAATGGCAAATAATTCTTTTGCTCTTTCATCCTTTCCCTTATATAGCTAGGTCACCACTTAAAACCCATACCACATGTCACCTTCAGATTGGCTCTTAGTTTAATTGACCCAATCATATTGTGCCAAGTGTCAAACTTAGATTTAATCTTGACTTTGAATATCTTACATGATTAAAAGATAAATGGCAAGCTTATGTGTAGTGCCATGTGTCACCATCTCATTGTGCCACATGTCACCCTATGAAATGACCAAAATACCCTTGTGTCTTAATTTTGAGTTCTCAACCCAAAATAATTATTTCTCTTCTTCTAATCAATTTATATAAAATATAAATTAATTAATTAATCTCTATTAATTAATTTCTCATAATTAAATTCATATCTAAACACTTTAGATATAAATTTAAGTTATGTTATACATCCAATAACCTAGATTTGGTTTCAAGCCATGCTAGGGACTTTGTAATATAATTGCAAACTAAACCTAATTAATTAATTAATTAAACTCTTTAATTAATTAAATAAATCACATTTAACTTGGTGATTACTTGTGTATGTGTGTGACTCAGTAGGCTCATCACTAATTGGCAATGAGATATGATATCAACTCTTAATATCATCAGAACTCTTTCTTATCATAAATGATTTCTCTAAATCATTTTATGCACCTCATAGACCATGGTTAACACCTAGCATAGCATGCCATGGCCACCCAATCAGTAATAAGGTTTACCTTAAATAAACCTATAATCATATGCTACCGTGCACTAGAATCTCTCTGTTACAAAATCCCAATTCGAGCTAGAGTCATGGTTTATGTCAAACCCAATTTTCTATGAATATTATGTTCTCTTTTAATTCTAGTTCTTGATTAAAAAGATTTTCTCATCAGAAACTCTTTTCTGATTAACTCTATCTGTCCTGGCCAAGAACTTGATGTTAGTGGTATGCCCTAGAGCATATCATTTAGTATGTATCTTGTACATATTTTATTAATAAATGGCATTTCCACTTTTCCGTTTACATAATATATTTATGTGTAATAGAAAAGGTCCATTGATATTTTGTTAGAAATATTATTCTTAAGTTGTTAAGAATATGAGTGACAGTATTTCTAGCACAAAGTATCATAAATAGGTTCACAATCGAGGATACTTCATAATAAGGACATGACTTATCCAGAAAGATTGTATTCATGTTTGTTCCCAAGTTATTTATATGAGATATAAATAAGATGGAATGGTGAGTCTCATGCCATATGACAAACATGATAGGCACTTATAAATGATAAGTAGGCTGAACCAGTGACACTTATGACAAGCACATGGAGTTTACTCTTGTCAATGTTTTGTCATAAATCATATCAGTGCATATAATCTTTAGACCTGAGATAGCACAGTTATCTTGTATATAGGTAGTTTGAGTTTGATACTACTTTCATACTTGTACTATGTATGGGTATATGGGCATGTGTTGGCTCCTACTAGTTATATATGGAGGTAGGTGTTGATCAAGATGGAATATGTTCCTCTAAGTAAACAGAGATAAAATCCTATGTTCATTTAATTGTTCTTGATGTTTCAAGTTCCTGGCCAGGACAGATAGATTTATTCAGAAAAGAGTTTCTGATGAGAAAATCTTTTTAATCAAGAACTGGAATTAAAAGAGAACATAATATTCATAGCAAATGGAGTTTGACATAAACCATGACTCCAGCTTGAGTTGGGATTTTGTAACAGAGAGATTCTAGTGCATGGTAACATATGATTATAGGTTCATTTAAGGTAAACCTTATTACTAATTGGGTGGCCATGGCATGCTATGCTAGGTGTTAACCATGGTCTATGAGGTTCATAAAATGATTTAGAGAAATCATTTATGGTAAGAAAGAGTTCTGATGATATTAAGAGTTGATATCATGTCTCATTGCCAATTAGTGATGAGCCTAGTAAGTCACACACATACACAAGTTATCACCTAATTAAATATGATTTAATTAATCAATTAAAGAGTTTAATTGATTAATTAAATAGGTTTGGTTTGCAATTAAATTGCAAAGTCCCTAGCATGACTTGAAACCAAATCTAGATTATTGGATGTGTAGTATAAATTAAATTTATATTTAAAGTGTTTAAATATGAATTTAATTAATGAGAAATTAATTAATAGAGATTAATTAATTTATTTATATTTGATATAAATTAATTAGAAGAAGAGAAATAATTATTTTGGGTTGAGAACTCAAAATTAAGACACAGGGGCATTTTGGTCATTTTGCAGTGTGACACGTGGCACCATGAAATGGTGACACATGGGATTACACATAAGCTTGCCAAATGTTTTTTAATCATGTAAGATGATTAAAATCAAGATTAAATATAGGTTTGACACTTGGCACAATGTGATTGGGTCACTTAAACCTAGAGCTAATCAAAGGGTGACATGTGGCAAGGGTTTAATGTGTTAACCTAGCTATTTAAGTGTTGTTATGAGAAAATAAAACACAACCAGCAGCCACACTCCTTTGTCACGCCATTTTGAGGGTTTTCATCTCTTCTTCTTCATTTCTTATCAATTCAAAGAGATTAGCCATCAATCTCTTGAATTAAGAACACTAGAAATTGTTTCTAGTGTCCTGTTTACATCTTTAATCTCTTAAAAGGCAGAACTTGATTTTCTAATTAATAGAAAAAGCTTTAGAAGCTATTCAAGGGCTGTCATAGGTGTTCTTGGTGTGGACAAGCTAGAGGGACAACATCTGGTGTCCTGAAGACGAATCTCAAAGGCGCAGACACGCTGCAGTGCATCAAGAGGTTAGTGTAATCGTTCTTGATTTAATCTAGGGTTCTAAAATTAATCTGATTAATTTTAAAATCTTAAATGGCAAATACTAATCCAAAAACATATTAAAAGAGTTTTAATATGTTGTTTATCATTGAAATCAAATAGATAAAATAAATCTTGCATGATGCATGTGACCCTAGGTGAAAATTTTTGAATTCAATGGTATAAACTTGTGTTTTTCACGCTTCCGTTCCTTCAATTGGTATCAGAGCCACTATATTTGCCATTTAGATTGTTGATTATATGATTTAATTGTGTGTTTGATCATGAGATCAAGAGTTTATTGCTGGTTGTAAAGTCAAAGTGGCGGCACAAATGATGAACACCATGGTGCGCATGGTTGATGTGTCACAATGGTGTGCAAAGGTAAATGGATGGTGAATGTGCAATTGTTGTATGATTTAAGATCCATTTTATGTCTAATTAAATTGTTTAATTAGAATTTTTATCACACAATTAAATTATGATTCAAATCAGAATTTTAAAAATTGTTTGAATGTGATTCAAATCTGAATTTTTAAAGTTGTTTGAATCATATTTAAATCTGATTTTTTAAAATTGATTAAATAAAATTCAGATCTGATTTTTAAAAAAATATTTGAATGTGATTCAAATCTGATTTTTTAAAAAATGTTTGAATGTGATTCAAATATGAATTTTTAAAGTTGTTTAAATGTGATTCAAATCTGAATTTTTAAATTTGTTTGAATGAGATTCAAATCTGAATTTTTAAATTTATTTGAATCATATTCAAATCTGGATTTTTAAGTTGAATATGAGATATTCAATTTAATTTAAGTATGTATGTTTTATTTAATTGTTAAATAGTGATATGCATGATGGATGATCATGGACTATAAAAGACCAATGTGATTGGATTTATTTCTTTTATGTTTCTTTGGGATTGTAAATTAATTAATTTATTTTAATTTATTTTGGGCATGTATTATTAAGTTTGTAATAATTTTTGGGTTGTAATTTCATTTATTTAAGTTCTTGTAAATTCGCCTTGGTATGCCAAGGATTACTATGTAATATTGGATTGCAAGAAGTTCAAGGAGGTCAAGAGCATTGGTGGGACCAGTGGGAGGAATTCAAGATCAAGTGTTGATTATGTACTCCTTCAGCAACTCTTGTAAAATGAATGAATGAAATGCACCTAGGAATGCCCTGATTCAATTCTTGGTGGCTGAGAATTGAATCCCTTAGAAAGTCCATGATCATACCATACTTAATGCTTATCCATGAATGCATGAGATGTATGGGAATATATGCAATTATATGATATATGCATGCTAAATGGATAATGTGCAAAGTGAGACCTTAATAGTAAATAGAATGACCATAAAGTCTTCCAAACAAATGATTAAGTTGGAAATGCTATAATTAAAGTAATTATAACATAGGCCCTCCATTGGGGCAATTATTTTAAGAAATTTTAAATAGTTGCATAAGATGCAATTTATTTAAGAGATTTTCTTAAGAATAATTGTTAAGCATGAGATGTTGTAAATATGTAAATGGTTTAGTGGCCAATATTGGATGTACCTGAGGACATTAAAATTATTTGCATAATTACTGGCTCAATGGGATCAACTTAACTAATGCAAGATAAGTCAATAATGGATGTACCTGAGATTTTGAGCATTAGGGGCTAGGTAAAGGATTGAACCTCACATGAGATGTGATGGGAAAGGAGTTGCTCACTTATAGTTTATTGTAATTCCAATAATGGATGTACCTGAGGATGATCAATAGAATTATAAGAATTCAATCACCCACTAGAAATCCATCCAACTAGGATTTCCGTTTTCTACTTTGGAAGTGTAGGATTCGCTAAGTTAGTGGGAGGACCAATTTGATTAAAAGACCATAATCATATTTGGTTAATTACATGATACATTTACTAATTAATCTGGTTATTTCTGCAATTAATTTTCTGATAATAATGAGCACAGAACAACCACCACCATCCAATATCCTTGCAAGCATACTTAATCACAATAGGTTGACAGGACCTAATCTATCTGATTGGCTAAGAAATTTGAAACTTGTCCTGACCCTTGAACAAATAGGATATGTTCTAGATTCAAATGTTCCTGGTCCCTTACCTCCAGAGGCCACACAAGAGGAACATGAAACTTTGGACAAGTGGAAGGAGCATGATATGAGCTAAGTGTTACATACTTGCTTCCATGAGTAATAAGTTACGGAAGCAACATGAGAACATGCAGAGTGTGAGTGAGATCCTCCTTCACCTACAAGAGTTGTATGGTGAGCACAGCAGGAATGCTAGGTATGAGATATCTAGACAGCTATTCCGTATGAGGATGTCTGAGAGACAGAATGTTGGGGATTATGTCCACAAGATGATTCGGCTGATTGAGCAGTTGGAACATCTTGACTTCAACATGGATTTCCAACTACAGACGGATTTGATCCTTCAGTCCCTTCCTGAGTCTTTTGGGAATTTTGTGACAAATTTCCATATGACTAAATAGGAATGCACCTTAGCTAGTTTACTCAACATGCTGGTTATTGCCCAAAAGAATATGCCACGCAATAAAGGAAAAGAGGTAGCTTTGGTTGCATCTTCTTCTGCTGGAAAGTCCAACAAGAAGAAGGGCAATAAGAAAAAGAAACCTCAGATTCCTAGTCCTTCCAAGAAAATAGCTAAACAGAAAAGGAAGACTAAAGCTGATAAAGGCAAAGGAAAGTGTCTCCACTGCCAACAGGAGAGTGTTTCCATTACCAACAGGAAAGTGTTTCCATTGCCAGTAAGAAAGTGTTTCCACTGGCCAGAGTATAGCAATCTAAATGAATGCAATGCCATGGTGAAAACCAACTCAAGTTCAAAATATATTTGGAACTTAAGGTTATGTCATGTTGCAGACGATAGGATTGCAAAACTGGAGAAAATGGGGATTTTATCCTCATTGGGCTCTGAGCCTACTCCAACTTGTGAATCTTGCCTTCAGGGCAAAATGACTAGATCACCCTTTGTTGGACAAGGGCTAAGAGCTGAAAATATTTTAGAGCTAGTACATAGTGATGTATGTGGTCCATTTAAAGAAATGGCTAGAGGGGGCTTTCATTATTTTTTTGCCTTTACTGATGATAAATCAAGATTTGGGTATTTGTATTTGATGAAATACAAACATGAATCCTTTGAAAAGTTCAAAGAATTTAAATCTGAAGTAGAAAATCAAACAGGAAAGAATATTAAAGCTCTTCGATCAGATCGTGGAGGTGAATATTTGAGTACTGAATTTGATGAATACTTGAGAGAGCATGGCATTGTTTCTCAGCTGACTCCTCCAGGAACGCCACAGCTGAATGGTGTATCTGAAATGAGAAATCGTACCCTATTGTATATGGTACGTAGTATGATGAGCTATACTGATATGCCAATCTCCTTTTGGGGATTTGCATTAGAATCAGCTTTGTATATTCTGAATAGGATTCCATCAAAATCAGTTTCTTCCACACCTTATGAGATATGGCATGGAAGAAAACCAAGTCTTAAGCATGTTAAGATTTGGGGTTGTCCAGCTTATATCAAAAAGTTGAACACTGATAAATTGGAGACCAGATCAGAAAAAGGTCGATTTGTTGGATATCCAAAAGATAGTTTTGGATATTATTTTTATTTGCCTACTTCACAAAAGGTTGTGATAAGTAGAGATGCCATATTTCTTGAACAACAGTTTGCTCAAGAAGGAGGCAAAGAAAGGCAAATAGAGTTAGAATTGGAGAATTCTGACCAACCAACAGATCAGATGGATATAGATCCATCTAGTCAACCTATACCCGTTGATGAAACATCTACAGCTGTTCCTCGTAGAACAACCAGGGTATTTCACCCACCAGTGAGATATGGTTTTCTTCATGAAGAAGAACAAGAGTTGTCTACTCAAGAAGAAGTAGATCACGGAGATGATCCACTTACCTATGAAGAAGCTATATCAGATATAGACTCTTCAAAATGGATTGATGCTATAAAATTCGAGATTGATTCCATGTATAAGAATCAAGTTTGGGATCTTGTTGAACCACCTGAAGGTATTATACCTATAGGGAACAAATGGGTTTTCAAGAAGAAAATTGGTTCTGATGGAAAGGTAGAGACCTATAAGGCAAGGCTAGTAGCAAAAGGGTTTCGCCAAAGGCAAGGAATCGACTATGAGGAGACTTTCTCGCCTGTTGCCATGCTTAAATCAATTAGGATTTTATTAGCAATAGCTGCGTACTATGATTATGAGATTTGGCAGATGGATGTCAAAACAGCTTTTCTCAATTCCAAGGTATGTAAGCTAAAGTGATCCATTTATGGGTTAAAACAAGCTTTGAGGAGTTGGAACATCCGTTTTGATGAAGCCATTAAATCCTTTGGTTTTATCAAAAATGAGGATGAGCCATGTGTATATAAGAAGGTTAGTGACAGTGCTATCACTTTCCTTGTCTTATATGTGGATGACATACTGTTGATGGGTAATGACACAGGTATGTTGACAACTATAAAGGTATGGTTGTCAAATACATTCTCCATGAAAGACTTAGGGGAGGCAACCTATATTCTTGGGATTCGCATTTATAGAGATAGAGCGAAAAGAATAATTGGTTTATCCCAAAGTCTATACTTGGAAAAGGTGTTAAAGAGGTTTAACATGCTTGATTCCAAGAGAGGATTGTTACCAGTGAGACATGGTATCCATCTTTCTAAAGAGATGTCTCCAAAGACACACTAAGAAAGAGATAAGATGGCCAGAATTCCATATGCTTGGCTATTGGAAGTTTAATGTATGCAATGTTGTGTACTAGGCGGATATCGCATATCTTGTTAGTTTGACTAGCGGTATCAATCCAATCCAGTTTGGAACATCGATAGCTGTCAAGAATATCCTTAAGTACTTGAGAAGAACTAAAGATTTATTCTTGATTTATGGAGGTGGAAGACTTGCAATTGGATGGTTATACTGATTCTGATTTCCAATCAGATATCGATGATAGAAAGTCTACCTCTAGATATGTGTTCATTTGTAATGGAGGTGCAGTCAGTTGGAAGAGTTCCAAGCGAGCACGCATTGCAGATTCATTCTGAGGTCGAGTATATTCTTTGCATCAGATGTTGCAAAGGAAGCTGTTTGGATAAAAAAGTTTGTGACAGAACTTACAGTAGTTCAACCAAAATCCAAACACATAGAAAGGCACTACCACATTATCAGAGATATAGTTGGGCAAGGCGATTTAGCCATGCAGAAAATAGCATCAGCTGAAAATCCAGTTGATCCATTCACTAAGCCTATGTCACAGACTCAGTTAGACCGACATCTTGAGAAGATAGGTCTAAGATATTGTAATGAATGGCTCTAGTGCTAGTGGGAGATTGTTAGTAGTATGCCCTAGAGCATATCATTTAGTATGTATCTTGTACATATTTTATTAATAAATGGCATTTCCACTTTTCCGTTTACATAATATATTTATGTGTAATAGAAAAGGTCCATTGATATTTTGTTAGAAATATTATTCTTAAGTTGTTAAGAATATGAGTGACAATATTTCTAGCACAAAGTATCATAAATAGGTTCACAATCGAGGATACTTCATAATAAGGACATGACTTATCCAGAAAGATTGTATTCATGTTTGTTCGCAAGTTATTTATATGAGATATAAATAAGATGGAATGGTGAGTCTCATGCCATATGACAAACATGATAGGCACTTATAAATGATAAGTAGGTTTGAACGGTGACACTTATGACAAGCACATGGAGTTTACTCTTATCAATGTTTTGTCATAAATCATATCAGTGCATATAATCTTTAGACACGAGATATACAGTTATCTTGTATATAGGTAGTTTGAGTTTGATACTGCTTTCATACTTGTACTATGTATGGGTATATGGGCATGTGTTGGCTCCTGCTAGTTATATATGGAGGTAGGTGTTGATCAAGATGGAATATGTTCCTCTAAGTAAACAGAGATAAAATCCTATGTTCATTTAATTGTTCTTGATGTTTCAAGTTCCTGGCCAGGACAGATAGATTTATTCAGAAAAGAGTTTCTGATGAGAAAATCTTTTTAATCAAGAACTGGAATTAAAAGAGAACATAATATTCATAGCAAATGGAGTTTGACATAAACCATGACTCCAGCTTGAGTTGGGATTTTGTAACAGAGAGATTCTAGTGCATGGTAACATATGATTTGTAACACCCCTCACCCGACTACAGTGTAGCCGAGCAAAGTGTGCTACATTCGGTGCCGGAGCACCCTATCTTATCTTACTTTATTCCTTTCATAATTTGATCTCATTATATTTTAATATTAATTATTTTTTTGAAGGAGAAACCAGCGGAGTTTCCCCTATTTTATTACCAGTTGACGTGTTTTACTATTTACCTGTTTGAAAGTTTCAACAATATTTTCAGAATAAAGTCTTATCCATGCTAATCATAATTATCTCATCAATCATTCTCATAATTTTCTCATATTTCCAATCTCATTCATACATTTCAATTTCATAATCATTTCCATGCATACTCAATTCGTATGTAAACATTCTCAAATTACATAAGCAAAATTTTCAAATTTCCTTAATTTACATAATTTACAAAATAATTACAAAATTTCATAATTTATATGATATACAAATTAATTACAATTTGCTAATTTATATTACAATATAAGAAATAATTAACATACACAAAATACATGATATGCTTAATGTGAGCCCTATCTACATGCATTGCTGAGGAGGCGACAACCTTTGACACTCTGCAGATCTGAACTCTCAAAATTTCCAGTCAAACGTCTAGTGGGTTCTAGCTTCAGTACTTGCGCGAGGAAACAATTCCATCGCGCTAAGCATTGCTGCTTAGTGGTGCAATAATATAACAAGGAAATAATATACAAATAAAGATAGACATAAAACATAATTCAAATAATCAAGATTTATTTATACTTCACATGCGGTTTCTAAAATTTAATGTGTTATATCCTAATTTGGTCTTCTTTGAAAGTGTTTATTTGCCAATGTACAGTAATAATGTACAAAGAAAAATGATTTGAAAATAATAAATTTATGCTTATATTGTTATATAAGCACATTTGCAATATTTATTTATGTTATAATTTTCTTTGCTAATCTTTTAGCATATTCTCTATACTTGCTAGGTTGTCTCAGATTATTTCATAATAAGTAAATTTTGATATCTGTCCAGTTCATTTTGATTCTTTCTAATAAATAACTATCCTAATTTATTTTAGGTCATCTTACTCATTTATTTTATTTAATTTCTAATATTTTTAATTGCTAATATTCTTAACTTATCTCAATAAATTACACTGCCCAAGTAACCTACGACAGGCTGACTAAACTGGATAACGGGTCGTTGGCACTGGACACCGCGGTGCCTCGGGCCGTCATACCATGGGACGAAGAACGTCAACCACGTATGCAGTCAGTATGGCTAAAAAGCCATGATAACACATAATCGGGCATAAAAGCCATGAATGTTGGCATAAAGCCAGGAATACGGGCATCAAGCCATGAATACAGGCAAAAAGCCTTTCGCAGTACTGCTAAAACAATACCCTATTGGCATGCCAATCTATCCAATCTGACACACGTGTCAAGGCAATACAAGGGCACATAATATCATTAAATATTAATATATTGTGTTTTATGAATTCATTATTTCATGAGAAATTTCAATTATAATTCATACATTCATTTGATCATTTATATGATCACAATTCACATCAATTATCCTTTTATACCATTGTACTCAAAATACTTCTCCTTTCTATAATAATGAGAACTAATGTCTCATTCATACATTAATATAGTTCATTTATTCATTCATTATGTTATTCATATTGATCACAATTCTAAACAGTGGTTCACCTGTACCATTGTATTCAAAATATTTTCCTTTCTCATTTATACATTTAAGAATCTACTTATGTAATTACAAATTTTATATTTCAAGTTGAGTTACTAATATTTTATGAATTCCACTTGTGATGGGCATATAAGCCCTAACTATCTATTCACATCAATTAGGTGACTTATTTATCATGTTTCAAGTAATCCATGAAAATTTCATGGATTTCAAATTTATGCTCTTAATTTCCTTTTAACAGTTTTGACTAAGATGCATAGTCCACATTTGTCATACAATTCTAAGCATTTAAGCTTAGAATTGGTTCTAGGTCTTCATCTTAGTTTGTTACTCATTTTGATTACTATTCACCTTACTAGTCAACTAAAATGTTGACTTTTTCATACTTAAGGGATATGTTAATTCTAATTACACCAAGATCCCACATTTTGAGTTTTACATTTGCTAGTATTAATTGCCAATTGCAATTTAAAGTCCCCTAGATGCATTTCTAATTTCAAATTTTGAATTTCAAGTTTTGGTGTCACTATTCACCTCATTGGTCAACAAAAATGTTGACTTTTGGATAGAAAATAGGTGTATTGGTTTTAACACCCCAAACATACCACATTTTGTATTTAAAACTTGTTGGAATTGATTGCCATTACCATTTCTATGCTTAAAACCAAAAGGGCAGAATTTTCAGTTTTTAAAGCCTAACTTTATTGTTCCATTAAGCCCTGTTGCAGTGGGAATTTGAGGAAATGGTAAACATGAAAGTTGTTCCTTATTTTGTCTAGTTGAATTTCCTTTTTTGAATCACTCCATTTGGAGTTTTGTAGCTCCAGATATGGTCCAAAAACCATAGCTGGCCGGATTGCCAAAACTGCAGAATTACCAAATCTACAGTAACATGAATAGTGACTGCCACTGCCATTTGGGTTAGGTTCTGGTCATAATTTGGGGTACGTTTCTTCATGAAAGTTGTTTGTCTATGTCTTAACTTGTTCCTGTAAAAATTTCAGGTCAATTGACCATATCTACAGTGAGTTATGGCCAAATGAACAGTTATTATTCATTTGGTCGATTCTGCAGAATTAGTTGCAGGGTATCCGGATTAGGGCCAAGTTTTGGTCCTCTTGCTTTGGTCTTTTGGGCATGGTTTCTTCAGAAAAAATGTGCCATTATAAGCCTAGTTTCATGTCCAATTGGCCAAACACCAATTGGATCAACACAGCCAAAGTTATGGCTGTGTAATTGGACTGAAATTTCAGTCTATTGCTGCTGTCCTAGGGCAGCCTACATCTTCACTTTGCTATACTATTTTTCAGTCCAAATTGTGGTCAACTTACCTAAAATAGTCACTAATTGACCATTAAAATGTTCTCTAACAATTTCCCAAGCCAAGTCAATTTTTCACTTCTCAAAACCCTAATTCCCATACGAGTTTTCACAAATTCCTTATTTAACTCTTTCATTCTTTGTATATGTATATGTATACACTTTAAACATAAGCTCCAATTCACTCTAAGTCCATTAATACAATCAAACTCATTCCTTCCTAGGGCTGCCGAAAATTCAAGGGATGCATACACTTAACTTTTATTCATTTAATTTACAATTTCTCACTTATTTCAAGCTTCTAACATGGAATCAAAGAAGTATATATATAAGTAGGCACTAACCTCACTTTAACCTCTTGTAGGGCAGATTTCTCCAAGCTAAAACTTCACTTTCCTTCCTTTTCTAGGCTTCCAAATACTTCCCAAGAGGTAGAGACAAGTTTTTAGTGAAGGGACTTAGGGTTTTATAGTGCAAATTCATGGGAAAATGGAAGTAATTAAAGAAAACTTCCATGGAGGGTTATGGAGGAGAGGATCACGTTTTGAAGAAGAAGATGACTGCTTGTTTTTGGTCTTCCTTGGTCTTTATTTATCTCTTTTATTAATTAGTCAAATGGTTACTTAATTGTGATTGGTTATGGCTTTTAAATGGCATCATCAAGATGTCATAAATTGCTTTTTATTTCATTTTCCTTTTCTTTTATCCACTATTCATTTCCAATTTCATTTTTAGTAATATTTATTCATATTTTATGTCATATTAATTATTTACTTAACTGGAAAAGTCGGCCAAAAATCACCTCTGAAGGCGAAATGACCAAAATGCCCTCCGTTTGGCTTAACGGGTCAAAATTGTCTGTACCGATTGAAAAATTTTTCTAAATATTTTCTTGGCATTCTAATGCCATAGGAACCTCAATGACCCTTCTCTGGAGTCCCAAAAATTATTTTATGAATTTTTCCCCGGGTCTAGGGCTCCTCGTTGTAGAACCGCAACTTCCTCTCAGTTACCCATCGCTGGGCACGGCTCATTTGACTTGGTTGTATTTTATTTCTAAAATTTTTACTAAATTTTTCTTATTAATATTTGAGTTAATTATGGTTCTGACTTTAGTTTAAATATTTTTACGACGTTCTAGTTGTCTGCATCGACACCGGCCACCGAATAAAGAGAATATACAGAGTTGTTACCGGGAGGGTGTTACAACTCTTCTCCTCTAATTTAAATTTCGTCCTCGAAATTTACCTGACTTAAGTAATCGAGGAGTTGCTACCTCCTTGTCTCTTCACTTCCTTATATCGCCTCATCAGTGTCTGGGTTTGGCTCTTCCTGAGCTTCCATAGCATATACTTGTGGTGCCACCCTGACTTCGGGCTTTTCAACGGTCTCAGAAACAATCTTCTGTGAAATGTCACCGTTCTCGCTCTACCCGATCTTTTACCCCTTTGAACTACAGGGGAAGGTCTATCAACTTGTACCGGAGCTATTGAACCACTCCTCTGAGGGCAATCTCTTATAAAATGATCCGTAGCCCCACACTTGAAACACTCTCCAGTTAATAGTCGACACTCCCCTCTGTGTCTTCTACCACAATGCATACATTCAGGCACTGGGGTTAATCCCCTTGTTATTGTGCCCGGGGAACTAGCTATAGAGATTCCAATCTGGCCTCTGTGGCCCTGTGTCTGATCTTGTAAACTAGAACCCTTAAACTTCTTACTATCAGTTGGTATACTTGACTGTCCTGATCCAAATTCCCTCTTACGCTGCCTATCTTTCCTATTTTGTTCATTTATTCTCACTTTCTCCACTTTTAATGCAGCTTCCACTAACTTGGTGAAATCAGTGATTCCCAAGGCAGTGATCATGAGCTTTATATTGTCGTTCAATCCCTCTTCAAATCTCTTACACCTCTCGGCCTCATTAGGGACTATCTCCCTTCCATAGCGGCTCAATCTTACGAATTCCTTCCCATATTCGGCCACTGACAGCTGTCTCTGCCTCAGGTTAATGAACTCTCTTCTTCTCTCTTCCAGATATACACTACCCACATATTTCTTCTTGAATTCGGAGAGGAAGAAATCCCAAGTTACTATTTCCTGTTGTACTTCACTGGACACCGTGTCCCACCACTCGTATGCATCATCTTGCAACAAAGATATGGCAGCTTCCAGGTTTTGTTCTGGGGTGCAGTGGAGTTGTTTTAGAACTCTGCCTGTTATGTTCAACCAATTCCAGGCTGCAACAGAATCATCTTTTCTCTTGCCATAGAAGTCCACTGCTCCAAACTTTCTTAATCTTTCCAGGTGTGATTTCTGCTGTGGAGCTGGTGGTGGTGGCGGTGGCATTACTCCGGCCATTTGTCTAAAGAAATTGGCCATTTGCTGGAACATGGCCAGTGGAGGCTGAGCAGGCTCTGCTTGAGCTGGCGGAGTAGATTCTCTCATGCCCCCAGTCTCAGCTGCTGCAGGTGGAGCATGACTCTCCACTTCCTCCTCGACTGCCCTCTGTGATGAAGGGTCCATATCCTATTCAAAATAATAAGACAAACAAACAGATCTGCATTAGTGTCACCTCGACTCATATGAATGCAATGCATGTCATGCACACAATCTTATTCTATCTGTCTATGCCTAGGAACGCCTAAACCGTGCTCTGATACCAATAAATGTAACACCCCTCACCTGACTACAGTGTAGCTGAGCAAAGTGTGCTACATTCGGTGCTGGAGCACCCTATCTTATCTTACATTATTCCTTTCATAATTTGATCTCATTATATTTTAATATTAATTATTTTTTTGAAGGAGAAACCAGCGGAGTTTCCCCTATTTTATTACCAGTTGACGTGTTTTACTATTTACCTGTTTGAAAGTTTCAACAATATTTTCAGAATAAAGTCTTATCCATGCTAATCATAATTATCTCATCAATCATTCTCATAATTTTCTCATATTTCAAATCTCATTCATACATTTCAATTTCATAATCATTTCCATGCATACTCAATTCGTATGTAAACATTCTCCAATTACATAAGCAAAATTTTCAAATTTCCTTAATTTACATAATTTACAAAATAATTACAAAATTTCATAATTTACATGATATACAAATTAATTACAATTTGCTAATTTATATTACAATATAAGAAATAATTAACATACACAAAATACATGATATGCTTAATGTGAGCCCTATCTACATGCATTGCTGAGGAGGCGACAACCTTTGACACTCTGCAGATCTGAACTCTCAAAATTTCGATCAAACGCGTCTAGTGGGTTCTAGCTTGATACTGCGAGGAAACAATTCCATCGCGCTAAGCATTGCTGCTTAGTGGTGCAATAATATAACAAGGAAATAATATACAAATAAAGATAGACATAAAACATAATTCAAATAATCAAGATTTATTTATACTTCACATGCGGTTTCTAAAATTTAATGTGTTATATCCTAATTTGGTCTTCTTTGAAAGTGTTTATTTGCCAATGTACAGTAATAATGTACAAAGAAAAATGATTTGAAAATAATAAATTTATGCTTATATTGTTATATAAGCACATTTGCAATATTTATTTATGTTATAATTTTCTTTGCTAATCTTTTAGCATATTCTCTATACTTGCTAGGTTGTCTCAGATTATTTCATAATAAGTAAATTTTGATATCTGTCTAGTTCATTTCGATTCTTTCTAATAAATAACTATCCTAATTTATTTTAGGTCATCTTACTCATTTATTTTATTTAATTTCTAATATTTTTAATTGCTAATATTCTTAACTTATCTCAATAAATTACACTACCCAAGTAACCTACGACAGGCTGACTAAACTGGATAACGGGTCGTTGGCACTGGACACTGCGGTGCCTCGGGCCGTCATACCATGGGACGCAGAACGTCAACCACGTATGCAGTCAGTATGGCTAAAAAGCCATGATAACACATAATCGGGCATAAAAGCCATGAATGTTGGCATAAAGCCATGAATACGGGCATAAAGCCATGAATACAGGCATAAAGCCTATAGCAAGACAGCTAAAACAATACCCTATTTGCATGCCAATCTATCCAATCTGACACACGTGTCTAGGCAATACAAGGGCACATAATATCATTAAATATTAATATATTGTGTTTTATGAATTCATTATTTCATGAGAAATTTCAATTATAATTCATACATTCATTTGATCATTTATATGATCACAATTCACATCAATTATCCTTTTATACCATTGTACTCAAAATACTTCTCCTTTCTATAATAATGAGAACTAATGTCTCATTCATACATTAATATAGTTCATTTATTCATTCATTATGTTATTCATATTGATCACAATTCTAAACAGTGGTTCACCTGTACCATTGTATTCAAAACATTTTCCTTTCTCATTTATACATTTAAGAATCTACTTATGTAATTACAAATTTTATATTTCAAGTTGAGTTACTAATATTTTATGAATTCCACTTGTGATGGGCATATAAGCCCTAACTATCTATTCACATCAATTAGGTGACTTATTTATCATGTTTCAAGTAATCCATGAAAATTTCATGGATTTCAAATTTATGCTCTTAATTTCCTTTTAACAGTTTTGACTAAGATGCATAGTCCACATTTGTCATACAATTCTAAGCATTTAAGCTTAGAATTGGTTCTAGGTCTTCATCTTAGTTTGTTACTCATTTTGATTACTATTCACCTTACTAGTCAACTAAAATGTTGACTTTTTCATACTTAAGGGATATGTTAATTCTAATTACACCAAGATCCCACATTTTGAGTTTTACATTTGCTAGTATTAATTGCCAATTGCAATTTAAAGTCCCCTAGATGCATTTCTAATTTCAAATTTTGAATTTCAAGTTTTGGTGTCACTATTCACCTCATTGGTCAACAAAAATGTTGACTTTTGGATAGAAAATAGGTGTATTGGTTTTAACACCCCAAACATACCACATTTTGTATTTAAAACTTGTTGGAATTGATTGCCATTACCATTTCTATGCTTAAAACCAAAAGGGCAGAATTTTCAGTTTTTAAAGCCTAACTTTACTGTTCCATTAAGCCCTGTTGCAGTGGGAATTTGAGGAAATGGTAAACATGAAAGTTGTTCCTTATTTTGTCTAGTTGAATTTCCTTTTTTGAATCACTCCATTTGGAGTTTTGTAGCTCCAGATATGGTCCAAAAACCATAGCTGGCCGGATTGCCAAAACTGCAGAATTACCAAATCTACAGTAACATGAATAGTGACTGCCACTGCCATTTGGGTTAGGTTCTGGTCATAATTTGGGGTACGTTTCTTCATGAAAGTTGTTTGTCTATGTCTTAACTTGTTCCTGTAAAAATTTCAGGTCAATTGACCATATCTACAGTGAGTTATGGCCAAATGAACAGTTATTATTCATTTGGTCGATTCTGCAGAATTAGTTGCAGGGTATCCGGATTAGGGCCAAGTTTTGGTCCTCTTGCTTTGGTCTTTTGGGCATGGTTTCTTCAGAAAAAATGTGCCATTATAAGCCTAGTTTCATGTCCAATTGGCCAAACACCAATTGGATCAACACATCCAAAGTTATGGCTGTGTAATTGGACTGAAATTTCAGTCTATTGCTACTGTCCTAGGGCAGCCTACATCTTCACTTTGCTATACTATTTTTCAGTCCAAATTGTGGTCAACTTACCTAAAATAGTCACTAATTGACCATTAAAATGTTCTCTAACAATTTCCTAAGCCAAGTCAATTTTTCACTTCTCAAAACCCTAATTCCCATATGAGTTTTCACAAATTCCTTATTTAACTCTTTCATTCTTTGTATATGTATATGTATACACTTTAAACATAAGCTCCAATTCACTCTAAGTCCATTAATACAATCAAACTCATTCCTTCCTAGGGCTTCCGAAAATTCAAGGGATGCATACACTTAACTTTTATTCATTTAATTTACAATTTCTCACTTATTTCAAGCTTCTAACATGGAATCAAAGAAGTATATATATATAAGTAGGCACTAACCTCACTTTAACCTCTTGTAGGGCAGATTTCTCCAAGCTAAAACTTCACTTTCCTTCCTTTTCTAGGCTGCCAAATACTTCCCAAGAGGTAGAGACAAGTTTTTAGTGAAGGGACTTAGGGTTTTATAGTGCAAATTCATGGGAAAATGGAAGTAATTAAAGAAAACTTCCATGGAGGGTTATGGAGGAGAGGATCACGTTTCATCATCAAAATGTCATAAATTGCTTTTTATTTCATTTTCCTTTTCTTTTATCCACTATTCATTTCCAATTTCATTTTTAGTAATATTTATTCATATTTTATGTCATATTAATTATTTACTTAACTGGACAAGTCGGCCAAAAATCACCTCTGAAGGCGAAATGACCAAAATGCCCTCCGTTTGGCTTAACGGGTCAAAATTGTCTGTACCGATTGAAAAATTTTTCTAAATATTTTCTTGGCATTCTAATGCCATAGGAACCTCAATGACCCTTCTCTGGAGTCCCAAAAATTATTTTATGAATTTTTCCCCGGGTCTAGGGCTCCTCGTTGCGAGAACCGCAACTTCCCTCTGGTTACCCATCGCTTGGGCACCGGCTCATTTGACTTGGTTGTATTTTATTTCTAAAATTTTTACTAAATTTTTCTTATTAATATTTGAGTTAATTATGGTTCCTGACTTTAGTTTAAATATTTTTCCGGATGTTCTAGTGTCGGCCAGGCAGGTCACGGAACGATAGAATGTACGGAGTTGTTACCGGGAGGGTGTTACATGATTATAGGTTCATTTAAGGTAAACCTTATTACTAATTGGGTGGCCATGGCATGCTATGCTAGGTGTTAACCATGGTCTATGAGGTTCATAAAATGATTTAGAGAAATCATTTATGGTAAGAAAGAGTTCTGATGATATTAAGAGTTGATATCATGTCTCATTGCCAATTAGTGATGAGCCTAGTAAGTCACACACATACACAAGTTATCACCTGATTAAATATGATTTAATTAATTAATTAAAGAGTTTAATTGATTAATTAAATAGGTTTGGTTTGCAATTAAATTGCAAAGTCCCTAGCATGACTTGAAACCAAATCTAGATTATTGGATGTGTAGTATAAATTAAATTTATATTTAAAGTGTTTAAATATGAATTTAATTAATGAGAAATTAATTAATAGAGATTAATTAATTAATTTATATTTGATATAAATTAATTAGAAGAAGAGAAATAATTATTTTGGGTTGAGAACTCAAAATTAAGACACAGGGGCATTTTGGTCATTTTGCAGTGTGACACGTGGCAACATGATATGGTGACACATGGTATTACACATAAGCTTGCCAAATGTTTTTAATCATGTAAGATGATTAAAATCAAGATTAAATATAGGTTTGACACTTGGCACAATGTGATTGGGTCACTTAAACCTAGAGCTAATCAAAGGGTGACATGTGGCAAGGGTTTAATGTGTTAACCTAGCTATTTAAGTGTTGTTATGAGAAAATAAAACACAACCAGCAGCCACACTCCTTTGTCACGCCATTTTGAGGGTTTTCATCTCTTCTTCTTCATCTCTTATCAATTCAAAGAGATTAGCCATCAATCTCTTGAATTAAGAACACTAGAAATTGTTTCTAGTGTCCTGTTTACATCTTTAATCTCTTAAAAGGTAGAACTTGATTTTCTAATTAATAGAAAAAGCTTTAGAAGCTATTCAAGGGCTGCCATGGGTGTTCTTGGTGTGGACAAGCTAGAGGGACAACATCTGGTGTCCTGAAGACGAATCTCAAAGCGCGACACGCTGCGATTGCATCAATAGGTTAGTGTAATCGTTCTTGATTTAATCTAGGGTTCTAAAATTAATCTGATTAATTTTAAAAACTTAAATGGCAAATACAGATCCAAAAAACATATTAAAAGAGTTTTAATATGTTGTTTATCATTGAAATCAAATAGATAAAAATAAATCTTGCATGATGCATGTGACCCTAGGTGAAAATTTTTGAATTCAATGGTATAAACTTGTGTTTTTCACGCTTCCGTTCCTTCACTTGAAACATCAAGAACAATTAAATGAACATATGATTTTATCCCTACTTACTTAGAGGAACAGATTCCATCTTGATCAACACCTACCTCTATATATAACTAGTAGGAGCCAACACATGCCCATATACCCATACATAGTACAAGTATGAAAGCAGTATCAAACTCAAACCACATATATATAAGATAACTGTGCTATCTCAGGTCTAAAGATTATATGCACTGATATAATTTATGACAATGCATTAACAAGAGTAAACTCCGTGTGCTTGTCATAAGTGTCCCTGGTTCGGCCTACTTATCATGTGTAAGTGCCTATCATGTTTGTTATATGGCATGAGACTCACCATTCCATCTTATTTACATCTCATATAAATAACTTGGGAACAAACATGATTTTTCAATCTTTCTAGATAAGTCATGTCCTTATTGTGAAGTATCCTCGATTGTGAACCTATTTATGATACTTTGTATTAAAAATACTGTCACTCATATTCTTAACAACTTAAGAATAGAATTTCTAACAAAATATCAATGGACCTTTTCTATTACACATAAATATATTATGTAAACGGAAGAGTGAAAATGCCTTTTATTAATAAAATATGTACAAGATACATACTAAATAATATGCTCTAGGGCATACTACTAACAATCTCCCACTAGCACTAAAGCATTCATAACAATATATTAGACCTATCTTCTCAAGATGTCGGTCTAGCTGAGCTTGTGACATAGGCTTAGTGAATGGATCAGCTGGATTTTCAGCTGATGCTATTTTCTGCATGGCTAATTCACCTCGCCCAAATATCTCTCTGATAATGTGATAGCGTCTTTCTATGTGTTGGGATTTCTGATGAGACCGGGGTTCCTTATATCCAAATAGCCTCTTTTGCAGCATCTGATGCAATAATATGCTCGGCCTCTGTAGTGGAATCTACAGTCGTACTCTATTTGGAACTCTTCTAACTAACTGCACTTCCATTATAAATGAACACAAACCCAAAGGTAAACTTTCTATCATCGATATCTGATTGAAAATCAGAATCAGTATTACCATCCAATTGTAAGTCACCACCTCCATATATCAAGAATAAATCCTTATTTCTTCTCAAGTTCTTGAGGATATTCTTGACAGCTATCCAGTGTTCCAAACCTGGATTGGATTGATATCAGCTAGTCAAACTAACAGCATATGCGATATCTGGCCTAGTACACAACATTGCATACATCAAACTTCCAATAGCCGTAGCATATGGAATCCTAACCATTTTATCTCTTTCTTTAGGTGTCTTTGGAGACATCTCTTTAGAAAGTTGGATACCATGTCTCACTGGTAACAATCCTCTCTTGGAATTAAGCATGTTAAATCTCTTTAACACCTTTTTCAAGTATAGACTTTGGGATAAACCAATTATTCTTTTTGCTCTATCTTTATAGATGCGAATCCCAAGAATATAGGTTGCCTCCCCTAAGTCTTTCATGGAGAATGTATTCGATAACCATACCTTTACAGTTGTCAACATACCTGTGTCATTACCCACTAACAAAATGTCATCCACATATAAGACAAGGAAAGTGACAGCACTATCACTAACCTTCTTATACACACATGGCTCATCCTCATTTTTGATAAAACCAAATGACTTAATGGCTTCATCAAAACGGATGTTCCAACTCCTCGAAGCTTGTTTCAACTCATAAATGGATCACTTTAGCTTGCATACCTTGGAATCATCTTAGGATTTAAAACCCCTAGGTTGTTCTATGAAAATGTTTTCTTCAATGTATCCATTGAGAAAAGCTATTTTGGCATCCATTTGCCAAATCTCATAATCATAGTATGCAGCTATTGCTAATAGAATCGTAATTGATTTAAGCATGGCAACAGGCGAGAAAGTCTCCTCATAGTCAATTCCTTGCCTATGGCGAAACCCTTTCGCTACTAGCCTTGCTTTATAGGTCTCTACCTTTCCATCAGAATCAATTTTCTTCTTGAAAACCCATTTGTTCCCTATAGGTACAATACCTTCAGGTGGGTTAATATGATCCCAAACTTGATTCTTATACGTGGAATCAATCTCGGATTTCATAGCATCAATCCATTTTGAAGAGTCTATATCTGATATAGCTTCTTCATAGATAAGTGGATCATCTCTATGATCTACTTCTTCATGAGTAGACAACTCTTGTTCTTCTTCATGAAGAAAACCATATCTCACTGGTGGGTGAGATATCCTGGTTGATCTGCGAGGAATAACTGTAGATGTTTCATTAATAGGTGTAGGTTGACTAGATGGATCTATATCAATCTGATCTGTTGGTTGGTCAAAATTCTCCAATTCTAACTCTATTTTCCTTCCTTTACCTCCTTCTTGAACAAACTGCTATTCAAGAAATGTGGCATCTCTATTTACCACAACCTTTTGTGATGTAGGGAAATAAAATAATATTCAAAACTATCTTTTGTATATACAACAAATCAACCCTTTTTCTGATCTGGTTTCCAATTTATCGTTGTTGACTTTTGATATAAGCTGGACAACCCCAAATCTTAACATGCTTAAGACTTGATTTTCTTCCATGCTATATCTTATAAGGTGTGGAAGATACTGATTTTGATGGAATCCTATTCAGTATGTACAAAGCTGATTCTAATGCAAATCCCCAAAAGGAGATTGGCATATCAGTATAGCTCATCATACTACATACCATATCCAATAGGGTACGATTTCTCCTTTCAGATACAATATTCAGCTGTGGTGTTCCTAGAGGAGTCAACTGGGAAACAATGCCATGTTCTTTCAAGTATTCATCAAATTCAGTACTCAAGTATTCACCTCCTCAATCTGATCGAAGAGCTTTAATACTTTTTCCTGTTTGATTTTCTACTTCAGATTTAAATTCTTTGAACTTTTCAAAGGATTCATGTTTATATTTCATCAAATACAAATACCCAAACCTTTATTTATCATCAGTAAAGGTAATAAAATAATGAAAACCGCCTCTAACCATTTCTTTAAATGGACCACATACATCACTATGCATTAGCTCCAATATATTTTTAGCTCTTAGCCCTTGTCCAACAAAGGGTGATCTGGTCATTTTGCCTTAAAGGCAGGATTCACAAGTCGGAGTAGGTTCAAAACCAAATGGGGATAGAATTCCCATTTTCTCTAGTTTTGCAATCCTATCTTACGCAACATGACCTAACCTTAAGTGCCAAATATATTTTGCACTTGAGTTGATTTTCACCATGGCATTGCATTCATTTAGATCACTTGCATTCATTTTGTGTTTGTCTTTATTATCCAAATAATAAAGACCATCATTCATATAACCCAAACTAATATATTTATTTTGAAAATAAATATTGCAAACATCATCTCTAAACTGAAATTTATAACCATCTCTAGTTAAACTAGATATCGAAATGATGTTATTAAAAGCATCAGGTACATATAAGATATTATTCAAACACAAAACATATCCAGACATGGAAAAAGATTTAGATCCTATGGCTAAAGCTTCAACAGTTGAGCCATCGCCAGTCCGGAGTTTAACATATCGAGAACGCAAGCTACTACTCTTTGCAAGTTCATGCATATCATAAGAAATGTGAGAATTGGCACCATATCTAAAACCCAAGCTGTTGATGAACTATGAGTATCATCTGAATCTAAATAACAAGATATGGACATACCTTCCGAAGGTGTATCCTTCTCGTCTTTCAGCAAAGCAAGATACTCTGGGCAGTTCCTTTTCCAGTGCCCATCCTGCTGGCAGTGGAAACACTTTCCTTTGCCTCCATCAGCTTTAGTCTTCCCTTTCTGTTTAGCTATCTTCTTGGAAGGACCAGGAATTTGAGATTTATTTTTATTATTACCCTTTTTCTTATTAGACTTTTTATCAAAAGAAGATGCAATCAAAGCTACCTCTTTTCCTTTATTGCCCGGCATTCTTTTGAGCAATAACCGACATCTTTGAGTAAACCGACCAAGGTGCATTCTTGTTTAGTCATATGGAAATTTGTCACAAAATTACCAAATGACTCGGGAAGGGCTGAAGGATCAAATCCGTTCTGATTGGAAATCCATGTTAAAGTCAAGATGTTCCAGCTGCTCAATCAGCCGAATCATCTTGTGGACATGATCCCCAACATTCTGTCCCTTAGACATCCTCATGCAGAATAGCTGTCTAGATATCTCAAGCCTAGCATTCCTGTTGTGCTCACCATAAAACTCTTGTAGGTGAAGGAGGATCTCACTCGCACTCTGCATGTTCTCATGCTGCTTCTGTAACTGATTACTCATAAAAGCAAGCATGTAACACTTGGCTCTCATATCATGCTGCTTCCACTTGTCCAAGGTTTCATGTTCCTCTTGAGTGGCCTCTAGAGGTAAGGGACTAGGAACATTTGAGTCTAGAACATATCTTATATGTTTAAGGTTCAGGACAAGTTTCAAATTTCTTAGCTAATCAGAAAGATTAGGTCCTGTCAGCCTATTGCGATCAAGTATGCTTGCAAGGATATTGGATGGTGTTGGTTGTGGTGTGCTCATTATTATCAGAAAATTAAGCTGAGAAAATAATCAGAATAATTAGTAAATATATCATATATTTAGCCAAAATGATTATGGTCTTTTAATCAAATTGGTCCTCCCACTAACTTAGCGAATCCTACACTTTCAAAGTAGAAAATGAAAATCCTAGTTGGATGGATTTCTAGTGGGTCATTGAATTCTTATAATCCTATTGATCATCCCCAAGCATATCCATTATTGGAATTACAATAAACTATAAGTGAGCAACTCCTTGCCCATCACATCTCATGTGGGGTTCAATCCTTTACCTAGCCCCTAATGCTTAAAATCTCAAGCACATCCATTATTGACTTATCTTGCATTAGTTAAGTTGATCCCATTGAGCCATTAAACATGCAAATAATTTTAATGTCCTCAGGCACATCCATTATTGGCCACCATACCATTTACATATTTACAACATCTCATGCTTAATAATTATTCTTAAGAAAATCTCTTAAATTAATTGCATCATATATAAGTATTTAAAATTTCTTAAAATAATTGCCTTAATGCAAGGCCCATGTTATAATTACTTTAATTATACCATTTCCAACTTAAACATTTGTTTGGAAGATTTTGTGGTCGTCCTAATTACTATTATGGTCTCACTTTGCACATTATCCATTTAGCATGTATATATCATATACTTGCATACAATCCCATACATCTCATGCATTCATGCATAAACAATAAATATGGTATGATCATGGACTTTCTAAGGGATTCAATTCTAAGCCACCAAGAATTGAATCAGGGCATTCCTAAGTGCATTTCATTCATTCATATTACAAGAGTTGCTGAAGGAGTACATAATCAACATTTGATCTTGAATTCCTCCCATTGGTCTCACCAATGCTCTTGACCTCCTTGATCTTCTTGCAATCCAATTACATAGTAATCTTTGGCAAACCAAGGCGAATTTGCAAGAACCAAATAAATGAAAATACAATCCAAAAAATATTACAACCTTTATAATACATGCTACCAAAATAAATTAAAATAAATTAATTAATTTACAACCCAAAGGAATATAAAAAAAATAAATCCAATCACATTGTTTTTTTATTGTCCATGATCATCCATCATGCATATCACTATTTAATAATTAAATAAAACATACATACTTAAATTAAATTGAATATCTTATATTCAACTTAAAAATCCAGATTTGAATATGATTCAAACAAATTTAAAAATTTAGATTTGAATCACATTCAAACAAATTTTAAAATTCATATTTGAATTAAAATTTAATTGTGTGATTAAAACTCTTAATTAAACACTTTAATTAGTCATGGGCCTAATCAAATAGGCCCTGAAACTAAGCCCACAAATAGGCCCAAAAGCCATGTGCATGGTTGAATGCACCAAACCATGAGCACCAATTTTTTACTGCATCTTGACTCCTCCTTTGCTTTGCAAGCAACAATGAATCAATCTTCTCATGATCAAATCACATAATTAAATCATATATTCAACAATCTAAATGGCAAATATAGTGGCTCTGATACCAATTAAAGGAGTGGAAGCAAGAAAAACATAAGCTTAGATCATTGAATTCAAAATTTTTCTTCTAGGGTCTCATGCATCATGCAAGATTCATTATTTATCTATTTGATTTCAATGATAAACAACATATTTTTAATATGTTTTTGGATCTACATTTTCCATTTAAGATTTTAGAATTATGATTAATTCATTAGAACCCTAGATTAAATCAAGAACAAGTGCACTAACCTTTTGATGCCTTTGTAGTTGTGTTTGGTACCTTTGGGATGCACCTAGGACACCAGATGTTGTCCCTCTAGCTTGTCCACACTAAGATCACCAATGGCAGCCCCTTGAATAGCTTTTCAAGCCTTTCAAATCAATTAGAAATTTAGGTTTTGCCTTTAGAGAGATTACATATATATATCAGACACTAGAAACTATTTCTAGCAATTTTAATTCGAGAATGTTGGCAATTCTCTTTGAATTGATAAGAGATGAAGAATAAGAGAGGGGAGAGGTTCTTTGGGTGGCGGCACAAAAGAAAGAATGGCAGATAATTCTTTTGCTCTTTCATCCTTTTCCTTATATGGCTAGGTCACCACTTAAAACCCTCGCCACATGTCACCTTCTGATTGGCTCTTAGTTTAATTGACCAAATCACATTGTGCCAAGTGTCAAACTTAGATTTAATCTTGATTTTGATCATCTTACATGATTAAAAGATAAATGGAAAGCTTATGTGTAGTGCCATGTGTCACCATCCCATGGTGCCACATATCACTGCAATGAAATGATCAAAATACCCTTGTGTCTTAATTTTGAGTTCTTAACCCAAAATAATTATTTCTCTTCTTCTAATCAATTCATATCAAATATAAATTAATTAATTAACTTCTATTAATTAATTTCTCATAATTAAATTCATATTTAAGCACTTTAGATATAAATTTAACTTATACTATACATCCAATAACCTATATTTGGTTTCAAGCCATGCTAAGGACTTTGCAATATAATTGCAAATTAAACCTATTTAATTAATCAATTAAACTTCTTAATTAATTAATTAATTAAATCACATTTAACTTGGTGATTACTTATATATGTGTGTGACTCACTAGGCTCATCACTAATTGGCAATGAGATATGATATCAACTCTTAATATCATCAGAACTCTTTCTTACCATAAATGATTTCTCTAAATCATTTTATGCACCTTATAGACCATGGTTAACACCTAACATAGCATGCCATGGCCACCCAATCAGTAATAAGGTTTACATTAAATAAATCTATAATCATATATTACCATGCACTAGAATCTCTCTATTACAAAATCCCAATTCGAGCTGGAGTCATGGTTTATGTCAAACCCCATTTGCTATGAATATTATGTTCTCTTTTAATTCAAGTTCTTGATTAAAAAGATTTTCTCATCAGAAACTCTTTTCTGATTAAATCTATTTGTCCTGGCCAGGAACTTGAAATGTCAAGAACAATTAAATGAACATAGGATTTTATCCCTATTTACTTAGGGTAATGTGATTCAATCTTGATGAACACCTACCTCCATATATAACTAGTAAGAGCCAACACATACCCATATACCCATATACAGTACAAGTATGAAAGCAGTATCAAACTCAAACCACCTATATACAAGATAACTGTGCTATCTTAGGTCTAAAGATTATATGCACTGATATGATTTATGACAATACATTGACAAGAGTAAACTCCATGTGCTTGTCATAAATGTCACTGGTTCGGCCTACTTATCATGCATAAGTGCTTTGTTATATGGCATGAGACTCATCATTCCATCTTATTTATATTTCATATAAATACATTAAGAACATACATGAATACAATCTTTCTGGATAAGTCATGTCCTGTGTGAAGTATCCTCGATTGTGAACCAATTTATGATACTTTATGCTAGAAATACTATCACTCATATTCTTAATAACTTAAGAATAGAATTTATAACAAAATATCAATTGATATTTGTCGACACCATATTTTGGCCGATCCCCAAAATACTTTGAAACCGATCCCCGGTGCTAAGTTTCCTCGGAGTAGCTAATCACGTTTCCGATCCCTCTTTGGTAGGCGGTCACATTCCGACCTCTCCTCGCAAAGACGTGAATCAATGATAAGTCCTACGCATCCCTTGAAACTCAGCCGATCTCTCAAATCATTTACCGATCCTTCAAACCCGTTGCCGGATTTCCGGACCTGTCAAGAATATTCCCGATCCCTGTTGATAAATGGAGTGAACTAGCACTAGATCTTTTCCTACCAGTTTTTATTGCCGACCTCCTTTCCGAAAGTTTAAGAGCTAAAGTGTTGGTTCGATTAGATCTTAAGTGTTCGAGTTAAATTTTGGTCAAGTTACGTTCAGCATTTCTTCCCTACCGATCTCATGTTCAGAGTGCTTTCCGATCTCTCATACTTAGATTAAAAATCACATTTAGTTTTTGTTTTTCTGTGCTCATACAATCAAATACTCAGACAAATAATGGTTCAAAAATTTCAGATCACAATAATTCATTGAACAAAACGCCTATCATTTCATGTCATAATTTGTACAAAGTTATTCGGCTGGGGGATCACCCCCAGCCTGATCTACATTTGGATCACTCCCTCTCTCCCTCTCACCCTCGGCTTCATCCTCACTATCTTCACCATCGCCCCCGGGTGCCAGGTCGTCCATCCAAGAAAAGTCTTCTTCTGGGTAACGCTCCTGGAGTGCGGCCAAGAGATCCTTGTGAGCCTTCACATAGGCCTCAGCTATTCCCGTCACCATCTCCTCATCCCTCTCCTTAAGCTCCTTATCCTTCGCCTCGAGTTCCTCTATAAGTTGAGCGACCTGAGAGGATGCATTGGCGTGGAGCGCCTGGACTTCCTTAAGAGCGCGGTCCCTCTCGTCCGAAATACGGTTCTGTTCGTCCAACCGGTCTTCATGGAGCTTTGCGTCCCTCGACACGAGATATATAATCCGAGCCGATGAGAGTTCGGATCGGAGAATCCACTTCTGGTTCTTCTTCCGATCTCCTTACCCGGTATGAATCCTTTCGGATCATGGTGCGGTTCACGGACACTCCACGTTTAAGCTCTTGGTCCGAGTCAATATGTCGTCGAGACCATTCAGGATAGCTGTCCGATCCTCTGAAGAAGATGGTAGACCCGGGACTTTGGCGAAATCGAGTTCTCCTTGTGATCGGTTATTCCTCAAGCGATCGATCGGACTTGAGCGCCAGAAGAGGTCCTCCCGAAGCTTGAGAAGGCCCCCTTCCTGCTTGGAACAGCTGCGAGTCGGAGCTGCTCCTCCGATCTAGGAGGAGATCGGGTAACCGGTGGTCGGCGGACCGAAGGTTGGGAGGATCACTTTGTATCTCCCGGAGTTCGTGGCCAGGGCGTTTGGAGTCGTTCGACGCTTTATCTCCTTTATCTTCCGGAGATCTCTCTCTCCTTCTTCCGTTTCCTTGAACCCTCACCACCCGCCATACGCACAAAGAAAAGGTTAGTGAGATCACTAAGGTCGTGAGGTGAGATATAGAAAATACCGATGCCGAGGTTAGAGAGCGGAAGTTCGCGGTCTTGGCAGTGGCGGTGAAACAGTCCAATGGTGCGGCTCGGCGATCACCGAATCCAAACAAGAATACTTTTTAGTGGCAGCCTCACTCTTGAGATCCATCACTATCAAACTTTCCTCTTCGCTCGAGGTAATATGGTTGGAAGCAAAGGGTCCTGGTACCACCAGCGAGGGAAGTCCTCAAGCGGCTCGGATCTTTGCTCCTCACAATGAAGAAACGATTCTTCCAGTTCTTAAGAGACGAGGCGGATCGGAAAGAGCCGCAATTAGGCTTCACGCTGAAAGAACCGATGGTCATCGTCCTTTCGGTGAGTTAGCGGTGCGACTTGGCAAACACTTTAGCTGTAGGTCTGATTCCCTTAGCTCGGCATAGACCTCGGAAAGCAACCAAGATCCGCCACGAGTTGGGGTGGATTTGAACAATGGATATTCGGTGAAATTTTAGGACCTCCTTATAGAAATCGGCTAGAGGGAACCTCAGACCGGCCTTTAACTGTTCTTCGTACACCATGACCATGTCATCCTCTTCAAAAGAATGATCGACACGAAGATCGCCATGGCACTTGATCAGCTCATATGAATCAGGACAAATGTTGTATTCTTGAACAAACGATTGCAGATCGGATTCCCGAAGAACCGATGGAAGCTCGTCTATAGGAAGGGTCTCTCTCCTTGAAGAAGAGCGCGTACGCCTTAATGGTACGACTCGACCCCGACCTGGAGCAGAGACCCTAAGGGGTCCAGGTTGCGCGCTTGGCCCGACTGCCTCTTCTTCATCAGACGATGACCAAGAGAACTCAATGGAAGGAGGGCTCGCCGCTCTCTGACCTTCGGCACCGCTCATTTCAAAAGAAACAAAGAACTTAAACAAAAAAGAAGATCAAAGTCCTTACCAGAGTCTAATCGTCGAGAACCGGAGAAAATGAGAGAACTTGAAGCTATGATCGTGAGGCGAAAATGAAATGAGAGAACAACTGGCTAACCCTCCCGCCCCTATTTATACTAGTCCGAGCATTTAATGCTCGCGAGGTTCTAGGCAGCGCATCGATTGGTGGGATTGGACAGCTGTTTTGACACTTCTCTCAAATATCCGAATGTTCTGAGATCGGTTAATAGGAGATCAGCATGAGAGATCGGAATAGGAGCTAGGGGAGGGATCGGAAGACAAAAAGAATAAGACAAATTCCAATAACCGTCGTCAGAATCAGAGCCGAGGTAGTTAAAGCGTGGCAGACGAGATCTCCACCGCACGCCTAAGAATCGCCATAATCTTGACAGTGCGGTATGTCATGTGATCCTGTACATCCCAATCTCCACCGTTGATCTCACTTGTAAGGATGAATCCGGAACCCTTGGATCAAAAGAGAAGATGATAATACCAGCGTTTTTCACTCTCAGCCCTCAGATCGTTCCGGACAAGAGGATTCAAGACCGTCGGATTAAAAGAGGAAAAGGACAAATACTTTGAGAAGCGATCTCAGCCATTCGTTTTGATTCTCTTTAATTCCTGAACATCCGATCATGTACTTCAAAATCCTGACCCTCCATCTCCCTCAAAATGAATCCTGACCCTTCATGGGGAGCACCCGATTCCTATAAATACCTGCATGAAAAACTGTTCAAGGACGGAAAAATAGACGAGAGGCTGTTATTATAGCAAGAGGAACTCTGAAAATTCATTTAGTTTGTTACTCTGCTATTTAGGAGTGTTGATTAAAAGGACTTTGGAAACTAGTTTTCTGAAGTGTTTTCTTGAAGAGATTTTGAATACTGGAACTCTATATTTCCAGTTTGTTCATTATCTGGTCATACTCTCACTTTCTGCCTTTTATTATCTCTGTTTTCACTGTCCAAGCTCAATATCACTCGTTTCTTTTGATCTGATTGCATTTTAGCTAAGTACTCTCCAGTTCACGAAGAACACCGCCCTCAGGCTAATCGGTCCACTGTCTTGTTCCTGTTTGCCTCCCCATAACTATTTTAGCGATCCGGTTCCTCACGGTAAGAGTCCATATTCTTTGTTTACGTTATTTTCCACACTTTCTTTGTTCTTTATACATTCGTAACTTTCTTCAAGGTTATTTTGTACAAGAGAACCCAAGAGAAATGTTATTGTAAGAGTTCATGCTACTGTTTTATTAAGTGTCTACGTTTATTTCCCGCATTTTCCTTGTTCTTCTTACATCTGCGGTTTTCTTCAAGACCATTTCTGCACAAGCAAATCCCAAAGAAAGTCACTCTCAAACCATCTTTTAGTGATCAGTTCATTTTATTGATCTCCGTCATTTCTGAAAGCAAGTTTTCTAACTCCTAGTAGTATGTAAATGGTTGGGTAAACGTAGGTAGCTGCAACTTAGAGGTCTCCTTTAAAAAGAGGACCTGAATAACACGTCAGGAAGATAGCCGAACTATTAGGCCGTAAGCGACAATTCGACAAAGATGTCATGAAATGGAATAAAACCAAAGTAAGCAAGCAGTGGATCGGTCATTAATAGATATTGGTAAAATGACTACATGAAAAGGTCGGTGAATCAAGTCTAGTGTTCCCCGCTCAGCCAGGATATCCATAAACCTTATCCGGCATTTTTGAAGGTCGAAATTCTTAGTTTTAGGTTCTTAAGACCTGAGTCGTGGTTAAATTTTTAAAGG